>NW_022651054.1:10727226-11046997 GCF_004027225.2 Strigops habroptila | reverse complement strand
ATTCAGCTACCACAGTACTGAAGATCCGAATTTCCTTCTCGGTGGCGTTTTGTCTCTGCCACTTTGGACGTTATTTTTCCCCCCTGTTTTTCGTCTCTCTTCCCAGCAGGGCGTTGGAGGGGGTGATTTAGGCAGCCGGTAAGGCTCCGCTTCCTCTGAACTTTGGTCCCTCTGCGAGGAGTGACCTATTTAGATGAGGCCCTTTGAAGCCGTGGGGAGGTCAGGTGAGGTCAGAGCACTGGTCCTGCCAGAAGTCCCACAGATGCAGGAAGCCAGGCACTTGTGGAGGCTGTGGTTGAACAGGCCCTTGTTTCTGCCTCTCTGTGTGCGTTTTGTTCTCTTCCTCCATTCCTGAGACACAGAGGGCCGGATCCTCCGCAGTGCAGGGAGCAGGGCAGGGGTGAGGACGCGGCGGCAGCGCCGGAGCTGGATTCTCTCTGGCTCCCATTCCCCGTTGGGTGGATCACTCGACGCTTCCACAGACACATGCAAATTGCCACCCTGCCTGCCCAGCTCCTCCTTCCCAGCCCCGGCGGGTCTGTCTCCTTCCTTACAGCTTGTTTGCTGAAGAAGGGGGCTCTGCAGATGTGTTACATCCTCCAGCCTTTTGAATCTCTCTAATTGCCATGTGGAAGAAAGGGAAGGAGGAAGAACGCTCCTCTCAGCTTGGTTGTCCCACAGTAAAATCCCAGCTGAGCAGCTTAAAATAGATGGTCAGCTGGTTGTGAGGGCCGGAACTAGCCCGGAGAGCATGGCATCTGTCTCCCAGGAATGCTGCCTGGCCATCAGGCCGGATAAATCAGGGCTGGTGCTGGTCTGTGTCAGTGTGAGACAGGCTGTGCTGAGAGTGGGAGCTGCCTCACTCCAGTCCTCCAACATCTGCCTGGGAATCGATAGTTCACTGATCATGGACATTGCAGGTTGAAATCATTGATGTGCTACCACTGCCCTGGCAGTGCTCCTCCTCCTCCTCTTCCTCTTTGGTCTGCCCCGGGAATCCCTGTCTGTGAAGCCACTTTTAATGGTACATCTAATAACTGATCCAGCTTAAAAAAAGAGTTAAAAAATAAGATTATGGCTGTGATATCAGCACAATGACCAAGTCTGTGTTTTACCTCCTGGTCCTTCCCTCCGCACGCTGCCTGCCTCCCTCCCTCCCCGAGGCCGGGCTGATGCAGTGACAGCGCTGCTTTTCCTCAGATGCAGCACAAAACACATTTTTCTAGTGGCTGAATTTAATCACTGAGATGCAGAACACTGATAGACTGAATCAATTTAATTCCTGTTGCTCACGACTGGGAGGGGAGAGAGGGGAAGAGGAAGGTCATAACAATTTAGCAAACAACAACTTGGCTTAAAAATGTCACCAACAGGTCAGTTGCTGGGGTGGGTTTTGGACCTGCCCAGGCCAGGAAATGTGGCAAACTTGGGAAGTGGGAAAGATGCTCTCATCAGGGTGGGGAGAGGTCATTTGTTGGTGTGTGAGAGCTGAGGTGCTGGGGCTGCTACAGAGCTGGAGGAGCACCTTCTGTCAGGATGTGAAGTTGATGCTACCCCCTCTCTTTTTGAGGGAGCTGCTGGAAACGTGTCTTTGGGGCTGTAAGTGTCTGGAATGGTGTGTGGTGTCTGAGCGTTTCGCTGTCAGGAGTGCGTGCCTCGGAGCATCTCTGCCAGTGGTGCCACATCTCTTTGGGAGCCCTCAGTGGCCTCGTGTGGCACAGTCCTGCTCACAGAATACAGGATTTAATTGGAAGTGGAGCAGTCTGTGAGGCTTCTGTCGAAGTAAGGCCTGGCTTTTCCTAGTATCTCTTGTAATTACAGTGAACCTGTTTCATACGAAACCCAAAGCCAAGGGTTTATTGGCAGGACTCTTGCAGTGGCTTTTCCAAGGCTCTTTGGAGCATGGGATATGTGGGTGTCCATCCAGCCCCACATCCGGGATGCAGCCTGTTCTGTGGCTGGTGCTTTCAGACGGTATTGCACTTCCAGTGATCCTAGGAGATGAAACTCCTGTGACAAGAGGTCCCTGGGATTCACCAGGTAAACTGTTGATGTTGGATTCATCTTTTACAAGCATCCAGTTCTCCCAGGAGAAACCCGAGGTGCATCAGCCCAAGTGCCAGCCCCGGGTGGCATTTCAGGAGGGTCTTTAACAGTTTCTCGCACAACTCTTACCCAGGTTGGTGCTGTCACTTCTTCAGTGGGCATTAATAGCTCAGCAGTGATGCTCAGCTGCCCTATGCAGGGAGCCCAGGCCTCCCGAGGTGCCGTCCCACCGGACCAGGCAAAGCAGCAGAGCCCTGCATCCAACTGCTGCAATCCCCCGGGAGCTGGCATTGGGAGCAGCCACTGTTCCTCAGCGAGACACACAGTAGTAGTGAAGTAATAAAAAGCAAACTTGGCCAGCTTGCCGGCAAGCTTGGTAGCCTGCCACAGCCATCAGCCCATATGCACAGTGGTAAATAAAAGCTGTAGTTGAATTTCTGTCAAGTTTTATATAATATTCGTTATGATATGGAATGGAGTGGAAGGGGAATCCCTTTTCGGGGTATTCCTACCAAAAAATGAATCTGAATCTCTCCTTCATTAAGTAGCTGTGCAAAGGGCAGTGATGCTGTTGCCGGGGGAGGTCTCGTGTTCATTGCAGCCTCTCTGCTGCTTGTGGTACCTCCAGGAACTGCCCCAGTGCTGCCCTGTGCTGGGGCTCTTGCAGGCTGGTGTTCAGGGACAGCCTGGGGCTGAGGACCTGCGCAAGGATGCAGCATTAGCTACTGAAGGCAAAGCAAGCTCCATATGCAGACAGTTAACACAGAGATGTTTGCCTGCTCTGGAGCCGGAGCCCGGCGCTGCCTGCGCAGCAGAGCAAGGACGTAAACGGCAGCAATGACAGTGGGAGCAGAAGGGGAGGAAGTTTGACTGCGCTTAGCGATGGCCAGCTTAAAAATAGACCCATTTATTTATAGCTTGGCAGCACGCTGCTGCCCCTCAGCGAGTGGCACAGCCTGTCTGCAACTGCACGTGTGTGCACACAGCTGTGGGCAGAGGTGATGTGTGTGCTTGAACACGCTCCGCGGCTGTGGGGAGGCCGTGCTCCCTGCGGGATGGGGGTGCCGGAGCCGTGTGACGCTGGGGGTGTTGTTCCATCACTCTTCTCCCGGCCCTTTGCTGCTTCCTCTGCAGCGCAAGCTCTTTTGCAGTGACTTCTGCTGTGTCTGGGGCACTCACTGTGTGTGTGGGTACCAGTGTGACATCCCACCCGCTGTGGGGCTGTTATCGTGCATGCCCTTGCACTGTGTTTCATTCCAGTGGGGCAGAGCTGTGTCCTTCCCTGAACTCCAGTAGTTTCCTTGTGTTTGGCCTAGGAGCAGACCAGGACTGGGGGAAAATCCAGGACAGTGCCTTGTGTGCCATGGCCAGGAGGCTGCTTGTCCCCAGCCCCAGCATGGTGAACTGGGTGGTGGTTGCGATCCTAATTCATCCCTTCCTTTTGTTCCTACACAGATTTTTTTGTTGTCATTGATGTTTTCTGAGCTGGCTTTTTTCGAATATAAGTGGAAAATTGAGGGATTTTGACCTAGTGGGGAGGAGAGGAGATGGAGCCTGGGCGGAGAGAAGCCCTTAAGATCCTTCTTGCTGGAGGTGATGCGGGGTGATGGTTTGGGGTTTTATTTGTACAGTCACTTGCATATTAGGTTCTGACCTATGGTACTTCTGTTGTAATCAGCAGAAGAGTATAAGCTTTTGATGCATGCACTGTCAGTCACAAAGGCTGGCACCCATGAGAATAAAAGTAGCTTTTAGGAGGGATTTGAATAGAGGAAGGTCCGGTACCTGGGCTGAGCTCGACTGCCCCAGACACAGCATGTGAGGCGGAAGCATTCGAGCCTTTCCAGCAAATGCTGACTCTCTGCCTAAATCTGTTCTTACCTAGAGGACCCTTTGCCTAAATTAGACATGAAGTTTCAGTAACATTTGTGAAGGAGTGTTTTGCACTTGAAATGAAACCAACTGGTTTGATTCCAAAGAGCATATTGAGGGGAGATGAATGTCTTTCCATACGCAGTCCATCTAAGAGCAGTTGTTGGTTCTTTTTGGGGTTGTTTTTGCAATAGAAGAGGGATTTTGTACTAAAGTTCAGGTTAAAAAGTTGGGGCTACTGTTCCACTCGCTACTATACACTTAGGGGTAGAATTTCTGCTTTAGTTTTCAATCTCTTGAGCTTTTGTCATTTTTTTATCACAACCTCTTGTGCTATTTAAACACTTTTTTATTTAATCAGTTATTCTTTTAAGCAGGCTTTATTGTATAAAGATTATCATGCGTAAGAGACGTCTATAATTAGAAGGGGGAATTGGTGCTATCAGACAGTGTTTTAGTGAAGAAAATTACAGTGTTCATAAACTGTTTGGAGAATGGAGGCAGCATATATTAACATTCAACAAGTTTTGTGTAACCCTAACTGAGGATTGACTCTTGCTCACTCGGATGAGTTTGGGCTGCTCCAGGATTTCTTCTACAAGCTTCATCCTTGGCTCTCATCCTTCTTGTCCCTCTGTCTTTCCTCCTGGCAGGGAAGAGGAAACAGTCCTGTCTCTGCTTTATTACAATGCCATGGGGCTGGCTTGGAGAACTGAATGTTATATGTAAGGTTTAGTCCATTCAGTTAAACAGCAGGTGTGGTGCAATGCTGAATGCTGGTCAGTGGAAAGCTTCCACAGGTCCTGCTCTTGCTGGCTTGTGAAATCCAGATGCACGCTCTGGTTTGGAGTTCTCTTTTATGGACATAGGAAACAAAAACCAAAATAGCTTTTCACTCCCACTTGAAAGCAGGAATTACTTCTATGGCAAACATCAATTGGCAATTTTACATCAGTTGGGCTTTAGAAGCAGGTGAAGAGATTTGGCTTTACCTGCTCCACTGCCTTGTGCTCTCCTGCTCCTCTCGCTAGTGTCCAGTGGCTGGTGGGGACCTGCCGTCATTCAGATGCACATGCCCTTGGAACAGCCCAGATTTCCAGCTCCAAGGGTTCAGCAGTGGGATGAAACCTCCTGGGCATCCTCCTGTTAACAGTGCGCGTGTGCGAAAGTACAAATGAACATACAAAGCTGTTGTGATATTCCATATGCAGGTAGGTAATTTATTGGGAACAATTACTCTGCACATCATCTGTGAGCTGGAATGAGCAGGAGGAAATGGTGTGTGCTGCAGCTTGGCACTCTGCCTGCAGAAGGTATATTGTCAGAGTTTCTTCTCCCTCCATCTCCTCCCCTTCCCCATTGAGCTGACATGACAGCGGGGGACCATTGATTTCTGCTCTCCACGTTGTTAATGAAAAATTCCTTGTTGGCTCCTAGTTCTCTAAATCCTTTGAGACAGCTGCAACAGTTTAGATACTCAAGGAGCAAACATGCCAGCTGGGGTGATGGATGACTTTGTGAACTTTCAGGGGACAAAAGGGTAGGCTTTTGTTGGCCGAGAGAGACTCCTTATCCATGTAATTATTGCATTTTCTGTAGCCAGTTTGCTGAGCATATTGTGGTAACTCGGTACACAGTTTCCACCTCAGATGGCATATTAGATTTATCACATTTCTTAATGCTTAATAATTCTATTTTGAAGTTTAGATCCCGCCACGAGTCTTGGTGATGCTAAATAAAGCCTTCTCCTACGTTTCCTAGGACTCCAGCTGCAGCCCTGATTTTCTTCTCTGCTGCGTATCTTTGCCAAGTTAAAGCCATTAATTTTGAGAGAAGGGAAGTATTGTTTTAGATCACCTTGTAATGCTTTGTTGCCACATTTTATGTTCCTGGGCAGCATGGTAGTGGAACGCTCTCCTTTTATGAAGTGCAGGGTACAGATGGCAACTCATTAAAACTTTAGTGATAATCACCCTTCCTATGGAATTACCACTTAAATCTGGTTAGTGGAGGAGGAGGAGGAGGAGTGTCACGGAAACATGCTTCTTCTGGGTGATTTAAAAGCATATGGGATGGAGTGTTTTATGTGCACCCCCTTGTCAGGAGTCCTCAGAGCAGATTGTCAGAATTGTTGAGCAGTTAGAGTTTAATGGAGGTACAGGAGCTTTTGCTCTTGATCCCTTTGACAGTTGAGCTGTCGCCTTCAAGTGCATTTAAAAGAAAAGTCTTTTAAATACCACTTTTTTTTTTAGCAGAATAAATGGAGGCAAGAACAAGTCTGTGAGGCAGCTGGTGAGGAGCTTTTTGGTCATTTCAAGGTTGGGAAGTGTTCTTTGGGGAGTAATGCATCATTGTTAGATGGCTTCAAAGGAAAAAAAGGTACTTGCTTGTTTGTCCTTACTTGTGCAGATGGTAAGAGGAATAGTCCCAAGGGCTCCTTGAGAGCCTGGAAGTGCCTGGGAGCTAGAAAAATATTTGGATTCAAGTCTCAGCACTGCTACAGATTTTCTTTGGGACTTTGAGCAAGTCACTTATTTTTTCTCTGCCTCGGTTTCCCATCTGTAAAATCTGATTGTCACTGCTGTTATTGTAGCAGAGCACTGGAGGTATGTGCGTTAGAGATTAGGAAGTATTTAGGTATGAGCAGGATTGAACATTAGCTATGGGTAGACAGAGTCTTGCAACGTGTTTTGAGAGTTGGAGGTAGTGAGTGTAACTGGTGAGGCCACGATTCCCAGAGGCAGGAAGGGATGTCTCCTCCTCCAGACGGCTGCACCCAGAGGGTACCGAGCAGCATCTTGAATGTACCAACACATTTCAGCCCTGCAGTGTCTGAAAAGCCCCCATATAAATTGCTTTTGTTAAAAATGTCGTCATTTTCTTGTAAAATACTGTTTTAAAATGGAACTCAAGGGTTTGGGGGTTGTAGCCCTGGAATAGGCATCACTAGGCAGTGACATCCGAGGCTTTTTCCTGGATAGTGTTTTTCCTCCTGCACCCCAGCATCCTTCATTGCCTGTTTGCTGCGAGGAGGGCTTTTCATTTCATGCTAAACCTCTTTGAGTCGGCAGAGGGGATGAGCGATGCTTCCTGCCCTTCCCTGTTCTTCCCTGTCCTCTTTTCTGGCAAGTGCAGTATCTCCAAAGGTGACTCGTGCTCAGAGGAGCCGGGGTGAGGAGGCTGGATGAGGCCAGCGCACCTTCACACAGCGCTATCGCATTGCAGCACAGTGAGCAGCGTGGCCCAACTTGGAGCAGACCAGCAAATTATCCCTTACAATAACCTAAATTATCTGGGTAACGCAGGTACAGAAGGGCCTGGAACCCTTTTTTCCCATTCCAAAGGCTCATGTGGAGGTGTCCCTGTGTGCACAGCCCTGCAGGTCTGTCTGCTCATGAGCTGCACTGGAGGGCAGCCAGCGGCGGGCCGGGCTCTGCTCCTGCTGTTGGCTGCAGGTTTGCTGGCATGTGTGGGGTGAGCCACCAGCCAGAGTTTGGCTACTGTCTCCTCTGAGTCACATCTGTCTGGTCTTCCGACAGCAAACAGAAAAGCTTTGCTGCTTTTTTGGTGCTGCAGAGCCAAGAGCTGCCTTCAAGCCTGCGCCCTGCTTCACTCTAGCTGCTGTGGGCAGACCTGTGCCTGGTCACAGCGCTGGCCAAGAGCTTGAATTCCGTGCGCCAGCGAAGTGGTGGATGCTTGGGAGAAAAGAAGGAAACATCCTCCCTTCAATCAGTTTTTATGTGGGAAAACCATGATGCAGGGTGGGACTCAGTGAAATCTCTTAAACACGAACCCTCCTCCTCATTACAGCTGTATTTGAAGTGATAATTGTTTATTTAGTGTGCTTAAATGAATGCCTGATTCTGTCCTTGCATCTTGCAGACTGGTCGTGGTTCAGTCTCCGCCCTGCACTCCGCTGTCACTCAGCCAGTTGTTGGAGACTGGATTTAAGTGCCTTTGGGTGCTTTGCGCTTCTCTGGTAGGCTGCGTTTTGCCTTGTTCGTCAGCAGTCAGAGCTTCCTGCAGCCTGAGCCCTTGTCTGACAGCACTGACGTGACTGAGAGACAGCAGAGGTGACCAGCAGCTCCCTCTGGTACCGCTGCTGTAACGTGCCCTTCTGTGAGTTCTTGAGGGACCCCAGGGCCGTAAGTGAGGACACGTTGGGACCTGATGGATGGGCTCGTGCCTTGTCCCAGGGTAGTGTGGAGATGCAGAGGAGCCTTGTGTGCTCACGCAGGGAGCAGGGTCTGCTTCCCCTCCAAGAACCAGCAGCTCTTGGCCTGCAGGAGGATCTGAAACCACAGCCCAAGAGTTGCAGGGTGCTTTATAGCATCATGGAATGGTTTGGGTTGGAAGTCAGGTTAAAGCCATTCCCTTTGTCCTGTCCCTACAGGCCCTTGTCCAAAGCCCTCTCCAGGTTTCTTGTAGCCCCTTTAGGCACTGGAGCTGTTCTAAGGTCTCCCCTTAAGGAGCCTTCTCTTCTCCAGGCTGAACAAGCCCAGCTCTCTCAGCCTGAAGAGGCTCTCTCAGCTTCAGAGCCATGTGTACACTGCCCTCTCCTACAATGGTTATAAGAAACTCGGGCAAAGCAGATGCGTGTGGGTTTTCTGGCTGTGTATTTGTATGCAGGACAGTGAAGAAGAGCAGAACCCACCCTTCTGAAGGGGATCATCTTTAAACAAGGCACATTTGAAGAAACACAATAAGATTTGTGTGCATTTGTTCCAGGGTAAACACGTGCTCAGCAGCAGCAGATGTGGAGGCCGTGGGGCTGAGGCATCACACGTGCGCGGCTCGGGAGCGCAGTGAACTGAGCAGAGCCGCTCGTGTGCACATGGAAGTGCTTAGTTCTGCTTTATTACCACCCCTACCTCCAAAAAAAAGGAAAGAAAAGGACATCTGCTAATGCATAGCTTAAAAAAGAAGCTGCAGAGGAGAGCCCGCTGCCTTCCCTGCTGCTGAACTCGGTGGGAAGTTCACCGAGGGGCATGGGAGCTGCTCTGTGGTCAGGCATCACACCTCGACGTGTGCCTGTGGCGCTGCTTGGTGGGGCTTATGTGCAGTTATAAATTGTGTGTAATAATAGCCAATGCATATTAATTTTTAATAGAACTCTGCGACAGCTCCCGATGCTGAAATATGGTGTCTCTGTTGACAATTGCTATTTTTGGTGGATACAAACCCTGAGGCCTCTGCAGAGCTTCTGTGTGTTTATAAACACTGCTGCCTGCAATGAGGAAATGCGTTTTTCAGCATCTCAGTGCAGTCAGTAATTCTTCTCTCTGATTTATTGGAAAACTTCAAAGTCAGTTGCTTGGACTACTGATTGCAGCAGTTGTCTATTAAGTTCCCTTTTGGTCGTCTTGTCTTTTAAATGCATTTAGCTGCTAAGAGCACAGGTACTGGGAAGTGGGGCTAATTTAAACAGAGACCCCCCTGCTTTTTGTCTGGCTCCAGGAAAAGTTTTCCTGTGAAAGAACAGTCTCAGAACACATGGGAATGTTGTCGGTGTTGTAAGCACGATGTTTTGTTTGGCCTCTCAGGAGGAAGTCCAATTCCAGGTGCTGAGGCGTTGTGCTCCTGTTTGGTCTCAGGCACCTATAGCTGCCTGTTTAATCACCTCCTGCGTTTGTAGCATCTTTCTCAGTGGTCTTTGCAGATTCAAAGGCATTTTTGGCTCTCCCAGGAGCATGAAGAATCCTCATGGCTGTTGCTGCGGGTCTGAGGATATCTCATTCCTTTTCTGGTTATAGTAGTTTAAACCAGGTGAGGTCTTTGTGCTGGTGGGGATGTGTGACGTGCTCCCAGCTGCTGCAAGTGTGTTGACCAAAACCTAATAATGAAATAGATCTTTTTTAGAGCAACTAATTTTTACTCAGCTCGGTACGCAGCAGCCCTGGGCAGGGCTGGGAGTGTTGTGCTGATGGGAATGGTAGGACACAGCGGGGAAGGGAGCCTCTGTCAGGCTCCCCAGGAAGGTGAGTGAACAGTTAAAGGCAGCATCTTAAAACCCAGCGACTCTTCTGTCATGGTCTAAGCCCTCAGTGTGCCATAGAAGGGTCTTCTGATATAAAAGGGAAACAGGTCCAGATCTATTTTGGAGCATAGCTAAGGGGGGGTGGTGGTGGGTGGCATTAGGCTGACAGAGCTTTGACCTGGCTGAGGCTGGGTTAGAGCTCTCTCCATCATGTGTTCTCACGTCACCATTTGTCCCCAGGCAACCACGGCAAACAGGCAGACAGCACATGAGTTGGGGGTTGATAATTACCAGTTCTTTTGCTCCTCCATCTTCCAGCTTTTACTTGGTTTCAGGGATTCTTCCCTTTGCCTGGAGATGAGAATTCCTCTTAGTCATTTTTCTAGGAATTGTTTTCTCCCTCTTCCTGAAACTCGGTCCAGAAACAGCTGGAGACTGATGCCTCTAGAGAACTTGGGGCTGTTTACCAGGCACTTCAATCACTGCAGCAGTTGTTGCAGTTTGTTCTTCAGCGTCTGCTGGGTCATCTGCACAGGTTTGGCTTTTATCTTTACCCTGCACCAGGAGCAGACACTGATAGCCACGATCCTGCTGCTTTTCCCTGTGGAAGGGTTGGGATCTGGGCACCACGCTCTCCTTACTCCTGCCCAGTGTTGTTGGAGAGGAGGGCGAGCACATGAATACTGGATTTTTCATGGTGAAGGTGAAGATTGCAAGCACCCCATATGTGCGTAGCTGCAGCTGTCATTTACCAGCCTATCAAGAGGGTTTGTTTTCCCAAATAACCCTCTGAATTATTCTGTGTAATTAACTCATGAACTTATTTAAAATGATAACGGGGTAGGGAGGAGGAGAGGAGCCGTCACGGAGCCAAGTAAGCCGATAGTACGGCCTCACCTCTCCCCACTGCTCGCAAGGTCGTCTTCAACAGCTGTTGAGGCGTAATTAGCCAACGCGGGCTCCATGGGCTGAACAACTGAGAAATTACAGGGGTCAGTGACTCGCTGTCTTAAATTTTAATAAGTACATAAAAACAAAGTGCTGAGTTATTAAAAATTAATCCCACCAAGCGGCGGTTCCGCCTTTTTGGCGATGGAGAGCCCGAGCGTGTCCATTTGTCCAGCGGGGCCGGGGAGGTTGCGGGTGGTTATCTCCGGCCCGCGCTGCTCTCCAGGCAACAGTTCAATGGGAATGTTAAGTTTGATTATTAATTTAATCAAGGTCACGTTTTGTTTATGCAGAAGCAGAATGAACTGTGGTCCTCGGTAATCCTTTCTCTCCTCGCTAGCTCAGCCTTTGTAATTCCTCTAAGCTGCTCATAGAGCAGAGTCGGGATATTCACACAGTCAAGTGGATATTGTGCAAGTGTTGATGATAGTGTGCGGCTCGTCTCTTCCTAAGCACAGCGATGGTCTATTAACACGGGGTGTAAATCTGTCAGCATTAACATTATAAGCCTAATTTCTTTGCCTTATTTTTAACTCTCCTTTTTGAAGCTTTAGAGCCTGGTTCTAAAACTTGTATCAGAGCTTAAGCGTGGCGAGGGCGCTCTCTCCTCTCCGTGCATTCCTCAGGAAGCTTTCAGCCAGGGTGTTTGTACAAGAACAGATTTGGGAACTCTGATTTTACAGCTTCGTGTGTGTGTGCCCTTCTGTGAAGCCTCGAGAACTTGCTGCAAAGCAGGAGAACCCCTTCCCTAACCCACCTGGCATTGTGTTCATTAAATACGAACAGCATGCAGAGCAGGGAGGATGGGTTGAGCCTGGGGGTGGGTTTTGGTATGAGACATTTATTTCCTTAAGTCGTGTGCAGGAATTCGTAAAGGAATCCAATAAGAATATTTGCTTTTATTTAAACATGAAAGTATTGGGAAGATGCATGTTATCAGAGTGCCCCAGGGGTAGCTAGAAAAAACCAGGAGGTGCATTAGACATAGAAGATGAATTTTCAGATTGCTGGAGATAGGATATTAGATCTTGTTCCTCCATTCCAAGAACAGTCTGTTGAGTTAGCCAAGGTTATTGCTGACCAGCTTCCAGCCTGCATAATGTGATGGGGTTTATATAGCAGTTCTTAAACTTCCCTAAACAACAGCTTCAGTGAAACTTTGGGGACCTCTTGGCCAAACTCCTCTCATAGGAGGACAGAGCCTGGGACAGGGACATTCCTGGAGCTGAGCTTCTCAGTCCTGCTCTGCTCCTTTCCAGCATGACCTTGAGCTGCTGAAACTCACAGCCAGGAATATGAAGGTTAAACTGATGCTGATTTTCTGTAATTCACAGCAAGACGTGCCCCACCATGCAGCAGGGTCATGGTACAACCACCAGACAGGCTGCAGGGCCTGTGGGCACTCTGTGTTAAGACTGGCTCATAAATAAGGCACACAACCCACCGGCGTCATGATGCTCCCAGTGCGAGGAACCTGCTGAGATCAACATTCCCACTTTTGAGCAGTGCAGGGTGACAGTGAGGATGAGAGGTGGGTCCCTACAGACCTCTTCCTTCACACTGCAAAGAAACTGGGGGGGGTGGGTGTCCCCCCAACCCTTTAGTAAGGAATCAAGGCAGGGCTCTATGGGATGGGATGTGGACTTCTCCCTCATCTGCCTGTCCTGAGGGGTGATCGCATCCCTTCAGAACTGGCTGACATGGACCATCCCTTCCTCCCCACAGCCACCTGCACTGAGCTGCCTTTTGCTGTCTCCCCTTTTGTAAGCAGTGAGGTGAAAGAATAGCAAGAGCCCTATTAAGATGTTTTTAGATAGCGTTTGCTCAGCTGCGAGACGGCACAAGGTTTCTCAGAGTCTGTTAGGCAGCCGGTGCCATTGAATCGGGAGGCTGATGTGAAAAATTGGCACCTAATGGTTTACAACTGGAATAAATTCCCAGAAATTGGACCACGGAGAGAAACTCGTGTGTGTGTGTGTGTGTGCAGGGGAGCCTGTGGCCCTGCAAGGGGCCGCATCTTGCTTCAATCACCGCCTGGGATTTTTCCCTTCTAATTAGGGAACGTGAGGGGTTCAGATCAGCTTCTATTCATTGCTCTGTTTTGACAAAGCTGTTTGATGGGGAGCAGGTTGCTGGGGGGATGCTCTTCTCCCGGCTGGAGTCTCTTTCTCCCTTTCCTTCCTCCTGCCGCGTTTTGTAAAGGCCAAAGCCTGAGAATTCCTGAAAAATTAATGGGGCCTCAATAGGTGCTTTGCATCCACTGCTCCCCCTTCTCCCGCGCCCACCGCGGGGCACCGCTGAAGAGTTCGCAGCATAATAACAGCACAGTGGCTGCTCTTTTGTATGTAAATATGACCTAAAGCAGTGCAGGGAGCCCCTTGGCTGCTGTCACCCCAGTGTGGGCTCACACCAAGACACTTTGGTCTCTGAGATGCTCCATTGGGATGCCACAGATGTCAGCAGGAGCTGCATCCCCATCCTGCTCCATGGGTGCCACCGTCTCCTCCAGCACCAAACGCAATCACTGTGCTGCTCAATAATTTAAAGAGCTGCCTCAGAGGAGCTGGGGGGTAGGGGAGAGGGCTCTGCCTTCAGAAAACATCAAGTCTCTCATTTTAGTGTTTGAAATATTCAGGAGCATCCTAGAGGGCTCTGAACTCATAAGCGTCTGCCTTTTTTCCATTACCGAGCAGTCCGGTGTGGTTTTCATTACAGTTATTATTACACTATTTCCAGTTAGCCCCTGCTTGTTTTCCAGCCTGGCTTTAAAATGAAAGGTGCTGGGAAAGCTTCGTTTTAAAGTCAGACCTGGCTGTGTAGGTCTTCCTCTTCCATCTCCGAAGGTTTCTGACTGTACTTCTTCCATCAGGACAAAGACACTTGCTTCCCTGTCCAGGTTTGGTGCTTGGTTGAAAGTGCCTACGTTAAATCTCTTCTCTTTTCCTTCAAAACTTAAAGAGTTCCCAGTTTGCGGTAGTGATTACTTGTTTCATCCAATGAAATAACCCCAGCCTGAGTGCTAAGCCACGTTTACCATCTGGGATGGGACTGTGGGCTATGGTCCTGCATCTCCTGGGCTTCTTCCCAGCCTTGACCTTGTGCATTAACAGCGGAGGTCAAAGGCCTTCCTTTTTCCCTAAGTAGGCTGGTGTTGGTTTTATTCCCTTTGTTAATATAACACACACCCCCAAAGGGAAGAAAAAAATCCCAAAATGAAGTGAGAAGTCTCCTCAATTTGGCACTGTGTAAAGGCTTTTTAAAGCTAAACAAGAAAACCAATTATTTTTCTAACTGCTTTACTCCTTCAGATCTTTCGCTGTAATGGAGATTTAGAATCCATCACTGTTTAGCTATTATTTCTGTGTAAAGAGTCATGCCCTATTGCACCAAGCAAACAGTCAATTTTTTCCATTATACTTAGCTGCAAATAACAAGGGTATAGAATAGATGACCCGGGTTGGAGCCTATTTTTCTCCGTGTGGAGCTCTGCGTGCCCGTGTCCCTGGAGGAAGGTGAGGAGGGGTTAAGGCATTGCCTGGGCTCTCAGTGGACATGCTTCTCCTCACTCTCCATGGCTTGTGCCCAGGGAAGGGGCTGCAGGGATGGCAAGGGGGGGCCCATGTCACTGTGTGCCCTGGAGCCAGGGTGGCAGATCCCATTGGCACTGGTAGATGCTCCTTGGCCACACAGAGCTGTCCCTGCTGTCTGTGGTCCAGCCAGAGCAGCTATTTGCACATCCAGGCCCTTCTGAGCCCTTCTGTGAAGGCAAACTTGAGGGGTTAACAGTGTCACAGTGACTGTACCCACCACCCCAAACCTGAAGATGACTTGTGGTGAAGAGCTGGACCACAGGGAGCCATCGCCATGGCTGGTCGTCTTCTGCTGTTGTCTCCTTTGGGTGGGAGCTGCTTGCACCCTTCTCATGGGCCAGGGTCAAAACGTGTTCTAGAGGGGATACAGGCCAGGAGAGCAGGGTGCAGGGGGCACAGGCTCCCGTGGGAGGAGGTCCCCGGCTGGCTGGGAGCGGTTGGGACTCAGGGAGGTTATTTTTCATTCGCGTTAGAGTTGGCTCTGTCTGTCTGGTATTTAAATGCAGGAGACTCGCGGCGCTGTGTTGTGTGAAAGTGTGGCACACAAATATGGAGCCAGCAGCTGCTTTTTAAAATTAAACAGACACTTGAGGTTAAAACCCCACGAGTTCAACGTAAACTTCCTTCTGTGCTATTAAGTTTGGATTGCATCCAAAACCGGGATAATTTTACTTTATGTCATTGAGTCTGTTTAGGTTTTGCATTTCATGCACGTGTCACTGTTGGGTTTTGCTGTCCCACAGGGAGCAGTTCACGTTGCTCTCAGGGTGGGGTGGTCCATATCCAAAACGTTATTTTATTGTATGAATTACTATTCTTCAAATGCATTTTAATGAAATCAGTGTTTCTGACACCAGCACAGGGTGCCCAGAGAAGCTGTGGCTGCCCCATCCCTGGCAGTGTTCAAGGCCATGTTGGACACAGGGGCTTGGAGCAACCTGCTCTAGTGGAAGGTGTCCCTGCCCGTGGCAGGGCGTTGGAACTGGATGAGCTTTAAGGTCCCTTCCAACCCAAACTAACCTGTGGTAGAGGATGTCCCTTCCAGAGCTGAGTTCCCGTGACTTCCCCATGTACATTTCATTCCTCTTCCATGTGTTTGACTTGCATGACTAAGAAAGAACTTTTTTTTTTTTTCCTCCTTTCTTTTAAAAGTATTTCCTGTATCACCTGTTCCCAATTGAGACTTTATTGAGAAACAAATGCTTCTGGTTAGCTTCTGTATGGAACACGTCCAGCTTTAAACCATTGCCAGGAGTAAAATTCATTGATGGCAAAAAAACCCCCAACCCAAACATTCGCTGAGTTGGGGCACTTCTGTCTGGGGGCCAGTGGGAATTGCTGTAAAGGAAAATAACATTTATATATATTATAATAGATGAATGTATATATGCACGTGTAGACATCCAGAAAGAGCCCCTGGGCTGCTGGGGTGCAGAGCAATGCCATGGGTTGGTTGGTTTGTTTCTTCACTTGTCTTACTCAGGGGAATACAGATCAAAACGGAATCTCATGGGTAGTTGTGTCCTCCTCATGCAAACCTGTTTTCCTCTTGTTTTATCTCCCTTTGGGCGTGGGAAGAGCTTGCCCCAGTTTCCCTTTCACTCTGCTCCCTCACGTAACCAGGCAGTGCCTGCAAGCGCTGCTTCTGCTTGTAGCATCTAACAGCAGAAAAGGGGGAAGAGCTGAAGAAGTCCCTCTTTAATCTACAAGATGCTGTTTTGTGCTCTCACTGACCTTAAGCAAAGCCAAGTGATCCAGGGGAAGAGACCAGCACAAATCCATCCCCTTGCAGCTCCATAGGCTCTGCTCTCAGGAGAGGATGCTGCTGAGGATGTGACGTATGGACACAGGGTGCCCGAGGGGTGACAAGAAGTAAGGGAAGGCCGAGGAGAACCTCCTCTGGTTTGTGAATTGCAGATATACCAGAAGCTCAGTGCTGGGCAGCTTCTCTCTGCTGCTTCTCTCCTCTCTCCCCACTTCTTTTTCATTCCAGAATAACATATTGAGTGTTTTGATTTGGTTTTGTTCTTGCTTTTGTTTTCCCAAAGCGGTGAACATGTTTTAGACAAACATAATGAAACAATTTAAAAATAAATAAAAGGAATGGAAATAACCTCATCTGAAGTGACAGAAAAGCCCCACGATCAGCATCATCTGCCATGGTCACGACGAGGCACGCACTATGCCAGTGCATCAAAGGCACATTTGCTTCATCTGAGAACCCCTGTGTGGAGGCACCTCTGCAATGCACCCGCTTCTGGGGCTCTACGAGGAGGCTGTGATGACTTTGGGGTTTGGGGTTGGGTTGGGTTGTTTTCTTCCAGGGTTGTTTTGGTTATTTTAGGGTTGTTTCAAATCTGTTGGGATTTTTATACAGCCTCTTAAACAGAGCTGTGTGAAAAGCAACAAGAATCAAACCCAAACCTCCCGCCTGACTTCTGGTAGGTTTTTCCTTCGCTAAATGGTCGGAAGCACGGGAATTGCTTTGTCTTACTTTGGTTTCCCAAATATTAGCACCTCACCTGGTTTGGAAGACCGTGTTTGTTAGGAGATGCTTGTGGTGTGGATGTAGGGCCCTTGGGTCATTTTCTGAACTGCCTAGAGAAGCAACTGTCTTTTATCAGGCTTATTGTTAGAGTATTAATGAACTAAACCCCATCCTGTCACAAGGACCCTTAGGAAGATGTTTATTTTTCTTTAAAAAGGGAAGCCAAATAGTTTCTCCCCTTTTTTATTAAACAGTAATACAGGTTCAGCCTCTGTCTGGTGAGTCTTTAATTGGCACAAAAGGGCAGTTTAGCTTCATCTTAAGGACGAGTTGTCAAACCAGCTGGAATTGTTTGCTGCTCAGAAGCATAGAGAGCTATATACTGTGATTTGCATCTTCTTTTCAACCATTATATACTGCAGCAAGTTGCTTCATTGGCATGAAAAGAGCATCTAATGAGGACACTTCTCCATCTCTGATGCTATCCCTGCAAGAAATAGACTCCTTAATAGAAATCTAATTTGGGGGCTGGAGATGGCAGATTTATACCCTGTGTCTGAGGGTGAAGTAGCTCGCTTTGGCTCCTGACTCCATGGAGCAAAGACCTAATGAGCCAGGCTGTAATGGGCTCCATATTAAATACAGCCCAGGCCTGGGGCTTGTCATTCCCTTTCCCCATTCCCTGCATCTCTGGAGATGATAAACCCCCAGATCTTGTTTTGATCAGCATGCGGATGTTCTGGAGCATCTTGGCTTGAATCGAAGCAGCAAGAAATTGATTTTTGTAAAGAAGCTTCTTAAATGAAAGAATTCCATTATGTAGTTTATATATTTTTAAATCCATGCAGTAATTCACAGTAATTCCTTTATATTCTGCTGTGTATCTCTCGTATAACACAGTGGTTTGGACTATTAACCAGAGTATATTTCATTAAAGTGGTTTTCTACTTCCTGAGTGTGTTCTGGGGTTGTCTCTCCTGGTTGGAGAGCTGATACTACTCCATGCTGCAGACGCTCACAAGGTTCAGTGCATGCTCAGGAAGGGTAAGTGTGGTGTTTGCACGGTATAGGATGCATATAGACAGCTCTAGGTTTACTAGTGGTGTGTAACTTCTGTGGCTGCAAAGCCTGTCGAGGCTGGGCAGAAGCGGGTTGTCTCTTGACATGTGCTTTGCTTTGTGCCTTCGCTTTCAAATATGTTGTGAGCAAATACACAAGTAATTAAACTGGAAACTCGTCTTTTAATTCTATTTATTTGTTAGGAGGAGAGAGCACTAATAAGAAGCTTTGTGCTGCAGCACTTGGAGGCTTCTCCTCCAGGAATGGGCCGAGCTCTCAGAGGGGCAGAAGGAAGCCATGAGATGGGCTCCCCAAAGAGGACAGAGCACACTGTCATGGGTGATAGTACAAGTACCAGCGTGGGCCTGTGGGTGATGGCACAGCCATCAAGTGTTCAGTTGAGTTTTACATCAGAAACTGAGGCGGTCTTCTCTGCCAAGTTGTTCATTTAACCTTTTGTTCTAATCCTTTTGTTGCACCGATGATTTAGTAAAGCCCAAGGAGGGAAGGGAGTGCTGCTGTTCTTTACAGCTCAGGACCAGCATTGCCACTGCTGCATAGGAAGGAAGTGTTGAGGAAGCAGGAGAGGGAAGGCAGAGCGTGCTGTGCTGAGTTGAGCGGGGACATCGCACGTCTGCGAGGAGAGCGCTGGGGAGGTGAAGAGGGGCTGTGATGGAGGGGCTGCTCCATGGCAGCCGGCTCTGCTCCGTAGGGAATGTGCACCCAGCACTGCTCAGAATAATTGCTGAGGGCTCTCCATTTGCCCGGGGAGTTCTTTGCTGTGCGGTCGGTGGACACGGGCTGTGCTGCAGGAGCCCGATGGGAGCGATGCTGCCAGCACGGGCTGTGTCTGGTGACTGGCACGGGCTGCGTCTGGTTGTTGGCATGAGCTGTGTCTGGTGCTTGGTACGGCACTGATCTCTGCTGCCCCTTTGCTGGTGTTCTGTGCTTCATCTGCAGCACGGCGTCCCCACGTGTGTCCTCCAGCGCGGCACTGAGCAGAGCAGGGCTGGCACTTAGCAGCTCCTGGAAGAAGCTGTACAACCCAAACAGTTGGCCATTTACTGCAAACAATGCACCAGCATGTCTTAACCTTTAGGTTAGCTGGGAACAGCAGAGATCTGTCCTTTTGGTTTCATTGAAGTACACAACAACCTTTTAATAGCGGAGGAGCTGCAGCGGCTCTTCCAGAGCCCGTGTCTGATGCCACTTATTGATGTGGGGGGGAAAGGGGCACCCGCTGTGAGTTCAGCTTCTGCTGCTTTATAGCACAGAATTAAAACTTCCTGGCAGAATAATGAGGGGTTCAGGCTAAGCCCTCTCCATTGCCATGCTTGTGGCTTGAGTGCTTGTCCTCAGGCGTTGCTCTCCTCCTGGGATGGGATGTCCCGTGCCGGCTGGGTGCTCTGCGGGGAGCAGCACTTTAGTCCTGGCCACTGAGCTGTCTCCTGTATTCAACACTTACTGAAGTCATCAGCAAAAAATACCCACCTTTAAAGGAGGCAGATGTTCTAATAGCAGTGGTTGAGAATTTTGCTTGAAAAACCCAAAGGGAAGTGATTCTGTGGAAGCTCTCGGTGACTGTGTTGTGATGGTGGTGCTTGGTGGGTTCCAGGCTGGTCAACATGGGGCTCCTGAGCAAACCATTAACGCAGATTAAGCTACAGAGTGGGAGTGGGTAATGTTTGTTATTCCTACACTGGTTTATTTTCAAAATAATTAAGATGTGTTTTATTTTATGGTCTTGGGAAGATGTGAAACCTTTCCTAAAGGAACTGCTTTTGCCCTGAATAACCTGATCCCCTCTGGGCAGTAGTTAATGCCTGGGGGGCTGGTGTTGCTGGGCTGGGGTACAGGGAGCACCCAGTAGTGCCAGTCTCCCAGTTGCAGAACATCCAGGTGAGGTGCCAGCTTTGCAGAGGCATATGGGGTAGTGTGGTCAATGCTCATGAAGTGCTCAGAAGTGTGTGTGGTGAGCGCTCTGGTCCCATCACACCGCTGAATTCCTTGGGCTGTTATTTTTGCTGGCAGTGGGGTGTCTCTGTTGGTTCTCATGCCAACAAGCGCCGTGATGCCTGCCCTGCAATCCAGGGGGATTGGGAGGGAGCGAGGAGCGTTATTTGGATGGAGATGGCTTTTAGGTCTTGGGTTTCATTTTGTTGTTGTTATTGTTGTTTTCCAAATTCTCTTCCAATCCATCTGCTCTCCTGACATCCCTTTTATGTTGTTGGAAAGACAGGCAGGCGGCTGCATTGTGAGTGTGCTCAGGTCAAACTCCTGGCTTTTATCTTTGTTCTCTTGTAGGTGATGGGTATTTGGGGAATAAAATGCTAAGCGCAGGGTTTAACAGGCCTTTGTTTGCTATTGTCCAGCTGTGCTCCAGGCAGCAGCAGAGATGGGGAACAATAAACAGTGAAAGGAAGTGGGGATTTTAAACAGAACTGTTTCTTTTCTTCTTATTCCGGTGTTCCTGGAATATGACACATTTTGCCTTTTAGTCCCGACTACATTAGTAAAAATAACAAGGCAAGGTGCATTCAGCACAGCTCTCAGCACGTGTGGGGTTGACTTAATTTTTTGATGCATATATCTCTATCTTTGTGTATGTGTGTTTATGGGGGGTGAATGTATGTTCTGAAGGTGCCGACAAAGAAGTAATTATATTCAATGACTAACCCTCCTCATGTCGATGTATTTGCCACGTAATTGTCCCTTGGGCCACCACGGTGGTTTAGCCTGGGCTTTGGGGAGCACCATGCTGGAAGGGGCTTCAGAGCCAAGCTTCTTGCCACCTTGGGCAGCCTCACAGTGTGGCCTTTCCAAGACTCTTACCTTCTCTAGGACTGTTGAGAGCTTGTTTGACACCTTGCTGCTGCGATGGCTAGAAGCAAGTGCCAAAGTCTTCACTTAGTTCTACACTGCCAGGGATGGGGCAGCCACAGCTTCTCTGGGCACCCTGTGCCAGCGCCTCAGCACCCTCACAGGGAAGAGCTTCTGCCTCAGAGCTCATCTCAGTCTCCCCTCTGGCAGGTTAAAGCCATGTTGCACACTGAGGTAAATCTTTGCCACTTAAACCCTTCTCTGTGCAAGCTTTAGTCTCGTTTTGCTCTGCCAAGCACTGCTGAGCATCCCTAGATGCTGCTGGTTCTTCCCCATCACATTAAAAAGCCCAGGGCTCACATGTAATAAAGTAAAATTTCCCCACTGTTCTTGTCTCAGATCATAAATACCAAGTAATATTGTGCTCTCCCCTTCTTTCATCTGGTTTTAAAATTGAATCTCCAAGTGCTTTGCCTGCTGGGTGGCTGCGGGCTCACGGGAGATGCTGTTTGTGTCCATGGTCTCTATGGGCTGTGCCAGCACCGAGTGCTGCCGGCTGTGCTGTGCCATAGGGCCCTGCCTTGGCTGCTGTGCTCTTGGGCCCTGGGCTCTTAGGGCAAGTTTAAGGAGGTGTTGGTGCACCCCGGCTCTGTGGTGGGTCTGTTTGTGCCCCCCCATCTTTCCTGGGCTTCAAACCCACCCCTCCTTGTTGAAGTTACCCAAATATCCCTTTGAAAATCTCCACCTGCTTCAGAACCACTGTTTTTAGTAGTTGTGCTTCAGTTTTAAACCCCGAGAGTGGCTCTCCAGTAGGAATAGAAGCTGAAAAACAAAGCAATCAAAGGGAAGCTGTCCTGCTCGCTGGGCATGTTTGGTTAGCAGCATTCCGGGGGATGCTGAATCTAGTTCTTTACACCGATGCCTCTCCACAGGGTGAAAAGCTGGAAAGTTGCAGCCCACAGCATCTCTCAAACTGATCTGTGGCTTGTAATGTCTATGGAATGGAGATATCCGTTCTGCTGCAGAGCGTATAGCAAAAATAATCTAACCTATTCCACCCAAATAAATCAGTCTGGAAATAAATCTCTCGTCGTGCTGTCTTTATAAATACCTTTTAAATTGAGTATGAGTGACAAGATGTGGTTGAGTCACTAGAAGAGCATCTCTGATAGTGTTGGAGAAGCCTTTTTAGATGTATTTTATATCCCAATTGTCATTGCAGCCGTCCGTACCACCTGCGCTGCCCTTCACTGGCTGCAGGGTTTAAAATGACAATTGGGAGATTGAAGATGGAGATATACTTCTGAATGCTGCTTGGGGCTTCCTTGATGGGGCCTGGGTAGCCAGGAAGGGGAAAGCATCTCCCTGCAAGCGAGGGGCACTGCTCCTCAAGGCCACCTCCTTGTGCCCCTCGTACAGGGGACCAGGAACACGGGGAGCGGGAGACGAGGCTGCGCATCCCTCGCCCGGAGCGGGGCGCCTGCGTGTGCTTATTAGATTTTCAAATGTTATTTAGCTTGATTGCAGCCTTTTTACAAAAGGAGTTAAGACGTGGGTATAAAAGATAATAGAAGTATAAATTGCAAGGCAGGTTCTTATGAAATCAGCGGATTACTCATTTGAGCGCTCGGTGCGTGCTAATTTCACGTTGCTATGGCACCTCCGGGTGCAGGGGGGGCAGCCTGCAGAACACGGGGCATGTGGACCTTTGTGCAAGGCAGATAACGCCTTGCACACAACCTGGGCTGAGTGATGAACTGCCTCTATCTAGTGCTGTCCAGGGGGATCCAGGGCAGGCACTGAAAGAGGTGTCTCTCACTAGCAAATGGTTTCTGGAGTTAGACCAAAAATCACCCATTTCAGTCTCGAAATCTCTGTGCGTTGTCTTAGTGGCGGCACTTCTTGGTCTGTCTCTGGGGACAGACAAATCTCATCAAGGTGAAAGTGAATAGTCCATTTGCAGAGCTGCAAAGGGTCTGTTCTCAGGGTTCTCTGTTGAATTCCTGTGTTGTTGGACACTTGCATCTTCACTCCTTGGCATTCCCACTGCGCTTGGACCGATCGTGCCTATCTCCAGTGGACGGTGATGCTGTGCTGGGGCCACTGAGCCATCCTGGGAGAGGGCTGGCACTGGAATGTGATGGGAAAGGGGAGGCACAAAACTGGTCTGGAATGTTTGTGGCTAAAATGTGCTGAGACTGTTTTGATGCAAACCTGATGTCTCTGAAAAGCGTGAGTCTTTGAGCTATTTGGGTACAGCAGCCAGGCAAGACAGGTTCTACAGTGTGAATGTGTTGTAACAAAAGTACTGAGTGTTTCCTAGGCAAATGGATGTAGGACAGACAAATCCACCAGGCTCATAAACCCCAGGTATGTTCCATCAGAGAGACATAACTCTAGGCTGGCATCTTCCCTCCCCTGCTGCGCTGTGCTCCCTGCAGGCTCCCATCCATCTCTGAGCACACTGAAGCAGATCTGGGGGCCTTTGGTACCAGTGACCAGAAGGAAGGCTGCATTACCCAGAGGGAAACCACCACTGTTCCACCACGGTGGTACCTTCTCCTCAGTGCTTGGTTAATTGAGCCCAGTGCGAGCGCTCAGGAGCACGGGTAGCTAATTCTTTACCCCCGAGACACCAGAGAAATGCAGAGAATATCTCTGTGTATATGGGGAAGTATTGGTGGTGGTTTGCAGTGAATAGTCTTTTAAGTCTTCCTGCTGGCACACGTGCTAACTGCTGCTGCACTTCAGGTAAGAAGATAATGATCACATCATTAAGACACTACTAAAGCTGGCATTACTTGTTAGGTCAACATATCGATCTTGACATTACGCTGCAAGATTGTTTTTAGATAACGCCTGTCCATCCTGCCTCTTGCTCCAGGAGGAGGAGAGAAGAGGGAGAGAGGAAATGCAAAACTAGAAGAATCAACTTGACACAGATCTTTTCCCCCCAAATACAAGCACTTTGCTCCTGAAAAGATCTGTTCTGCTGCAGAGGCTCCTGCCTTGTCGCTGCTGGTTGGATTAGTGGCAGATTTCCTTTAAGTCAGTAGAAATCCCAAGGGAGTTGCTGGGCTTGTGGGTGGATAATTTGGTCATTCTAAAAAAAGACTCTCCTGTAGCCTTTTGTGTTGTGTTTGTGGGTGGTGCTGGTCTACACGCACCATGGATGATGCCCGAAGAGCTGAGGATGAGTGCAGGACCTTCTGTCTGAAGCACCGGTGTGCTCGGGGTCCTTCTGGACTCGGGACATCCCAAGGGCAGGTTGTGTCTGCCATCGCACTGGCCTTTACAGGGGTTCCGTGAGTGATGGGTGCCACACCAGGCAGGGCCTGTGCTTGCCATGGGCACCGGTAGCACCAACACGCTGTTGCCCATCCGCAAGGAAATGACCCATCAGCTCACTCCCTGGATAAATGGTCTGTAAATGCGGAGCTTCCCTCTGGAGCCTGGTGTACATCTGCATTGTGCCTGTATTCTGAGCATATTAGAAATCTTGGCAATACCATTTCTATCTTGCCGGAGAAGAAAACACCTCTCACTTTTTAATAAATTTCTTCTTGTCTTGTTATCTCTGCTGTATTGAAGCTGTCCAAGGCAGTTTTTCTCATTTCATTGGGCTCTTTTTATATCAAGCTACTTACAGGCATTTTGTAAAAATAGCAGTAATGTTACTTTTTATATATCTATGTATGTGGTTTATATCACTAAAGCTTTATTTGGTATTTTAATCTGGGCTTACTGACTGCACTTTTGAGGACTTTCAAATCAAAAGTGATAGTTCACAAAACGTGTGATGTTTTTTAGTCTCTGGCTTGCAGAGAAGTGATGCTTGCACAGTGCTGAGCTACTTTAGTATCCCCCTCTAAATATATTTCATTAAGAACGGTCCATATGGTGTGTCAGGGAGAAGGGGAATGCAGAGCAGAACCTGTGTCTGCCAAAGAAAACTGTTTTGATCTAATGCTCAGCATACTACAACTTTGGGGGGGAAGAGAAATAAACATTGTCAGATGGGTGCTGCCAAATTCCACGAGTCATCGAGGGTTTCAGGCTGTTCAGGGATGGGTTTTTTTCTTCTGAACACTCCAGTTTCTGGAGTCTTGTGATTTACACAGGACTGTTCATTCTCATTTTAAAAACATGTTGTAGGAAACAGCTTCAACATACAGAACCAGGAAGTCCTGGTGTCAGCAGGTTAATCGAACCCCGAGCTGCATTACGTGTAAAATCTGATGGCTTTATAACTGCATCTCCTGATTTGGAGAGGGTGGGTTGTGCACTAACTTGCTGCAGAGACAGTCAATCCAGAATAACTTCATCAATAATAAGAAATGATGTCTCTGTGATGCTGTGTTTCCATAGGTTTCGGTGATGCAGAGTTGAGAGGAGCTGGAAGGGCTGTATCCTGATGGGCAGCAGCTTCGGTTACCTTAACAGGGTGTTTTGCAAGCTCCTCAAAGTGGAACAATGTAAAACCTCACTCAGGTTGTCAGCTTAATGTGAAATATGGGGTCTATTTTCCAGGTATTACCAAATGACCCTTTATGGTAGTTAAGTGTTGTGAGTCAGTAACAAGAAAATAAAGTAGAATATTTCTTTCCATCACCCATATTCTCCTGGCATTAAACTGCTGGGAAAGCCCTCAGGGACCACAAGGACTGCCCAGGCGGGGAAACCACTGCGTTTCCTTGAGTCTGGGTAGCATTTTGGCTAATCATTACAGAAGTTCCTCTAAAGAGTGTTCCAAGCTCTCACTAATGGGCTGGAGAAGAGGAGGGACAAGGGGAGTTGTTGGTGAGTGTTACAGAAAAGGCCAAGCAAATGGGTACCTCTGGGAGGAGGAAATGCTGAGTCCTGTGCAAGGTCTGTACATTGAGAGTGGTTTTACTTCTGGCCCCGATTCATCTTCTGACCTGGAGCAAGGCACTGCTCACACTTTCCTCTTCCTACGTTTATTGCTCCTATCCTTTTCCTGTTGGGTTAGCTTTGAATTTACTGCATTGAAGGAAATTTTACAGGAATAAAATGGGGAAGGTTGTGGTAGAGAACGAGCAGAGTATGGGAATAAGGAGGACTTGAAAGGGCCCGTGTCCTGCAGCTGAACTGCAAGGTTAAAACCTGGCCACTTTAGCCCATTGTGGGTTTAGTTGTGAGATCAGCCCCGTAACCTTGCTTATGGAAGGGGTGTAAATCGTATTTCTCAATCAGCTTAAAACTGGGTTAGCAAAAGCAGTTGAGGACACTTGCCTTAAACTGGTGGAGGTGGGACAGATCCTTCCATTTTTTCTTAAAATCGTTTCCCAGCTTGTAGCCAGCACCTGAAAATGCACTATTATAAATCTGTGAACCTTTGCATTGCTGGTTTCAGGTTCTTTTTCTTTCTTTCCTTTTCTCTTTTCCCCCCTTTCCCTATTTTCAGCGTTGGCTACAAAATGAACGTTCTGCTCACTACAGCCCTTCATCATTGCAGTGTTTTCAGCAGACACTCAAGAATTAAATATGTACAATTTCCATAATACTGATTATCCCTGTTTAAGTGCTATTTTAGAGGGTATTAATTTCTGTTGCAGTAACAGCCTCAGCACTTAGCACCACCAGCCCCGCTTCCCTCGGTGCCTGAGGCTCGCTGTGAGCCGGGATTTGCCCTGGATCACTGCTTTTAGCCCTCATGTCCGTGGTGGGGAGTTGGAGCTGGGTTTGATGAAGGCTGCCTCTGTCACTTCTGATACCTTCTGGGTTTTTGTATGCAGAAACACAAAGCACAATTAGAATACAGTTATATATTCTCATAGTTATTAAAGCTTGGATTAACATGACATAAAGTTTTGTCTGGGGAGCCTTTTGCTATGGCTCAGGGAGCATTTTTGTGTGACAGTAATAGGCTGCAGTTAATATACTTGAATGATACCAGAATCTGTGTAATAAGACAGAACAAAGGGGGTTTATTTGAAGCTGAATTACAAAGGTGGAATTATCATTGTGAACAATCCACTGAGATCGCAGCTTAATTATTGTATCTCACGTTACTTCGGCATAATAAAGTGCAGTCAGTGAAGCAAAGTTAAGACAAACACATACACACATCTCAGCAGGACGCCCTGTCAGTCATGTGGGATTGATGTGTGGACTTGTCACCTTATTCTGAACACTCAAATCCTCTCTTTGCCCGTTTTTGCTGTTTGTTTGATTTACACAGCCTGTTTGCTGTGATTCAAGAGACTCTTGTAATGTTTCTAGAAGAGATTCATCACTGGGACGTAATCCATTCAGATAGCTTTTGGGCAAGAAATAAGAAGTGTTTGAAGCCAAGAGGGTTCAAACAAACTGTTCAAAGGCAGCTGTTGGGCCCTGCAGAGGAAGAGGAGGGAGGGCTCTATTGTTCCCCAGGGCTTGGGGGAGAAAAGGAGTGAAGAGGTGGGAGCTTCCTTTGGAATCACGTTGTAGGTCAGTGCACGCAGGTCTCTGCAGCAAGGTGTTCCCTGGGAACGGTGCGCTGGGGTGGCCCTGAGGACCAGGGGGGTCTGGGAAGTGAGGAGAAGGGGACAATGTCCCCTTTAAAATCCACCCCAAGGTGATGTTCAGCCTGAGCTCCCTGATTGAGCTCAAATTAAAGGGGACCAGGCTGGAGCGAGCATCTGAGGTCTTGAGCCATGACAATGGCATTTCATGTCCAGCGCTCCTCGTGCTGTAAGACCCTTGGGACAGAAGTGGGCTCAGTGGCTGGTTGTCAAGGAGTCATGGTTGTCAAGGGGTCATTGCTGCCAGGGGTTACAGGTAATAATGCTGTTCTGCACGACCAGACTCAAATGACACAGTCCCACAAGTGGCTCTGTGCCTCTGTCCTCTCATCAAGACTTGCTGGCATATTTTAAAGCAGTTAAAAGAGGAATTTAAACCCACGAACAACAGAAATCAGAGCTAGAACTTGCTGTGTGTTATTTGCCTGCTCCAAAAGGTGGGTGACATGATGCTGGTTTGCGGTTCAAACTTAAACAGGGGAGATTTAGGTTAGATATAAGGAAGTTCTTCACTATGAGGGTGGTAGCCTGGACCCCTGAGCTGAGTGAGAATTTGGCATCTTGAGTGCAGCACTTGTTATAGTAAGGTCTGGGTTGTGAGTGGCTTTTCTATAAATGAAAACCATCCCTAAATGTAGAGCTATAAACTGTTGAAAGACAAGGGAGGAGAGAATTGTGCTTAGAAGAAACAGCCCTGGAAAAGTATTCTTTAATATGCAAGTCAGTATTTGAAAAGAACAATAAAAGGAAAAAGGATCTAGCAGGAAATAAAATGAAACTTTTTTTCATTACAGTCAAGGGAAACTTAGATGAGTTTTTCTTTGCTAATAAAGTGCACTGTTCGTTTTGCAGCTGAGCCTTTGCCGAAGCTGACTGTAGCAATTGTTCATCCTTCTGGTTTCCTTTAAACTCTGGGCAATAAAAAAGCCCTTCATGCATCAGGAAACATAGTAATGCAATCCTTGCCTTATCTTCACACTTATTCAGCAGGTATTTACAAAAGGGCAGCAGGAAGCTCTTTAAACTTGATCCTGTGCCTTTGCTCAGGATGTCTCTTAATCAGATGTGTTTACCTGGGTCCGTCCTGCGCTGGGTCTCGCTGCAGAGGCAGCGGTAACAAACCCCTTAGTTCTTGTGAACAGAGTGTTCTCAGCATACCCTGTAACACACAGCCCTGAGCTCGTTTTACTGTGCAGCTTAAGGGCACTGAACAAAACCCCTGTAGGTTATTATGGTCTGTTTAGTGGGTAAGAAAGACTGATGCTTGAAATGCTGTGTGTTTGTACTCCCAAATGGGATAGAGAGGTGTGCGATTAGGTTATTTCTCTGTCAGCTTTGTCACTGGGTGAACAGGAGCTTCTTTTCTGCTCAGAGTGATGGGATAACTCAGGGACACAGTGAATTGTGGTGTGCTGACCCTTAGGTCTTGATTCCAGAAGGTGCTTGAAAGGGAAATGTGTAAATGCCATTGATGTCTTCAGGAAACGCATCCTAGAAGGACTTAATTGGGCTTAACTGCGTGCTTGACATTGAGCCACACTTAATCAGAGAATGGTTTTCTCAAAGTAAATCATAAATAGTAACATAAATAGTTAATAGCAGTTCCCATTTCTTAGAGGTTGTTCCTGAAATGGTCAGTGTGTGACTTGGAGACACATTGTACTTTGGTGTTCAGAGAGACGGTTGCTGATGCTCTTTCTGGCACATGGCTTTTAATGGTCTCTCTGCATCTCATTCTTTGGCGTGTTTGCTTGTAGTAAACCAACCAGCTGCTCTTGTTTTAGTGTTGCTTCAACAGGGAAAACACTGAGTTTGGAAGGAACAGACTTCACCCCATGTGCAGCACACTTCACCCAAGGACCTGCAAGTGCTCCACAAATATTTGAAGCTCCTTCTCCTCCGAGAGAGGTTGTAGCCCTATTTGTTGTGGGTGTTGCTGGGTCCAGCTCCCATGAGGAGCCCTGGAGGAGGCTGGATGCTGCCCAGATCCCGTGGGCTGTGGGGAGCTGGAGGCAGCCATCCTCTGCCTGTATCCATATGGAGCATCACAGCAGGGTGCTGGAATGGGTGGGAGGCTGCTGGGTGGCTCAGGCAGGAGGGTGGCGCTCAGAGGGGCCAGGTCCAAGCCAGCTTGGGCTCTAAATGGCTCCAAAGCTGTAAAACATGAATTTCTTATGTGGAAAATGCCTTGTGCCCTCCCAGCCTGTGGCTGCAGCAAAGCAGGCAGAGAGAGGCAGAGTTTGCACTGGTGCTGTCATGAAATGAAATGACAATGTCGCTCTTGGTGCAGCCCAGAAAGGACACATTTAAATTTGTTAGCTTTTTAGGTAGTGGCATTGCTCAGCGTGATTAAAGCCCATTAGGAGAGAAGGGGATTTCATATTGGCTGTCCATATGGGCACATGTGTGTTCACCAGCCTCTCCTCTGGCTGTTGTTTTAATAGCCCCGTGGATTCCAAACTCTGCAGCTAATGGGCAGCACCTCTGAAGTGTTGTTTGGCAAAGAACACAGATTGCGGCTTCGTGGTGCTAATATGCAGAGGAGCACTGTGAGGGGAGGAAGCATTATTCCTGCTGATGGCAGCTAATGTTCCGTGACACTGGAATCACGGAGAGCCTCGCACCTGCCTGGCTGAAGTGCTGAAGGAGCAATGTTCCTCCAGAGCCCCCGCGGTGGCATCGCTGCGGCCCAGCCCTGCCCTCCAGCACCTCTTGGGGTGTTGAACCAGATGGGAAGACTCATCCCAAGAGCAAATGATGGAGCGATGGAGCTGAGCTGAACCTCAGTGCTGTCGGCTCCTGTGGTCGTGCTGTGACTCTCATGATATTTGATATATTTCAGCTTTGTTTTGAGTGATGTGATTATGTGGAGGTCTCAGCATTTGCTTTCAGAAGAGCCAAAGTTCTCCTGTGGCAGCTTAAACACATAAACCCTGGTGGCTCCTGTGTGAGCACCAAAAAGACTATGTTAAAATTATTGTGATGCATTTAATAAGCACAGTTTGTGTGTTTGCCTTATGGTTTGATCCTGCAGGCAGCTGGTGAAGGGACAGGGCTGGAGCAGGATGGATGGAGCTCGGGTTCTTCGTTCATTTGTGGATGTCACAAGAAAACGCTTATCAAAAGTTGCTCAGTTTTGTAGAAAATAATGCACAATACGTGCACGTGTGCAGGGAGACGGGACGTGTTGAATAAATAGCTAGAGAAGGATGCCTGCGGGAGGGAGATCTCCTGATGCTGGCAGGGAACCAAAGGCAAAGGTTTCCAGGATCGCGGCTGGGGCCACATACGGGTCACTTGAAATGCCGGTAGCTTAATTTCCCTCCTAGTCCCTCCCTCTTCCTTGTCTGTGAGATGGGTGAAACACAAAGCTGTTTTGAGGCAGGGTGAATTAAATGCTTGTAGGAGAGTTTGGAGGCTCTCCAGCAGATGGTTTGAACTAGATTCTGTTCTTGCCTCTCCAGCGAAGGGCGGCAGCAGGAGCGCCAGGATTTAGCGCTGGCTTCAGATGAGCGAGGTCGGAATCTGCTCCTCCTCTTGCCTTGTAGCACACACTGGAGGGTTTTTAGCTGTTGACATGTATTTGTAAGTTCTCAATCGCGCCCTGTCTCGTGCTGTAGCACGGACCAGCTTTGATCGCAGCAGAAACGTCTGTGGCTGGTTTCTGGCAGGACTGTAGGTGGGAGTTTTATTACAGCAGAGATGGAAGTGCTGCTCTAATTCACAAATAAGGTATTTAACCAAATGCTGGTTTCATGTAAACACGTGTATCATGTGGCATTAGATCAGTCTGCTTCCAGAATCAGTCTGCTTTCTGTCCTTCCTTAGGTTAGCTGGGGCTTCTTGTAAGGAAAGCAGCTTGTCTAGGGAGGGGGATGTGGTTGTGTCATCGGAGCTGAGGCACTGGAGAGGCAAGAGGGGAGCAGCAATGCCACAGGAGACATTGCCCCAAGCGACTGGGGTCCACGGCATTTAGCACATTGTTCTTAGCCTGTCTTTTGGGGGGTCTGTGCATGTTACCAGTGACCACATGTACCAAATATGTTCTGGAAATCTGATGGGGACAAGGGAAGTTCTCAGCCAAGACAGCAGGTTAAAGGAAAACTCCAAGCGTCCTTATGTATTTTATAACTTGAGTTGAGCATAGCAAAGAGCCTTGCTGTCATCAATGCTTCATATTATTAATGACAGAGAAGGAATTGATGAGAAACATCTGTGGAGTCATCTTTAATTTGTCCTGCTGTGGAAAGCTGTTTTTTCTGAAGAGCATTAGTCATTCTTACACCCCCCTTGGTAGAGTAAGCATTGAGTAACCTGTTGGTGTTTTGCAGGAGCATTTTGAAGTCCAGGAGTAGCCACTGTGCACTTTGGCAAGCGGTTGGGTTGCTCTTTGCCATGTCACGGCTGGTGAGCAAGCCCTGAGATTAACGTGATTGAATGACTGTTTTAATTTCAGCCCTGATGGAGCAAAATTAGTCACAATGATATGTGTGTGTTGAATAAAATTGTGGTTTTATTAGCTATAATTGCTGAAGAAGACTTTTTAAAGCCTCGACTGCTGGGGGGAAAAATTGCTAGCACTGGGATTTGTTCTTGCACAGTATGGCATTGATTATTGTCACGGTGCATAATATGTCAGTCCTCGGTTGGTAAGTTGTCACTGTGGAACACTGGGAATGCTCAGCAAGGGACCGTGCTCTGTGTGGGATGAAGGGCAATGGATGATGATGAGGATGCTGTGGGTGCCTTCAGACAAAGAGCCGTGATGGGAATAGCAGCTTGACAGAGAGAGGGGGAAAGGTTAAAGCATTTGTTTGTTTGCTTAATTCTCCTGTAAGCAAACCCAGAGGCTTGCTGGAACCATCTTTTCTTACCTGTCTGGTGCAGGATATGCATTTGTCTTAATTTCTGTGGAGAGGAGGCTGTAAATCCACAGGAGCACGTTGCTGGTGCTTGGATTTCACACGCGCGTTTCAAATAACAGCACCTGACAGGTTTCTAACAGCTCAGAGGTTTTTCTGCTTCAGAAAGCAAAATAGTGGAGGACCTGTGCAGTGTGTATAAAGAATTTGTGGAATTAGAGCAGGATATCCAGCACACTTTTCTTGAGAGAGCAGAAGAAGAAGGGGTAGACCTGTAAAGTTCACAAGTCGGGGATGAGAGGAGGTAGAAGCAGCCCAGCTGTGTGCAGCTGCATGCCATCCTTCTGGAATTCCTTTTCTCCTAGGACCCAATCTGAATTCCCACAGTGTTTGATAACAGTGTATTATTTCATTTGTCTGCCCTAATTCCTCTTTACCTTGAAGGGATGGAAAGCATAACACCAAACCTGTTTGGGAGTGTTGAGGACATACTTGGGCGAACGCAGGGACATCTCAATTTGCTCTGGATGAGTCAGAAATTCAGGGTTTGGATCAGGAAAAGCTTTCCTGGGCTGGATGAGGAGCGTGAGGCATAAAAAAATTCGGAGTACTTATGGTAGTTTCCTTGTGGAGGGTTTACTCCATGGGTAAACCTGATTCAAATAGAAAAAAGAAGAGCTTGGAGATGTGCAGTAGTGGCTGTTGTTGCTCCTGGGGGCGTGCAGCACCTTGTGAATGACCATTGGCTTTACAAGCTGCACATACATGGAGCAGCTCTTGAGTTTGCTGGTCCCTCACGTGGCTGTAGAAATACAAGACGGAGTTTTCCAGAGACCATCCTGTTTTGGCCATCGCAGCAGCCAGTGGCAGCACCGTGCTCTGTGTCTGCAGCACTGTCCTCCAGAGGCTCGGTGAGTCGCTGCTGGTCCTCACAGAGGACCCAGCCTGGTCATTACGGTGCGAGCGGGTTTGATCATCTCCGATGGCTCAGGGCTGCCCTGTGGAAACGAGGAGCTGAAAACCCTGAAGAGGGAAGTGGGAGGAATGAATGGAGAATATTGTGTGTTCTTTGCCGTGCTAGATCAGTTGCATTAAATTCAGAGCCTTTCTGAGTACAATTAATGGTCATTTTATTTAGGTCACCCTGGTTTTGTTGCTTTAAATGTATGCCTCCATTAAAGTGGAAGAAAATCAAATACATTTATCTCTGTGGAGCCTTTTGTGAACTGGTTGGGCATATTTTAAATAACCCTGGGAACTGTTAGGATTATTAAAGCCTTTGGCTCCTCCAGGTTTTTTTCTTTCCTCCTATTCTCCCCTATTCCTCCTTCCAGGCAGTGAGTAATGAAGTGGTACAGCCCTTCCTTAGCTCAGAGCCCCAAGTGGGTTGAAAAAGGAAAGTTAAATAAACTAAAGCCCATTAGTCAGGCTTTATGTAAGAAACTGGGTCTAAATTGGATGTATGTAAAGGGTATGATGGGACAGAGAAGTCTCTTGGGCTTAAGTGTCTGTTTGTAACTGGCGTTATCTGGCAAGCCTTTGTTTTCTTTATTTTATTTACCTTATGTGCTAAGACTGTTCATTGTGTAACACATTCTCATGCCCAGAACTAGCTCCGATTCATCAGCTCCTTTAAGCCTCCATATTGAGCCACACGACATCTAAAAGATGTGGCTCATTTTTGGTGGCTCTGCTCAGGGGCTCAGCATCTGCACGGCTGGAACCCAGCTCCTTGGCGTGCTGTTCCTCACTGTGCCCAGAGAACACGCTCTACCTGCAGGAGGCCACTTTGGTGGCTGGTAGCTGGGTTCAGTTCTGATGGGTGACCAGCCAAGCCTTGCAGGTGACAACTGCATCTTCCAGCCCTTCTCTTTGTGTAATCAAGGTTGCATGTGTTGAGTTGAGCCCTGGAAACTTGCACTTCAGGCATCTTTCAAACGCTGGTTGGAGGAGGGGTTAACATTTGGACAGTCACATCTCCTCAGTGTACTTGAGTTTCATTTGTGGGTTGTTTTTTTTCCCCCCTCCTTCCCCTGAAACAGGGATCAATTTGCTTACTACAGGGTTTACTGCCGGTTACCTTGACTGCGTCCCTTATTTCTCCTTGATGAAAACTTGAACAAGCCGCTTGTGTTTGATTCACGGAGACCCGTGAGAAACGGGCTGTGTGTGTGAGGCACTGTGGTTTTCTCATTCTATTCAGCCCTTTGTATATTCAAATTCTTCTAGTTTCAGTTCTTGCTGTTCTGCCAGATTTCCATACCATTGATGGGCTTTCTGAATTAATAAGTCTCTTTCTCCCCCTCCCTCCCATACCCTCGCCACCTTTTTGCAACTGGTGAAAAGTTTTCTCTGCGCGCTGCCCCTTCGCATTGATTTCCCTGTCCCTTGTCTAAGCTGCTCTCAGATGTTTTATTTTGCAAAGCGTTAATAGAATTTTCCCTTTGCCGTTGCACTTTATCTATTCAGGAGGTTTCAAGAAGTCTCATTGTGTCACCGGACTATGGAGGCAAGAGGCTATTCTTCTGGTACAATGCCTGCCCTAAAAAATAACACAGGGTGGGGTAGACTCCGAAAGGGCAGAGACGGAGATAAAATGTTCTGACCTTAGGAAACAGAAAAGATAACCAATTAGACATTGTTGAAAGGGCACCAGCTGGCTTAAAGAACACCCCACTGATTATTCTTTCTTAAAGACAGGCTTGGTCCGCATCTGAAACTCAGCTGCGGAGCCGCTTCTCCCCTTTGCAGGCTTTCAGGTTGGAACTGGTGGGGCTGACCCTTTCCAAGGTAGCTGCGTGTCTGGTTCTGATCCCAGAAGCAGGTTTGGGGGATGCAGTGCCCACCTCCAGGGTACCTGCGTGCCACGGGGTCCCCGCCAGCGCATGGAAACCTCCTGGATCAGCCCGTGCAGGCTGCGTTGTTACTGCTAATAAGGGTTTATTTGCATAAAAAAGCTCGCTGCCAAGATCATCATTCCAGCGAAGCGGGGCCCTCGTACACATGGCACAGAATGTTGTTTGCCCAGAGGACGTGTCATGTTGTAGAGGTAGGAGAGGTGAACAAAACTGCAGCTCCCCAGTATGACCAGGGAGTGTACCCAGGGCCCCTCGGCCCCTCCAGTGCTGGTCTTGTGCCAGGGCCTGTCCCTCTGCCATGGCAGCACTTGGAGGAGCAGGATGAGGATGCATAAGAGGTTCAGATCAGATCCATGGTGGTGCTGCTGAGCCTGAGGGTTTTGTACCCCACAGCTTCAGCTGATGGGAGACTTTGGGCTCAGACATGGCCATGCTAAAGCGAGGTTAGCATCATGTTCTGTCTCATTTTATGTCTCTTCTCCCCCAAACAGCAATATAGGCAGCCTTTTGAAAGTCCCCAGCAATGTCCTTGCAGGAGGAGGAGTCATTTTGAAATGACAGCCCTTTCAGTGTGTCCAGCCTGCAGCCAGCATCACCTCCTGGTCAGGGGACCAGGGCTGGTGGATCTGTGCTGCAGAGTGTCCAGGACCTCTGTGGGCTGTGGTTTGGGATGTGGGGCAGAAAGGTTACACTGGGAGAGCTGAGTGTTAGAACCGGGGTCACAGGGTGGTCGGCACACTGGGGTGGACTGAGGTGGAGGAAGCCGCGATGCTCCAGGAACCTGCGCGAGGTGCAACATGTAATTTTTGGATCCAGGGAGGCCAAGACCTGTGAGAATGAAAAATAAAGATTGCTGTGCAAACAGAACCCCGGGGCAGAGATAAGCAGTGGTGAAGGGTGGCTCCGTCCTTATCTGCCTCCCGGTATTGCTCATACTTGTGAGTTTTCTACCTTGGAGTGAGGAAAGACAGCAGGACAAATAGCTCTGTGCTTAATGTGCTTTGGATTTTTCAGTGCATCAGCACCTCTAGGTCTCGTTCAAGATGGGTATCAAGCAGCCATGCTGTTCCCACCATCTCAGGCCGTTGCTAACACAGTTTGCAAACCACACTGAAAAAGTTAAGTACAGAGACAGGTTTTTAGATGAGGACGTTTCCTGCAGCACAAGGGACCAACCTGCCCCAGCTCCTGCAGCCTCTGAGCAGCAGTTTAACATGTGATAATGCTGGAAAATAAACTCCAGCACAACATCCTTCTAAAATAAGTGTAAAATTTTAGGTGTGGCTGCACAGATTAAATGGAGGTGGAATAAATCATGCAAATAGTAATGAAAGTTGAAAGCAATTTGGTTGCACTTCAATACGTTTCATCAGTCATCTCTCTTCTGAAGTGGAAATGCCAAGCCTGATGCGAATTAAACCTTCTCCCTCCTCCCTCTCTGCTCTTTCCTCTGGCTTTTCAAAAGGCCTTTTGAAAGCCTCTGAATACCTTTCTTGGCTGACCAGGTTTTACCCTGCTCGTACTTCTTGTAACCTCCTAATTCTCAGCCAAGACAGTGACTCTAATTTGAAGAAGTCACGGGCTTGATTTGCATCCACGGTTCCTCTCTTGGTCCTTCCTTATCTCCCTGCAAAAGGGAAAAAGGCTGGGATGAGGCACAGCCAGGGACCGACAAAAGGAGGAAGAGCTGCTTAGATGTGTCTTTATAGGGCAACAGAACTTTCAATGCTGACTTTTCTGCTTTAGGATCAAGTGTCGGCTGGGATGGGGGTGGAAAGCAGCAGATTCCCAAGACAGAGAGCTGACTGAGCAAAAGGAGATCAGATGCATCGTTTGTACCTGAGCTGAGGCTGCTCCTGCCCTTGTCTCCCCTTCTGTCTGTCTGCTGTCTTTGTGAAGGTGTTAAAGCACACATCTCCCTTCTCTCTTGCAGGTAGAGGACGCCATGCTTATGTTTGACAAGACGACCAACAGGCATAGAGGTAAGAGAGAACGGGAGCTCAGGCGTCACATTGTGCAACAGCTTCTGCATGGTGAGCACAGCCCAAATCACTGTCAGCGTGATGACCCGGTGTCTGTCCAGTGGTGCTAAACCCTTCTGTCGTGCAGGTGTTGCAGAGGAAGGGCTGTTTGGCATGTAATGTGGATTTTCTTATTAGTTATTTGATTTTTGCTGGTCAGTCTAAAGGCTTATCTTTGGGAGGAACATTGTTGGGCTCCTTTTGTACCGTGGTGGCTGTCATTAAGTTAAGCTGGGCATAAGGCCAGTTAAGATGAGATACCAGGAAATTAAGGTGCTAAACCCCTCTGCTGGGGTTTCAAGCATGCTGGAGTTTGGAAGCTGAGGACTGCTCGTCCTCCGGTGATGGTAGCTCAGAACAAGCAGGATCTGCAGAAGAGGAATTTCCCTCCCCATATTTCACAAGAGAGACAGGGTTTCATCATTGCTTGTACAGCTCAGTGAAAATGAGCTGAGGATTACTTTCAATGTTATGGCCATTCCTTTGAGCAGAAATAAATGATGCTGCTCTGTCTCTCAGTGAGTGGTTCATGTTATCGCTGCAGGCAGAGAGCAGCTCAGCATCCGCTCCGTTCGGCTGGGACGGGGTTAGATGTGCCTGGGATCTCACAGGGGCGCCACGAACTGCTCTGGGGACAGGCTCCGAGACCCTTTTCCCTTTCCTCTGAATGACATTGATTTTATGCCACCAATCTCTGCTCTAATGCATGTGTTTGGAGGCAGTGCAGGAAACCAGCGCAGCTTGTGGCTTCTGCCCCCGTGCGACAGCGTGGACGTGTAGCCCTGAGGTTTGCCGTTTGCCCTTCGCACTCCGGCCTCTTTGAGGGGCTCTCTTGATTGATGTGGTTATTGTCTCCGTGGTGGATGCAGCCTGTTTGTTTAGAGAGGCTGCTCCGAGGTGTAAAGGAGCCTGTGCCCGGCCAGGCAGCGATGGGAGCATGGGGAATGGGAGAGGGGAGCAGCCCAGCTCATCTTCATCTCCGTGGCAGGGTCAGAAGACCTGACCTCCCAATGCTGTGTGAATTATTCACTGCTCTGAGACTTGCCTTAACAAGCAACTTGGTTTGTGTGGATGGTTGGGTGAGTCAGGCAAGCCTCCAGGATAGCATTTCCCCCCTCCAGCACTTCCTTCCCAGGCACTGATCCCTCTCTGATGTCAGGGATCATAGTACCCTGCAGAATTCATCAGTGGCAAGCAAAAGACTTTCTCAGAAAGATAAGCTCTTCAGAGAAGGCATGTGGCCCGCCAGTGCCCATCAGTTTTGTAACAGGAACCAAGTGTTCAGAACTCTTACATAGTTTGCAAAGTTCAACCCCTGGCAACTTCCTTTTATATCCAGGAATTTTCCACCCTTCTCTGCGCAACCACTCTTAAATGGGCCATAAATACCCTTCTCCATTCAGGATCTTGGCATGTTGTTTGTTGCGTTGAAAGCTGTGTTATGTGGTGCTTTTGTGCTGGGCACAAGGGCCCCGGCCTCGCTCTGATGTGATCTGCTGGCAGCTGGGCTCTGGGAGTACTGGGGGGGTCTGGTCCCAGGAACACACGTACTCAGCAGACTGGGCCCCTGTGAATGTGTTCCAGCAAGGCTTCTGTTTGTATTCCTTGTTTTCCTCTCCTAAACTGTTCCTTAACCTAGCGAGTTTGTGCAGTGTGCATCGGACAGGCTGGAAACACATCCTGGTGTTCATCTCCATTCCCTGTGCTTTTGCAGCCTGTTTCCCAAGTCCCCAACCTTGACTCTGCCCCTGTTACCCCACAGAGCAGGTCTCCACTGTCCCTCTTAAGGATGCCAGGGGATGGAGGCACCGGGGGCTCCGCAGGGATGGCTTGTCCCGGGGGACATCAGCGTGTCCTGCAGCCCATCAGCAGGGCTGGGTGGCCCCAGCAATTGCCTCGTCCACAGATAAAGGCTCTGCTCCAGAGATAGAAAGTCTCCATTTGCTGAAATGTCCCAAATTGTGGAGTTTTGTTCCCACTGAAACTCTCGGTCGTGCCCACAGCGAGCTCTGTTCCTCCCCACTGAACTCACTGGTGGTCTCTTCACCACCTTGTGCCTGCCTTGGCTGGGCTCTGCTGCCCAGGCAGGCAGAGACTGCAGGGGACAGTAAAAATAGGGCATCGTGCATTAGTCCTTCCTTTGCTTCCTGCAAGCAAGACGCTCGTCTCCTCCCTGTGTACCTCAAGGTGATCCCTCCTTTGTCCCCGCCGGTGGCACTGTGCTGCTGTAAGCACTTTGCAAGGCGTGAGGGCACCGGGAAGCGTCGGCATTTGTGCTCTGCTAGTGCTGAGCTCTGCTCTAACAGCTCTGGTTCAGCTTTTCTGTGCTCTATGGGGAGGCTAGGACAGCGCTGGGAGCCCTGCTCTCAGCTGTGAACCTGAGCAAGCAGCCCCCGAGGGTGCATGCCTCTTCCAAAAGCATCTTTTCACTGTCTTATCTGGAGAAAAGGTCCATAACTCCTGAAGCTGAGGGCTGCAGATGTGGGGGTACTTTAGCTGCCATGGAACCTTTTGGTTTTTCCACAAAACTGCTTTTTCCCCACAATGTCTGTTGAAGGCAAGAGGCAACAGGTCTTAAACTCTATTAATTTATTTCATTTTGTTTTTTATAGCCTGTTTTACATGCACGCCACAACATTTCTCTTTGCATTAGCATCCTTCTGTAAGCTCCTAGCTGAGATCTGACGGGGTTAGGAGCTAAGAGTCCAAAAGGACCAAAACCAGACTCCAAATGCTGTTGGGTAAAGATGATGCTTCTCACACCCCCCGTGTGCTCCATCAGGATCAGGCTCCAAACTCAGGTCTCTCCCTGCCCACGTGGTCCAAGGGTGCCTGGAGCCCCCTCCCCAGGTCTTTACCTCTGCAAGTCCAGGTGAAAGGAGGAAGCAAGTGCAAAAGGCAGAGTAAAGGGTCATCTTCATCTTCATCTTGAATTTATCCAGTCCTTAGTGACATTTTTCCTTCTCTGCACAGCAGCTGGGGCTAATCAGGCTAATCCACTGGCTAGTGGGCTCTTGTGATGAAGCGAGTCCTGCTGCACCAGTGGCTGATAAAATCAGCCCAGATTTTACAAATGGGGACATTCTGATTGTGTAGGAAGTGTGTTTAAAATGCAGCAGTGTGCAGCAACAGTGGTAATGGCAATTCTTAAATCCACTTGCGGGTTGCAATCTGTATCTTCAAATTAGCCAAGGGAAAGAGGAATGGCAGATAAAATACCCATTGTGGTTTACTGTAGTTAGTCCATGCCTGGAATAATCAACATAGGCACAGGGAAAAAGGGAAAAGCATTAACATTCCCTCCCTATTGCTACAAGGCGAGATGAGTTTTCTGGAAGCAAATTGAGGAGACCTGTTGACATAATTCTGGCACACTTGTGTTCCTTGTGTGGGTATGTTCTGGTAGCGTGTAACCCGCCTGCACGCACGGCGCTGGCCCAACACCAGTTAGTAAGTGCAAATGCACAGATGTCACCAGATGTAGTAAGAGGGGTTTCAAAGCTACTCATCACTGCTTGGAAACCCCACCCAAAATAAATCTTAGAGCGTTGCCAGTGGAGCACATAACTTTAATAACATTAAAATGTCGTCAAGCTCATCATGTTGTTGCCTCTGCTGGTGTCCTTCTCTTTTTAAATGTCCAACTATTTCTGGATGTTCTCTAAGGAAAATAAGTCTCAGGGCTATTGCAGTTCACGCCTGTCTGTAGCATTATTAAAGGCAGGCTGCAAAATCTGTATTTAATATTAATGAGTGGTTAATTTGGGGAGTATGGTAGATAACACAGTCTCTTGCTTCAGTGGGTTGCAGCATCTTCTCACAAGGGTTCTCCTTCTAGCTTGGTCACTTAGTGGTAATAGCGGGCACACTGTGAAGTAGCACTTAGAAGGCAAATATCTCTGGGTTAGTTTAGTTAAGATGCCATTTCTTCTTGGAAACGAAGTGTTGGTGATCCTCTGTTTCTGTAGCCTGTACTGGACTTCTGCACTTCTATACAGGGAGCAAATCCACATACAAAAGTTCTCCAAACACTCTGGAAGATCACTTCCATGTGATCTTCCAGATCACTGCCTAAAATTTCATAAACTGGGAATTATTGGGTCAAGATTACTAAATCTTGAAAGGACTTAGTAATTGGAAAGCAGAAAAAAAGCAGATGGTGTTATTTAGTTACCCTTGCAAAGAGTAGATAAAATCTGGAGTTCAGCATTAGTTATTGATCTTGGGGGTTGGAGGGAGCCTGGCAAGATGACGGTGTCCTTCTAACTTCATTATGGAAAGCAGCTCCAGAAAGCACAGCGATTCACTGCCAAGCACAGCCGCCAGTGGGACAGTGTGGCCGCCTTATCCTTGTGCTTTGCTGGGTGATCCCCAGGCCCCGGCAGCAGGAGCCCTGTCTGCTGCATCCAGCTGTACGTGGTGGGCTGCTTCGGAGGAGGGAGGAGGGAGGGAAGGGTTGGATGGAAGTGTCTGAGCCAAGGGGTGTGGGAGCAGGCTCAGCGCTTCCCAGGCTGTGTTCATGCAGTGGAGTATCTCCTGATGATTCTGTTGTAACTCCCTTTTCTCCTCTTTCTCTCTACAACTGTTGAGCATGAGGGTAGAGATGAGTCAAGAGAATGTGGTATGTTGGTTAGTTATCATAATGGGATGCTCTTGATTGCAGCTTTTGATGCTCTCTACCAGCATGTACTTGTTGCTGCTCCAGAAGCTCTCCTCTTGTGACAGTCCCACATCTTGAACTTGCAGAAAGACAAAGATTTTGAGTGACTGAATCCCCCAAGCTGTAATTGCCAGTATTGAATGTAATACTATATGTTTTTCAAAGCCATACAGCTCCCAGAGTTATTTTCATATCAATTAACTCTCTCTCACGGTTGGGAATGGCAGGGGAGAGAGGAGGGAAGTGACAGCATGTGATTTGGACTTCTTTAATCTTAGAACTAAACAAAGTTAAAGAAATGCAAGCTATCTGTGTGACACTAACAATATCCTACGTGTTAGGGGTTAAAACATCTCCAGAAGACAGGCAGTGATTGTGGCAGAGCTTTAAAATGGGTTGGATTTGCATGGGGAGACTCCTGGTACCTGCATCGCAGCAGCCTTCTTCTGGAGATGTGGGAGCTCTGCAGATCTGGTTTGATCTAAAACCACAGAATTCAGACCAAAAGATGTGTGCACCTTGTACCACTGCACACGGGAGCACGGTGTCTGCTGTGTCCTTCCCGTGCCCCCGCTCTCAAGGAGGAACGTGAGGGTCGTGCTTTGTGTTTGCGCGATCCCCATCTGCAGATTTCAGTGCAGGAAAGTAATTGTCCAGGTGGAAGCGGTTGGTATAATGGTTGTATTTATTGGAAGAGACAGGAGTGATGTTGTTAGTGAGGTATTGTCTGTGCCTCGGCGAAGGAAGATGCTTTTCATAGGAGAAAAATAGCCTTTTGCATCCTGTGTGGCTGCCAAAACCTCGGGTTTGGAGTTGACTTCTGAAGTTATAATTGACATTTTTATAGATGAGATATAAATATAATTAAGAGCCGCTGCAATTATTTGTTTATCGCCATCTCCCTCAAGCAAGGCAAGGTCGTGTGCACTTGAAAATACCTCCCCAGGCACTTTGGAGTAAAGAGTAGTTAAAATATATAGAAATAATTGCTTCATTTGGTCATTCTCAGCGTAGCTTTTCTTGGCAGCAGCCTGGCGATAGCACCGAGCATCAGCTCTTCATCTGCTCACATAGTTTTGCTTTCAGAAGGATGGAGTTAAAGGCAGAGCTGCTGTTTGGCCAGGTTTGACCACAGGATTTGGGAAAAGCATCCACAAACGCAGTGGTGATGGGTTTTTTCAGAGCATAAAGTGCTTTGAGGGCTTTGGATGAAAAGTGTAACATCGGATATAAATGGAGGCAGTATTATTGTTATTGCTTCCCTGGATGAGATGGGCTTTTATTTCCTTGTCAGTTGTATCACTTCATAAATGGGACTCCAGAGAGTGCAGTTGTTTTGTGGGAAGCTGAAATTCATCCCGGGGACCTGAGGTCTGCAAAAGGGAGAGATTTAACCCTTGGTGCACAGAGATGCAGCGTGTTTATCTGCTGCCAAAGGCACAGCGGGTCGGAGGGAGGAGGAGCTGCAGACGGGGGGGGTAGAGTGATTTTTAGGCAAATATTTGCTTAAAACTTCACATGAGGGCTGTGAAGAGTCATTGGGGTGGTGATGGCTGAGCACAAATGCCGTCACTCTATCTGTTTAGATTGCAGCTATGACATTTTAGATGTGCATGGTTTTAATATTACACCCTCACTTATAAATATTCATGTCATAAAACACATTAACGCTGACAAGCGATATTCACATCTCTGCTTCATGTCGTGAGCTCACCTCCTTCCCGCCGGGATCCGGGGTGGGAGCTGGGATGGCTGATGGTGTTGAGATGCAGCACGAGGAAGGAGCTCATGGTTTCAGCCCTGCGTATGGGGCTGGGTGGCCACAACCCACCAGTTTCCCATTTGACATCCATTCCGTTTCCCCCCTTAGCCTTTGTATGAGGTGGAAAGGACTGTGAGCCTTATCCCCCTTCCGGGGTGACTGCCACAGCTGGGTTGGTGGCTTTCACATGGTGACATGCCAGTGGCCCTGAGCTTGATGGGCTTGGTGCTGATCCCTGCTTTGGTGTTAATAAACGCAAAACAGAAAGGAAAAGCTGCCAATTCTTGGATCCATCTCCCTTGCCTTTTAATTTCCTGGCCAGCGCCTATTGCTGCTGCATCAGGGCACCTTACGTGGAGTGTAAAACTAAATGCATTCAAGCCAGTATGAGCCCTGCATCCCAGTAGACTCTGTTTCAGAATAGCAAATAAGGCTCCCGGCCACGCTTTTCAAGGCGATTATTGAATGTCTCGGGTGGTTACAGTCATCCTACCCCCAGCCTCATGCTGGATAACGCCACCTGAGGCTTGGAATAATTGCCCAGCTATGTACTGTCTGTCATACCTTATTGCTTAATTTTATACCAGTAATGAAAATTACATCCAGAGGAGGAGAAAGAGTGAGCAGCTGCACTGGCCAGGGCGCACCGGAGGAATAGACGTGTGCAGTTCTTGATCTGAAGAAAGGAGAGGCTCAGCTTGCCAGCAGCACTCAGGAGAGGGCTTGACATTTTTATCTTCTTGTTTAACAAACAAATGCAGTAATAATAATAATAATAAGGGGGGGAAAAAAGATCCCACCAACCAAGGATGCAGACACAGCCCAGCAATTAGTTTGGAAGTCTCCAGTTACACAGACTTTAAGGTAAATATCGGCTTAAAAGTATATTGTAAATGACAGTAGGTTTGTAAAACTCATTTGTGTCTTCGTAGTTAACAAGTTATTTAATTCCCCCTCCCCAGAGGGAGACCCCTACACAGCCAGACCTTTTTGACCTTCTTAACTTATCCAGCCTCCTTTTGATTCACCCTAATACTGGTAGTAACAGGCTGGGTGCTCTCCTGTGTTAGAGCTGGGTCCCTGGTAGCTCTGCGGAGGGGGTGTCAGGCACAAACAGAGGCAGGATCCCCATCCTGCTCTCATTCCCGGTGTGGAAATGGCTGCAGGAAGGGAGGGTCGGAGCCAGAGCGTGAAGTGTGCAGGAAGAAGTCTGGCATTTTCTGTGGCACCCGTATAGAAGATATTAAATAGATTTTCAGATATCAGTTAAGCTTCCTGGAATGCAATAAATGGTGGTTTTGTATATCAGCAGAGGCTGACACCCATTTGCCTCGGATGGGAAAGCAGAGACATGGGAAGATGGGAGATGCTCTCACAGAGGTGTCTGTGTGGTGTCCAGGGCTAGACATAGGCAGGACCATGAAGAGAAAACCGGGTATTTAATTCCTGTAGAACTGCAGTTAACTGTTACTGTCTTAAAAAGAAAAATCTTCCTATTCACTTGTACTGAACAGCATCAATAACTTAATGCAATTGGGCTGCAGTTGTATTGCAGAGTAAATCAGTTAAAGCCTTTCTCATCTTTGAAGGATTCTTCGGGAAATGTAAAGCAAGAGTTGTGCAAATGTTCAAGAACTTTCTTAAAATGATGATACAGACTCTGTTCCACTTGCAGACGGTCGCTGTGTGAGAGCTGTGCCAGGGTGAGGGCTGTGTTAGAGCAGACAACGTGATCTTCCCAGCTGGGGCTGCTCTGAGGAGACAGAGAGGTCATTTTAATACGCCTTCAGTTTGCCATCTTTATTGTCACTGCTGAGCAGCCAGTGTGAGTGGCAGATAAATTAGCAAAAATCCTGATGATCTGTGAATGGAAAGAAACTCTGAATGCCCTGAATAAGTCCTTGCTTATGAATCTACTCAGCTGATGAAACCAAACATCTTTGCTTCCCAGAACGCAGGAGCGAAGTGATTAGCAGGTAGCTTCAGGTCTTGGGGGACTATTTGAAAATGTTAATTGAGGAAAGGCCAGAAACAGGAGGAGAACAAAATGCAACATTTACATAGACAGGCAGTCTTCATACAACAAGCAGAATTAAAATCAGCGTGGTGACCTTGAGAAAATAGGCAGCTACTTGCAGCATCCCTGTGCCCAGAAATGTGATATGAAAATATGGAGACGCAGTGCGCAGCTTTCACTCCCTGGTGTGTTTTCTGTTCCCAGTGGATCACTGAAAGCAGACTGGGCAAGTCCTCTCAGATGTGCATTGGGCAGGGAGAAGCTTTTATTTTTCATTATCTCTGCTTTATATCTGCTGGTTTTCATAGAATCCCAGACTGGTTTGTGTTGGAAGGGACCTTAAAGCTCCTCCAGTTCCAACCCCCTGCCACGGGCAGAGACACCTTCCACTAGAGCAGGTTGCTCCAAGCAATAACATATCCCCTATCCTCAAAACCTTGAGATTCAGCAGAAACTCAGGTTACACAAACAGTGCTGGTAGCAAAGGCTTTTACCCTTGAGTGGGTTCTGCTACACACTCTCTGCTGTGCTCACCATCTCTGGCTGTGATTTGGGTTTCCTGGGCATTTATTTGTAAGTGTTGGTAACTCAGATGGGGGATGCTGGTCCAAGCCACAGGATACATCTGCATGGGTACATGAATGCAATCTCCTGCCTTGGTGACTGGGCTGGGTGTGCTCCAGCATGTGGCTGTTCCCAATCCCACTCTATGCCCAGGGTCATTTTTGCAAGGCAAAAGCTTTGAGTGACTGCTGCCAAAGGATGGCTTGGCAATGGGGATGTAACTGGAAACACCCCTACCCCGCAGTGAACAGTTCACAGCTCTGGCGTAACGTTTCACCTGATCAAAAAAGCAAATTAGAAGCTGCTCAAATCACCAGGGTAGGTATGTAAACCGTGTGCAGGGCGTGCAGGCTCACATGGGGCTTGCACGGGGTCATCACCATTTCGCATCGCTGTGCTCTTTCTTACCTGTGCTCAGTAGTGGTTTTCCCAAAATGTTGAGTTTTGACTGAAGATTTCTTTAATTAGGTTGATTAATACGTACTGGCGAGGAGTGATTTTGCTTATTCTGTATGTTTTTTGTGTATATAAGCTGAAGTAAGAACATCTGGTGCTTTTTTTGCTGGATCCGATAGAATAAGTTGAAAAATGGCTTATTTCAGAAAAGTGCAGGTCGGCGGGTTTGGGTTCTGGGGTTTTATTTACTTTTAATTTATCGAGTGTTTTCTGGACCAGAAGGAGTACCCTCACCTGGTGTAATCATTCGCAGGTAGTTCTCCATGTTAAAACACCTATCAATGCTAACAACTTCAGTTCTCTGCTTTGGAAGAAGACCAGGAGTGACAGATACAACACTAGTAACCCTACTCAGCGCTCCCTTGAGTGATTCCAAAGCTCTTTGCAGGCATGTGGTGAATTAAGCTTTGCATTGTCCCAGTGAAGCCATTAAGGTGTGGGGATCAGGGTGCGGAGTGATGAACTGTCTTGGTGCGGAGCATGAGGCTGGGCCTCTCTCCATGGCACCATCTCTCCATAATTACTCTTAATGTGGTCATTGCCAGCCCCAATATAAGTCATTTGAGAGTTGTGTGGTTGACTTAAGTCCCAGCAAGGCTCTGGTGATAGAAACCATCCTCCTCATCGATAGCACGAGCCACACGTGAACACACGTGTCTGACAGTGTGCTCAAAATTAGGGCAGGATCCATAGGGAGAAGCCTGGCAGGAGAATACGCTTTGAGCATCATTGTAGCAACAAATATTCCCCTGTCAGCTCGCAGGAGGTTCAGATGAGCCGAAATCACTTCAAGCTATCAGCGGCAGGTTTGGCTGTTGCCAATCCCTGTTCCTGCAGGCCTGTTTCCCTCTGGATCAGAGGAGCAGAGGGTTTGCTGCCCTCCTGCAGCAGAGCCGGGCTGTTGGCAGAAGGTGCTGGTCCCTTCCCGAGCTCCTGAGCTCTGTGCAAGCTCCTCACCCCAGGCAGGTCCCTTGGACATGGGCTGAGGACAGGTACTGGGCAAACACCCACCAAGAAGATGGTGGGAGCCTGTTCTAGCAGCTCTATTTCTCTTCACCCACAAAGTAAACTAATAAAGAAGTGAAAACATTTGTTTTCCAACAGTCTGTGGATGTAATTGCAGGAAAACAACAACAAAAAATGAGATTCCTAAAGTGTGGGGCTTGTTTTGTTGCAAATCAGGAGCCTATTCCCCCTCTGCACAGTTTTCTCCTTGGTTTCGCTTTGTCCCTTGCAGGGCAGGATCTCGGGTGCTGGTTCAGGACCTGGCACTGGGATTCTGGGGAGTTCAGAAGCAGCATAAGGGTGGTGGGAGCTGGAGGCGGGCTGATAACCTGCCCGTCTGCTGGGGAAGGAGCAGCTGCGGAGGGAGAAGGGAGCAGCTGTGGGTATGAAATTAGTCATTCTGTGAAGAAATGGGTTTGATAAATAATAAAACAGTGGTATTAGCAACAGATGCTTTCCAGGTCAGATGACTTTGATAAAAGCACCCAACAGCCATGGCTAATGGTATGAAAAATGTGTATCTATATTTATAGCTCTATCTATATGAAAAGGCATATAAATAGGCACGTGTTTGCATATGGATGTGTGTGTGTGTACATGCTCACGTATAAATGTACCTGGCATTTTATTTCTGTTTTCAAGTGACAGTGAGAGTGTCGCTGCTCCTGTTCTTTGCAGCCTTTGAGACTTGCCAAGAAAACCGGGAATGTGATCGGTGTCTCCCTCCCTCCTCTCCTCAGCTCCATTTGTTTTTACATTCATACCTTTTCATTTTGATAACTGGTTTGATTTGTAAAAGACCATGCCTTACACAATGTTTCCTTTATGGTGATTTACTGTGCCCTTCTTCTCTTTCACCTTAAATCTCTGATAAGAGCATTTTTAAATGAAATTGCTACTTGGCACTGTTACACGCTCCCGGCTGGCTGCCAGCGGAGACGGGAATGGTGAGGAGAGGGGCTTGGGGAAGCCTTCCCAAGCAGCATGAGGAGTGCAGAACCTGGGTTGCAGGTGGGATGGAGGAGGCTGAGGAAGGAGAGGAAGCACAGCAGCACCAGCTCAGGTCTTCTCCTCACCCAGCCATTGCCTTTGAACCCCCCCTGGCCGTGGCAGCCCCGCAGCAGGGACCTCCTGATCATGTTGCATCCAGTGCGGTGAATGCTGATGTTTTAGCAGGGGTTGATACCAGCCCCATCCCAGTGATGCCAGTGGTTGTTGAACGTTTCCCTCTCTTTCCTCCTGCTAAATTACTTATTAGTCTAATTCATTATTGCCACCACCACTGCTCCGCATCACGGAGAGGCAGGAGCTGGCTCAGTGGTGGGGTCAGTTTATTTTCCCTTCAAAGCCATAAAAGCAAACCTGGGGTCGCGGTGTTTTTACAGGGTGACCCAACGTTGCCTGTGAGTTTCCAGCACGTCCAAGTAATTGAAATGTTTTGGGATAACTGTTGGTTGTGCCGGCTGAATGTGATTTATCAGGGGAAGGCATCAGCAATGGGAATATCAGTAAATAGAACTGTCTGACATGGCAGGTCATTTTTAGTTTAATATGGTAGATTTAATGAACTCTTGTCTTTATAATTCATGGTACTTGCCGAATGCATCCATTTCCCCTCCGTAATGATGTTCGTTACAGATCTGTCCTTCGTTAAAGACTTTATTAGGGCTGGCAAACTCAACTCGCCCAGTTGCAGCGCTACATTCCCCAAGTGCAAAGGGTTATCTAATAAATTGTTGCCTTTTGCATTCAATACTGTTAGTAATAAACGTGGCCAAAAACTTCCCTGAGTGGTTCATGTATTATTAATCATTATTATTATTGAATGTCTTGAAAGGTGGTTTGCAAAGACCTTTGGTGTGTGTTTTCCCAGCTCGTTGGGGCACGTTTATCAGCTCTTCTTGCCACGACACCTCTCCAGTAGTTTGTGTGTGTTGGAGCGTGTTTGGGTCAGAGCCGACAGCAGCCCCCAACTCTGCTGTCAAGTGATTTAATAGCATTTGTGTCCAGCCTAAGCCAATCTATCTCACCTCACAGAGGAGAAAAAAATAATCCTGCATCAAAATTACTGCTTTTGGAACTGTCTTGTCTCTTTTGAGTAGGAACTGGAGACAACTAGACAAGCTTCAATGAGAGCGAATAAAGAAACATTACTTTCTGAACACAATCTTCTGTTACCAGTCACTTTTCAACAGACATTCAATCAAAATGCTAATAGCAAAGGCAACAAGGGAGCAGGGTTATTGTAATACTAATTGATAGGCTGCAGGGATGGGTTTTGATAAGTGCTGTTGAAGATAGATTTTTGAAATATGATTCTCTTTAATTACAATGATACTAATAAAAAATGAACAAATGGTTTAATGATAGTTTTCTAGGTAAGAGCTTGAAGATTTTTTGTTCAAGTTATTTTGTAGGGGTTTTTTTTAAACCAGAAATCACCTTAAAAAATAAAGCCATAGAGGAAGGTAGTGACTTTATCTAGACTTGTGTGGCTACTTTGCATCAAAATTAATACTGTCAAATCTGAAGTCTTGAATAAGAAATCCAGTCATTTATTTATACAATAGACTCTGCTGAAAGCCCACAGTTGAAGCCACGTTGCGTGTAGGAACGCATTTAATATCTAATGCTATAATAATTAGGATCAATTATGCCAGCAAGGATTTTAAAATGCATTTTGAGGGAGGGGAAGAATGGGCTGAGGTGTATTCACTGAGGTTTTAAGTTTTGTGGGTTTATCTGGGGTACCAGGTTTGATTATATTAATGGAGGTTATAAAACTCAGTGATGGGAAGCTTCAGACCAAGACCCACTTTCCCTGTGCAGCAGGATTTTCTATGTCCCAGATGATGGGAGAGCTGTCCTCAGCCATCACCATCCCCATCTGTGTCTCTCCTGCTCTATGTGGGGCACGCAGCATCCCACCTAAGGAAATGGGAAAGCAAAGAGAAAGAGCAGATCCATCACTAACAGGCAGCCTCTGCTTCAGCTAATTTGTGATGAATTAATTGATAAGAAAGCAAAGAAGGGGGGCTGAGAGAATGTGTGTTTTGCCTCTGTTGATGTGTGTGGGGGCTCTTTCTTGGGCAGGGAAGGATGATCTCTCCTGCCTTTCAATTTGTCAAGCTCTCTCTCAAAGATCTGCCAGAGAAGAAAGGGTAATTAATAGGCTTGAAGTCATTTCCGATGTGTCAGTATTTCTGCCTTGCTTCCAAGTGATAATGTTCGCTGGCTCGAGGCCTCCAGGGAGCCTTCCATCTTATTAACTTGTCTGGGAGAAACAGTGAGTGGGGACAGCTTGGGCCAGTGGGTGACATGAAATAAGGATTTGTGGTGTAGTGAGCTGTAAACACGGGGGCTGACAGAGTAAAGAGTGGAAAGGAAAAGAAAATAAAGGAAGAAAAAGATATTAAAAAGGCCACTGGTCTCACGTACGTGGAGCGGGGGGGATGCAGTCTCTTTAGGACAGCCTGTACCTGACCTGCAGAGCTGGACCTGGTGGTGTGCTGTGTCACCCGTGACCAAGTTTGGCTTTTATTTAGAAGTTCAACACAAGGCACTTGGTTTTCAGCAGACCAAGGGCTGGATCCTTCTCCTCATCACTTCTGTTTGCCAAGTCGGTTGGCAGGTTTTACAGCTTTTCTTAATTGCATTCGAGAACTTAAGCGTTAAACTTAAGGCACTTCTGTGTGAAGACACCTTCATTTAGAGAATGCTGCGAGGACTCTGCCAGGGCAAGCAATAAAATGGTTGTAGGCGGGTTCTGGGTTTGGATGTGCTCAGTTGCCTTCTTGCCTTTGACTTTAGTAAAAGCTGCAGGACACCCTGGGAAAGAGGGAGAGAGGGATGAGCGAGTCACGTCCCGAAGTTCACCAGGATCAGACAGGAGATGTCTCGGAGCAATTCTCTGTGCAACTGAGCTGATGGGTTTGCGCAGCGTTGAGCATCGCTGCTGCTGGAGCTCTGCCCTTCAGCGCAGATGTGGCCTTAAATGAGGGCGATGCCATATCTGCATATTTAACCTTCTCTGCTTTTCTTGGTATGTTTCCAAATTCTCCTTCATAGCAAAAGCACAGGAGTGGTGGCAATAGCCACTGGAGGAGAGTGGGATGGAGGCAGCGCTGGTCTCCTCCATGTACACGCTGTTCCTTGGAGATTGTTCCCTTTTCCTTTTTGAAGTAGCAAACCTCCGCGTTTCGGGTCACTGGGAAGGAACAGGATGTCTTTCACATATTGACGGGTTTTCTTCTTCTCCTCTTTTCTGATCTCGCTCCTGTTTGTCAAGCTCACTTTTCATTTTCCAGAGAAATGATTATGACTAAACAGCTCTGACAACCTCTTTGCAAAGTGCGAGGAGGCTACAAGGGGCGGGGGGGAAAGGAGCCACCTCAAAGCTCTTCAGTGATAAAGCTATTGAACTGGCAAGTTTTTCTCTTCTACTGCAGAGCATATTTCCATACAGTGGAGTTCCCCTTGCAAGCACTTACTAGGAAGGCACTAGTATAATCTAATTAAAACTTGGTTTAATTTTCTGTGGAAATTAAAAGTGAACCCTTCCTGTTAGGAAGAGTGATGTACAGGTATTAGTTCTCTATGGCTTGTTGTTGTTGTTAGCTTCTTCAGCTGTTAATGCTGCCTGCACGCCCAACATGATAGTTTGCATCCATTAACAGCGCTTACTTCTCAAATGATGAGTGATAGATAGGAATTAGGTGAAAGCTGGGTGCTGGATTTTATTTATTTTTAATGCTAATGTTACTTCTTGGAGGTAAGTAAGGAGAGGGGATACTGAGCAGTATTATCTGTGAAATTAAAACAAAGTCTCATTATTTGAAGGTGGAATTCAGTGGCTGAAGCTTCATTCTGAATTCTTCAGCTAATTGCCTGCTGATGAGTTGAGAGACAGGTACTGCTAATGCTGGCCTTGAGCGGGAAATCATCTCCTGCAAAGCCTTAGACTCAGAGTGGGAGCCTCAGTGGGACGTGGGGTCTTGTTGCAGGTGAACATGAGGACAGGTTCTCCCTGATCCCATGTTCCCTTCCCGGATCGGGGACTGGAGAGGATACAGCTGCGGGACAGGATGGAGCCACCCAGCAGAGCAAGTCCCTCTGGCTTCTTACTTCATGCCTTCATCCCCACCAGCCCCAGCACTGCCAGGGGTGCCCATTCCAGCTTTCGGGATGCCTGTGCCATGTGGAGCATTGTGCTGGCTGCGAGCATGTGGCAGCAGCATTTGCGCTCCCTGGCTGCCTGTGTATTTAATGCGCTTTCTGCATTCATTTACAGTATTCTTTTCTGAGATTTTTGAGTTCTTCCCATTTAGAGGACATAGAGAGCCGGGGTAGGTGTGTTCTGTATTCATGTGGAGATGAAGGAAGTGCTGACCTCCAAATAGCAGGTAACAGCAACCTCCCTCCATTACCAGAAAGCCAGAGCATCTGCAAATACCCAAATGTTTCCCCCTCTTTCCCCAGCTGTCTTTCTGAACTTGATTTGACACATGCTGAAAATATCTCTGTTGCTGATCTATTGGAAGTTTCCATTATTGACTGGCAGCAAGGCTGCTTCTGTGCGTGTCTCGCTTGTGGGCAGAAGATAACTTTCAAAAGCACTGTGTTTATCTGGAGAGAGCAGAGTGGTGAGGCAGGAGCCCCAGGCCAGCTGTGGGGATGGATCAGAAACTTCCTTTGCATGGGAGCAGAGATGGGAGGATCTGCCATGGAATGTGCTTCCAAAATCCCCTGCTCCCTCCTCCTCCTCGGGGAGCCAGGCACTAATGAAGCTGTACCAGGCTGCAGGGACCCAAAAACAGTGCTCTGTAGTGATGGCAACTCGAGAAATGAGAGCTGCACTGGGTGTTCGGAAGGAGAGCTATTTGCTGTGCTATTTCTGAGTCCTGCGCTCTCTGGCAAAGGATAAAGTGTGAGTCCTAGGCTGGATGAAACACCCTGTCAGGCGGGTTTCAGTCTTGAACGACAATGGCATCATGTAATGGATCAACACATTAAGTCTTTAAAACCATATGTTCGATATGTCATATCACCAGAGCTTTATATTCTTGGCGATAGCAATCTGCAGCGCGTTATCTGTGGGCTCTCACTTGTATGTTTCTTACAAGCTGATAAACTTTGAGCTGGATGAAAACCAAGTGTGCTTCCTTGTTAATGTCTTGATTGGGGCTGGAATAGCCTGTCTGGGAGTTGGTAATGGAGGAGCCTGTTTCGCATGAAGCTCAGCACCTCTTGTCCAGGTCCTCCCGCTCACAGGGCTCCAAGCATTGCAGGGATCCTGCAAGCTCTGCCCTTACTCCACAGCCACGTTGCTGGTGGCCACAGAAATAACTAATAACACTGGTGTTTCAGAGGAGGGATGCTTCACTTCACTTGGCATTTTAATCTCTTCCAGCACCAGGTTGGAATAAGCACTTTTTTGGTGCGCGGTGATTTATTGTGCTGAGAACTGAGGCATTATTCATAATTATGCAGTTTATGAGAGGATCCCCGGCAGTTTCCTCCCCTGGTAGGCTGTGGGAGCTGGCTTAATATTTAAATAAGGGCCCTGGGGAAGGGACACGCTTGCTTTCAGCACGGGGCTCGGCGTGTTTGAGAGCTCAGCCTATTGAACCAGTGTCTAATTACCTCCATCCAGCACCGCTGCTCCCTTATCAGCCGGCTGTGGGGCAAGGCCAGCGTTTAAAATGAGGTGGATTGTTAGAGAGCATCAAACTTTTTAATACAGTTAATGATCCTCAGCTATAAATAGTCTGCTCCCGTTGGCTGCAGTAAGGCTTTGGTGCTGTGCCTCAGAGCTGCAAGGCCTTGCTTGGTTTGTTTGGGTTTCTTTTTTCCCTCTGTATATACGGTAGGTCTTGCTGGATCGAGAAGTGAGGGTCCTGCAGAGCAGGAATTTGCCCAAGGTCGTGTAGGGGGTTGGTGGATGGACGAGGTTGGGGACTGGCAACCTTTTTTGTATATGCTGTGCCCCAAAAGTTTCCTTGCTGTCTCTGAGGTTGAAATACGACTGTAGGTTCATGGAGGAGAGTTTGGAGACAGGGCTTGCTGAGCGCAGTGGCTGTGTACTGCTGAGGCAGCAGCTTCTCAGCTGCAGCCCAGGAGCTAGAGTCAACGAGGACCTGGTCCTTGTCCTGCTCTGGCACTAAATCCTTTTAGCAAGTGTCAATCTAAGAGGGGAATTGTCTGTGCGAAACCTGCCCGGTGCGTTTCTCTGCACTTGAGCTGCATCATGAGAAGTTGTTGTTCTCTGTGAGCACTCCCAGATCCCTAGAGATTGCTTTACCCTTTCCAGAATGGGATTTGAACCAGCCAAGAGGTTCGAGGGCAGCACTTAGAACCTGAGTGCTGCAAACACTCTGAGCTGGTTGCTGGGAACAGTGTGAGGCTCGGACGGGGTGTGGGGCTGAGCTGTTGTGGTGGGTTCCTGCTCCTCAGCCCTGGTTGAATATCCCAGTGATGTAACAGCAAGGGAAAACCCTCCAACCCTGATCCCAGTCCTCGACTTCCACAGCAGCGATGAAATGGCTGCATTGCTCAGAACTTGCAGTGAGATTCTGCCCCAGCTTTGTTCTCAAGTACCTGCAGACGCAATAGGAAAAGGTCATTGCATAAAACCACTTCTCCAAAGGCAATTCCTTTGTCTGTTCTGAAAGCCAGGAAGCAGAGGGTGTTCTAATTTGAACTGCTCTGCAGTGACAGTACCAGGAATGTCTCCCCTGCTCCTTCCTGGTTTCAGGCACATCTTCAGGTCAAGAGCCTTCCCGTGCTGGAGAAGCACTCTCAATCTGTGGGGTTTTGGCTAATAGGTGCCGTGTGTTTGCTCCTGCTGTGGGTGAGAATGGAGTCTGGTGGGCTGGGACGAGCACGGGTCGAGGGAGATGCTGGAGGTCTGGGCCAGTAGCACCGAGGCTGTGAAAGCACTTGAGGGAACGCTCTGGCGTGTGTAATTAGTTCACCTTTTCCTCTGCCTGCGACTGCTGGTGGTGTCACTTTTGTGTTTAAGCGTAAAGATTCGAGCATTTTCCCCAGTGGTTTGAGCAAAGGTTGGGGAAATCCATAAACCAATGTCACCAGAAATGCAAGGAGGAGAAGAAAGCTTTTAATAAAGCGCTGCTGGGCGGATGCGCCTGGGAACCGGGCTGGGATGGAGTCGGATGGGAGGGAGGCTGCTGGAGAAGGTCACCTCTGAAGGTGGCAGATGAAAAAGCAGCATGGCCCGTGCTTCTGGGGGAGCTTTGGCAGGAACCCATCAGTCTGTAGGTGTTCACTTGGCCCATCTCTGGTGTGCAATTCCCTGCATCCCGGGGCTCGGCAGAGCAGTGGCCTGAGGAAGGTGCTTGTGCTTGGATCAGGGCAGGGAGTGATGGAGGGGAGCAAACTGGAAGGGAACCATCCATAGCAGGGACTGGCTCTGGTGTAGCTGCCCCGAACAGGTTGTCAGGGGAGGCTGGAAGGTGGCATTAGGGCACTCAGTGGTGATAAACCCATGGTTATTTGATGTCCCATGCTCAGCAAAGCACCTTTCTCTTGCCTTGTCTATCCATACATGGTCTCGAAAAGCAGCTGCAGAGGCAGGAAAGCATCCTCTGCATCTGAGGAACGGTAGAAAGCTTACTGAAGTTATTGACATGATTGTTATCAAAGGGCTCTGGATTTTGTGCCTGGCTGAGCCTTGTTTTCCTTTCCCATTACCAGCAGATCTGTTTTATAGAGCTGTTGGGCTCTGTGTGGTCCTTATTAAAAGTTTCCTTTCCCAGGGTGATTCTGCTCCTTTGTTGCATCTGGTTCTTGAGCACTTTATACTATCAAACAGCAAAACTGCTTTTATTGATGCAGCAAAGAACAATGGGATTTTTCCCACAGTGCTCCCAAAATATGCTCTTGGCTCTTTTTTTTTTTTTATGCCTGGCTTCCAGCAGTGGAAAAATGTGATTAAGGTATGTGAGGTTCAGTGGGAGATGGGCAATATCAACAAATGATTGCAGTCTATGGATTAGCTCCTCTTCCCCAGCAAGGCTGGAGCGATGCAGACTTCCCTCTGCCTGTGCTCTTTCTGCAAGACAGGCAGCTGGAAAAGGGGAGCGTAGAGCTTTGGATGGATGCTGGGGCTGAGAGTGTCCGTGGTGTTAATGAGGGGACACTGGTGGCCGCCAGCACTGCGTGGCTGGGATCCTGTGCTGCATTAGATAGCTGGTAAAGGCATCCCATCCACAGTTCTGATGAGCATAAAGACTCCTGCAAGTGTCCTGCCTCTGGTTAGGGGGCCCAAGAGAGGTCTCGGATGCACGGGGCAGAAGATGCTTCCACGAGTATCCTTTGGTTTGTGATAGCCTTAAAAGCAAACAAAACCCCCAAAACGTGAGGGCAGAGTTGCGTTTAGGCTGCACCGACCTGGCAGGAGAGTGTGTTTTCCAGCCTCACGGAACATGGAGGGTTTTAATTCAGTGAGTGCCTGTGCTGTGTAATATTTTTATTTATATGTCAATTCTTTTGGAGGGTCTTATTATGTGGCCTTTGTTTTCCTTCAGATGTAAGGTGCTTGTTACAACCCTTTACTCGCCTGCCTTCCACTTCTAAACTGCGTTTCCGCAGCAGGTTGCATGTGGCTTACTGGGAAAGAAAAAAGTCTATATACAGTGATTGAAGATTTCTTCTTTATATAGTGCCTTTGAAAAAAAAGAGTGTAGTGCCATTGAAATCAAAGCCCCGCTCTCTGTGATAAAGGGCCCTGCAAATTGACCACAGGGTCTTTCAGAGGAGTCTGTCTCCTTTTGATACAGACATTGCCAGGGGAAAAGAAAAGGGGAAAATAAGGTTGTGGTGCCGATTCCATCGTGTTTACATGCGTCTGGGCTCTCGACAGACTGTCACCCCACAGAGGTGGGGGAATGGAACGTCACTCGGTGGGCTCGCTGCCAGCCAGGGAGGAAAACCACAGGAAAACCAGCCTCCACCGGCCTCTGGGACAAGTCTCTGTCCCTTAGAGCTACAGCTGCTTCTCCAGTTGTCAAGGGAAAGCTGACGTGGATTTCTAAATGGTGTTGCTGTAATTGATGAGGGCTTTTCCCCCCATATACCAGCTCTAAATATATATTTAAGAAAGTGATTGCCTTAATGTAATTCATCATGTGATGCTAAATCTGAACCTGTCTGCTCTGGTAAGTGTTCATGTACTGAAGGAATTGATGTTACCTCTCTCTGCCAGTGGTCTTGAACAAGAAAAGCACACTTGGAGCTTATATTAAATAGGGCATTTCCCCCATCTCCCCTATTTCCTCTCATCAGAGCTTCCCTGGGCACAGCACACCAGAGGGGTTGGAATGTTTTTCATCCAAACAGGGAGAAAACATGGGTATTTGAGCGTGTGCAGGGGTGTTTGAGGCTGTATCTTGCACCCCTTGGCCAGACCGAAGGTCCTGACCACCCCTCGGTGGTGGGAGCTGGCTTCCAGGAATAGCTCAGCAAATACTTTGCTCTTTACATGTGTATCCAGAGGAACAAATGGTGCGGATATTGAAAGCATCTGTCATGGCCAGGCACTCTTTCTCACAGTAGTATGTGCTGTTTGCTTAGGCAAATGCTGATACGGTGCATGAGCAGCAGGGATGGAGTCCTGGCCAAGGATATTAATAATGTCCAAGAATGCTGTGTGCTGCCTGAAGCTATAGCCTGGAGGGGTCATACTGCACAGCTCAAAGGTATTATTGTAACCTGAGGCTAAACTTCTCACTTTTGCTGGTATTTCCCTTGACCCTCGTCAGCATTTATTTCAGTTCCTTCAATAGTTTTTTGTTGGTTGGTGCCTGATTTTTTATTCCTTTGCATTATGATTTATGTCGAGTCAGCAAAGCCCATTCTCTTCTTCCCAACGAGGGCTTGCAGTGCTTTGGGATGCAGCCCAGGGTGGGTAGAACACCCATGCAGAGTGCAGACCTGTCAGGAAACACATCGCTGAGTGTTGTAATTGGTTTTTGCATGCAGCAACATTGGACCTGGCAGTGAGCTGCAAATACAGCAGGTAACCCACAGCTTTGACAGCCAGATTAACGAAGGTTGGGGACGATTTGTGGGTCCCTCCATGGCGGTGCAGCCTGTAGAAACGAGCCTTCACGTGCTCCTTCAGTGAGCTTGGTGTTGGTTCAGGCACTGAGCTGGTGGGGGCTGTGGTGGTGGGGCTGTACCAGCCTCACACTGGCTCTCCTGTCCCCTCCTAGTGCGGGAGATGGTGATCTAGTTGAAGATGTTGGGACCTTTGAAAGGTCCCTTCCAACCCTAACCATTCTAGGAATCTATGGTGGGATGTCCCTGCTGAAGCACAGCCCAGGCTGGGTGCTCAGCCTGCGGATTGCAGCCAGCACCTCCCTTGCAGCCTGCTTTTGGAGCATGCCCAAGGTAAAGCGTGGCCTTGCACCTCCCCATTTGTCTTAGCTGATGCTTGTGTGTTAATGCGAGGACAGACGCCTGCATGTTCACAGTGAAGTGCCCTTCGCTTTGCGTTACACCCTCTGCAGTTGCGGAGGGAGGACTCTGTAACCTCTGCTGGCAGTGTGATGTGCTGGGGGGGGGCACGGTGGGTCTGTCCCCCCAGCCCCGAGCTGTCACGGTGCTGCTGCGGTATCCAGGTACCAGGAGTCACCTTGAGCGCAGCCTCGCAGCCGCCTGACACATCTCCCCCTGCCAAGTCAGCTCTGTAGGCAGCATCATGTCTCTCAGGGCGCCGCTGGCAGCTGCTGGACTCTCTGGTGGTGGAGATGAGATTTTGGAGGCTTGAACAAGGAGAAGGATCAGGGTTTGGTGGATTGGAGAGGAACGGTGGCGGGCTTTGGCTTCGTTCCTTCTCCACGGAGCTGCCTCGCGCTTCCCTTCCACTTGCTGAAATCAAAGCACAGATCCTTATCTTTGCAAATCCTGGTTTTTGGCTGGAGGGGCTGGTCAGCTCTGAGGACATGGGAACCAAGCAGGGGCTGCCGGGCTCAGCAGTGCTGGCTTACCATGGTGGTGGTGAACCCATCACCAAACCCAGGGTGTATCTACACCAGGGGACACCGATTTACCAGTGCCTCTGGTGGCAGGTTATCTGGTGAAAGAGCCTGAAACTGAACCAAGGCACAAATGGGCTTTGATGGGGGCAAGCTGGGATTCTGCAGGATGGGGAAGGGTGCAAAACCCTTTGCAAGGTCAAGCATGCGGTGCTGTGGATGCTCTGCTTTCCTCTTCTTTCACCACAAGCAGAGCTACTGCTGTGCTGAGGTACAAACCATCCCCTTCCTCGTGCCGTTACCAGTCTCTGTGTTTGCTGTATTTGCCAACTGCATCCTCAAAATGCAAAAGCACTTCACAGTTTTACACTCTACTTTCACAAAGTTGATGAATACTAAAAACTTCTGCTCCCCTGGTCCATCAGAGTGATGTTTTGGTAGGCAGTGAGCTTTTCTGGGCTCTTTGTCACAGGAGAAACACTTCTGGGAAAGCATATGTCCATTTTTTTAATAACCTATTTCTGTAATTGAAAGATTTCACATTTCTTTTGTAAGAGCAAACGTCTGCTTAAACATGGAGACAAATACAACCAATAATATGTACTTGAAATTTAATGCAAGCTAATTCATTTTGGCACAGTCCCAGATATGCTGATTAAATGGCCTGTGAAGTGCTACAATATCTTGATAATGTACATTCTACATTTGATTATATCATCAATTATGTGGCACCTAATAAGATCTGGAATTAGTGAAAAAGCTGGGAGCAGATTGTCGGGTGAAGAGTGGGGTCTGAGGCAGCTTTGAACAAACTTCCGCAAGGGAAGGAGTGTCTGTGCATCTTTAAAGTACCAGTCTTTAGTAAACCAGACTCAGTGAAGTGTCCCTGTTCAGTTAGTGACTTGGTTTAAAATGAAATGAAGTGTCTACAGCTCCTGCTGGCCCTGCTGAATCTCACAGGGGTGTGTGGCCATCCTGAAGAGGTGACTGTGAAGTCGATGCACAGCACAGTTTGTGCATGAGTCTCATCCCTGACTCCTTTTCCTGCAGTTTCTCCTGTTTTCTGGAGAGCAGAAGGTAGGGATGTGGGCTCCTCCTGTGTGCCTGTTGCATGGTTGGGGTGAAGAGGAAATAGAGTGCAAAAAACATCTTCCTCCATCGCTCCCTTGATTTGCTGCTGGCAAATTTATTGATGTTTTCTATCAAAAGATGACCTTGCACCGTGTTTTAAAACAGCTTATGTATTCTCGGTAGTAATTCCGTGGTGGGTTTAGAAGGGATGTCCCCTTCCTTGGCCAGACCCAGAGTTCAGCTCCATGTATTGGGGTTTTCCTGCAGCCATCAGTGGGAGCAAGCTCAAAGCAAGAGCAGAGCCACCCTTCACCCGCCCTTCCCTGCTTGGGGAACCCGAGTGTCCATCCCTGGGTTGGAGACTGCATCGCAGCCAGCTCCTCCATCATCTGTGACTGGCGATGCTCAGCATGCAGGCTGTCACCCCAACCTCAGCCACACATCCAGGAGCATCCATGACCATTTGGCAAACGTTTCTCATTCCTTTCCAGGGCAGTTAGTGTTTCTGGGTGACTAGCTACAGCGGGTTAGGGGGAATTCGGCCTGGATTTTATGGCCCTCCCGTAAGGGAGGGTTGATGGGAAACAAATGCATTATGGCCCCAGACAAGCTGTTGCTACATTTTTTGTTTCATTTTAAAGCAGCACTATCAACCAGTTGGAATATAGGCCTGGAGTATCGCAGGGAGTAATCTAATTAGTATGAAGTCAATTCACTAGTTCCTTTTGTATCTCGTGATTAAATAAGTGGGAAAATGGCTTGAAAATTAGGTGCTAGAACAACCCAATTACATTTCTGTAGCTTTTTGTATTCAGTTTCATAAACAATTTTGCTCTTCGCTGGTTAATCAGTGAATGCCTTTTTCCAGTTTGAAAAGCACTTTTGAAATTATAATGCAATTAAATTGTGTGTGGATGTTCTGGCATAGCGAGTGTGAAAGCTGGGGGCCTGGCAGCAGGCCATGGTGTACCTTGACAGTAATGAGTTCCTGAGCTGGCAGCTTGCTGGTGTCGTTCATAATATCGTCCACGCTGGGTTACTGTAAAATGCAGCCGCCTCAACTCCCTCCCAGCCAGGATCCGGGTGCCGGATCCTCTCCCTCCCTCTGCACTGGGAACAAGTCCTTGGTGGATCCATCACCACTGCGGGCGCAGAGATTAGCCCCCGGGATGTGCTTTGTGCTTGGTGAGCATGTGATGGGCAAGGGGGGGTGGAGGGGATAAAGTAGTATATTCCTGGGGGGGCATAACTGGGACAAGTAGGAAAACATCTCAGCATCTTGTCCTTCTTGAAGTCTGCATAGATGTGCCGTTGGCCTCTTGTCCTGGTAGCTCTTGGCTCAGGGAAGCAGCAGGTCCAAGCAGTGTCCTCTCACTGGGCACATTGTTCCCAGGTGAGCTCATCCCATGGGCTCTGAACCTGCTGTTTCTCTCACCAACCCCCAAATCCGTAAGCACCGGGGTGTTTAAGCTCCTCTCTTCACAGCCAAAATGCCAGTGGTCCATGCAGTACGTGAATCACAGTGCCACATGGCATCTCATCAGATGCCAGCTGCAAGCCACTTGCAAAGGCCAGCTCTTTAAGGCCACCAGGCTGTGAAGACTGCTGCCTGCTACGGGCTTCTGCTGTACTGTGGCCTGTCTCCACAGGGCTTTTAAGGTCAGAGCGTTTCAAAGCATGGTTTTTATTCTTGTGGGGTATTTGTCTTGTGTTCAGCCTGCTCGGGGCGAGCAGGAGCTAAATTCAGCCTCTTGGGGAAGGCAACTGAGTCTGTGTGACCACCACCTCCCATGATTTACGGCCAGGCACCTCACGGGGAAAGGTAGAAAGCTGTGTTAAGAGAAGAAGAAATAATGTTAGAAATAATGACTTGCTTGGCAGGTTTTAACAAGTTCAGTAATGGCATTAGGTGCCCTTGGCTCAAGATAGTAACCTCCTCTTAAATGATCATTACCTGGCTAATAAAGACCTCAGAGCAGGTCATTACAGCTTAATTTAGACATAGCATCCTGTTTGGTTTGCGCAGCATTGCCATCTTTCAAGTTGTTGAATCCATTGCCTGAACGCTGTGCTTGGGACTGGGGTTTACTTGGGTTTTCCTCTCCCAGCAGCTTCACGAGGAACTGATGCTCAGTCCTGAGCTCAGCAGCTCGTGGAGGTGGGGATGGATGTGCATGGGCAGGGAAGAGAGTGAGGGGCTTCTCCAGCTCTCCTTCAGCTGTTTTCATGAGCACTGGTTCAAGGAAGGGCAGGAAGAAGTGATGGGAATGGATGATGCCGTTTGGGAAAGCTCTTAAACATGTGTTTAATTTCATGTCTTTCAAATCAAAGGGGTTTGCTCTGTTGATGTTGTTTCCTGAGAAACTGTGGCTTTCAGAGTCTTTTAGGTAGTGCTCACGCAGGCATCTCCTTCATGGGAGACCCTCCCTGCCCATCCCAGGGCACACTAGGCATCCACACAGTTCCCTTCCCACTGTTTCCCTTGGGAAGAGGAGCTGGTTTTAGAGATGGGTGACAGCAGCCAGGTAGGAAGGTGTGCAGGAGCAGGGGTCCATCCTTGTGCCCACTGTTCATCCACTCTACTCACTCACAGATGAGCCATCACACTTCCCTACCCCCATTAGCAAGTCCCAAACGCCAGCAATTACAATAACCAACCCCCCATTATTAATACTTCGAAGCCATCTCTTTGATAAGCCCATCTTCCCAGCCAATTTCCTATTTCCACTGAAAGCGATGCCTCTTCCCTCCCAATTTTGTAAATCTGTTGTTAAAATGAAGAAAAGGAAATGGAAAAAAGGATCGTCCCACCAACCAAACCGTAACCCATGACTCGGTGCTGCGCCGCCTTTGTCAGCCCCGCATAGAATTACGCATCATGAATAAAAACTGCTGTCAACATGCATTGGTTTCAAAACATTAGAGCATATGGTATGTGATTATCTGTATTGTCAAATGCAATAAAGTGAATTTGGATATAATAAAAAATGTAATATTTTAGAGATTTAGTAATAAACTGTGGAAGAATTGACAGGCAGAGAGGATTTGACGCCTGTAGGCAAGCAGATGAAGATGGCAGGACATTGTGCTCGGTGGGCAGCGGTTACTGCAGTTGCATGGGGAGCTTTTCTGATGGGGGAGCCTGGCTGGGTTAGCTGGCACCCGGGGCATGATGGCCTTCATCCCTGCCATCACCCTTCACTGCCACTCGCTGCTGCTCCGCTTGTCCTTGTCCTCTCTGGGCTGCCAGGGCAGGGACTGGACACTGCTGGCTCCTGTGGCCAAGTCTGCACCCTGTAGGAGAGATGGTGAGTGGTGTCAAAGTGGTGATGAGTTTCCTGGGCTTGCCTCATGGCACAGTGAGGGGCTGCAGGGTGCTCATTCTAGGGACAGAAATCAGTGTTGAGGTTGGTCAGTGGCTCTGTGCGCTGCAGGTCTCACTAGTGAATGGTTGGAAGTGTTCACTTGGAGCACGACGTTCCTGTTGTGGTTGTGGATGGGTTAGTTAGATTTTACAAGTGTTTGGGGTTTTCTTCTTTGATAGGAGAAAGAAATCTGTTCGATTAGGCCACGCTTCTCCCACCCAGCTGCACTCCCATCACTTTTGTACCAGCTCACTAGAGCTGGAAAGTCCATACCTGAACTGAAAGGAGTAGTGAAAAGCTGTGAGAAGCAGTTGCGAGTGGTCCCAAATGCTAGTTAAATACTGACAAAAAGAAACGCTGCCCAAGATAACTTTTCCTTCAGTATCTCATATTTCAGCTGATGCTTTAATTCTCGAGCTGCTGACCAGAACGTGCCCATTGAGACATGATCTCTCCAACAGAGAGAAGTTGAGTCAGGAACAAACTTTGGGGCCTCCTGTGAGAAAATTCAGCTGCAGAAAGTGCAGACGCAGGAGTATCGCACGTACATGCAATTTGTCTTAGGTCACCGCTAATGCTTCTAAATGATCTGTGAATTCATTAATGGTTTCTGTTAATTAACAATATGATAAAACTGGCATTTAGTGAGTTGCCGCGTAGTGTGCGCTTCAGTCATTATGTGCTCAGCTTTGGTTTGATTTCGGAACGTTAATAGGAGCACATTTTAATGAAGATTTGTTGTTATGAAGAATTCATTACGAAAAGTTCAGGTACCACTTCTATGAGTGACTGCGGGGACTTTGGCCAGAACCAGCATCCTGGCCTCTGCAAAGGAGGCAAATGTGCCCCCAGCCTGGAAATCTACGGTCAAAATGGGTTGTTTGAGAGAGGGACAAGTCCCAGTTCTCTTCCTTCATCTACCATCCAGGAAAATCGTTCCCCCAAAGCAGTTAGGGTGGATTTTTGCATGTTCATAGGGACAGGCTGCTCTGTGGTGCAGCGGCTGCTCATCCTAAAGGTGCCTTTCTGTTTTCCTGAGCGATGCTCCCATTGCAAATGTCACGCAGTCGTGGGAGGACGGGGCAAGGAGCCTGAGCCTTGCAGCTTTCCAGCACAAAAGCAAAGGAGTGTCTTGCTGGTGCCCTTTATCCAGCTGCGCGGCTGACCTCAGCTCTTGGCTCTCCTGCCGCGCTGGTATTGAAGCGCTCGCACCTTGTGTGGAGGGTTTGATCTAAGGCAGTCGTCTGCTGATTTAATTCTGAGAATTCACTCTCATGTCATGGAGTAGATATTGACACTTTAAATACCTGCCCGTGTCTGCCAGGAGAACCTGACTTGTTTTCCATACCCATTCCAAGATGTGCATAAACACCAAGTGGATGTGGGGGCTGATGGTTTGTCTGCTGAGCAGCATTCACAGCAGCGCTGCCAGAGAGCACACTTTACAGTTAAATGAGGCTCATATTTTCTATCCTAGACCATAGGTGTTAACCTTCTCTTTCCCCTTCCGTCTCCTGGTGCATCCCTCTCCTTGACTGGTTATCACAAGGGTGGTGAGATCTTGTTCTCCATGGAGCAGGAGGTACTTTCAGGCGTGCTCCTTGCTCTTCCTGGCAAAAACCCCTCCTTAGAGGTAAGGAGATAAAACCTGGGAAGTGTGTGTCTCAGACTAAGACTGTGTTCTGTGAATCTGGGGAGAGTTACTTAATTGGAAACCGAATCCTCTCCTTTGGTGTGTTTGCAGCACAGGAAATTGGAGTAACAGGAAATAATGAGTTAGAATTGACAGTTTTTATCCTAGATTTTGACTTTTAGTGAGATGAGTTGCAGTACAACAGATGAAAACTTTGAGGAAGGGACTAGAAAATGGGGGGAAGAAATGTGGGACCTGGACATCTCCAAAGACACAACATAAGAAGGCAGTGAAGTCAGGGCTGAGTTTTCACATCCTGTTCTGGTTCTACCAACCAGATGGCTTTTCCCGGAGGCAAGAGTACACCCACAGATCCCTGTTCCCAGACTCTCAGGGTAATGACTTGAATTACCTTCGCAGACAGCAAGAAGGTAGAAACATCCCTGGTTCACTGTCTGAGCAATTAAAATGTCCCAGCCCCTCATTCTGTTTGTCTGTAAAGATGAGATTCGGTGGCGGTGATTACAGGGCTTGGTTTCCTGTTCTCCCATCCTCCCTTCACATGCAGGTTTATCATCATCATCATTACTCTTTTTATAAGGTGGTTTGGCAGTCTGGGGTGCCTGGTACTAAGTAACTTTTTCCCCTCTGATTACAAGGGATGTGTGAATAAAGGAGGACGGTATCGATTCACACCAATCTATGCATCGACTGTGTGGGAGCCACTTGCAATTCCCAGCAGCACCAGAAAGCTTTGCAACAGGGAGAAATATGACCAGGCAAGTTGAGAAAATAAATTAAACTAGTGTCAACGTTTCTTGTTTCTTCCCTCATTATTAATGGATGGAACGGGGCTCGTTTATCAAGAAGAGGAAAAATTAATTGACACGGGCTCTAATGCCATTATGCCTGGCTTGTCTGGTCACATTGCTTTAGTTTGAATTTTTCTTTATATTTTGAAAGGCATTTTATTACAGTTTACAGGACCAGCTGCCAAAACCACTGCTATAAATAAGAAGCAGGTGCATAAATAATGCCACAGCAGGACTGGACCTTTCTCTGTTTCAAAGCTTAAGTAACTTAAATGTGGGGAGAAGAGAGGAGGCATGGAGCAAACACAAATGAGCAGGTCCTGTACTAGACTGAACACAAAAGGGGAATGGAGCCTGAACTGATGTTTCCTCATCGCAATGCTGTGTGCTGTGGCGGGTATCGGGCTGGATATTCCCATCTTCATTAGGAACTGTAGTGACAGGACAAGGGGTGATGGGTTCAAACTTAAACAAGGAGATTTAGGTTAGGTATAAGAAAGAGGTTCTTTACTGCGAGGGTGCTGAGGCGCTGGCACAGGGTGCCCAGAGAAGCTGTGGCTGCCCCATCCCTGGCAGTGTTCAAGGCCAGGTTGGACACAGGGGCTTGGAGCAACCTGCTCTAGTGGAAGGTGCCCCTGCCCGTGGCAGGGGGTGGAACTGGATGAGCTTTAAGGTCCCTTCCAACCCAAACTGTGCTGTGATTCTATCTGTTGGCACAGCCACTCGTCAGGCAGCGCTGGGAGCCAGTGGGACCACAGGGACCCAGGGCCAGGCTCCACAATCGGACTGAGCTGGCTGGGTTGGGAGTCTGGAGCAGGACAGTGCTCCAGGAGCATGTTCCATGTATACGAGGAGGCTGATCCCGCATTAACGAGAGCAGCAGCAGGCAACTGTGGGGTTATTCTTGCCTAGCAGCAGGAGTGAGGTTTAAGCAGAGCCTGCATCGCTTATTGGTACCATGTGGACCATGTAAATCTCTTCCTTTCTCTTCTCCGTGCTCTTGTCTCCTGCCCTTGGTCTTTGGGATTATTGTGCAGGCACAAAAGAGCCCTGGTGATTACTTACTTCCCAGAACCCTTTAAGGAGCTCTCTGGTGCTTTGGTGTGCTATAAATGCAGTAAGAGGCAGCCCCAGCTGCACAGACCCTGCAGGCTCACCAGACAATACAGACTCAGCCTGGGTGAAGAGGAGCACTGCAGATGAGACAAAGCAACTCTCTCCACATCATCGGGTGACCCCAGGACAGCCTGAGAGCTGAATCACACTCCTCCAGCTCTTGTCCCAGTGCCTTCCCCCACTAGAGCATCTTTCCTGGTGGCTGAAGAGCCTCTGCTCAGAGCAGCAGTGCCTGCACTGTGGGCAGTGGTGTACGTGCCTCCAGTAACAGCGGTTTTGGCTCAGGGGTGCCTGTTTGTCCATCAGAGCCCATCAGGGGCTCACCCCAGCATTAACCTAGGTTTAACCTTTCTGGTGCAGGATGCAATCACCTTGTTTTCCTTGTTTTAATGCCTGCTCGGGCTTGAAAGAGCGAGACCTTTAACCTGGTAAGCTGCTTTCATGTGATTCTCCTGATGGGTGATGTCCTCTGTGTGTGCAAATGCAGCTGCAATATGTAACACTGAACACACAGCTAAAACTCGGGCTGTGGAAAAGTTGCTGCCAGCAAGCAAGAGAAAGTAGATATATTTCATAGCAATGGTGTCGTCATCTCGGCTATATTTTACTTAGGTTGACATAAAACCTCTCAAGTGATGACAAAGGTGTGAAATATAGTTGGTTCGAGTGTGAAAAAACCCAAAATGCAGAACACAGGAGCACTGACATTTGGTATCTCCAGCATGGTTCTTAATATTATTTATGGCTTCTACCCAATGTTTTTAAAATCATTTTAATCTTTTGATGGTTTCAGTCACTTTCTCTGAACAATGTTTCTCTTATTTCTGGAATACCATAGCAGAAAGTGCTGCAGCTGAGCTCTGCTTCACTGCCCAGAGCCCATCGCTGCTCAGCTTTCTTGGCTGAACAAGGCTCTGCATGAGAGGCTTTTTGGTGTAACCAAGGTGGGTCAGAGGATGTATCCTGCACCATCGGATGTCAAGCATCTGGGTTCTGTCTGTAGGCTCATTGTAAACATTTTCTGGGGAACACAGAGTTATTTGGATGCTTGAGGCAATCTTGCCTTGTGCTAAGAAATAACCAGATTTTCCCTCCCGCGTGAATAATGCTGTTTCCTAGTGAAGAAATCCCCTTTTGTGAGTCACTGTTTGCAAAGTCCTGTTCTGCAGGCAGCCAGCCCAAAATGGACCCGGTCTGTGAGGTACCAAGGACCTTCAGCTTGGGGTATTTCAACTGAAGGCAGGTGCATCCTCTGGTAACTGACCCCCAAGTATTTCAGCTTCTCATTAGCAGATTAGTGAGTAAAATAAGTCCATGTGAAGCAGTGGACTCCTGTTCATTGCGTGTTGCTGTAGGCAGGAGCAGCTCCATCCCAGGTCTGGACCAGGCTGGAGCAGACCTGGGATGCTGGAATGAGCCATCATCTCGCCGAAACCTGCTGCCACGGCAGGCAGTGAGGTTGGACTGGATGGGGACAGCAGAAGTCCTGGGGTGGAGCAAACCCTCTCCCTTTGGAGATCATCCCGTCCGGGCTCGGGATGATGCTCGCACATCATCTGGGTGTCTGGCAGTGCGCAACCAGCAGATGAATAGGGTGAAATGACTTCATTTTCTGAGCAGATGCTAAAGGAAGGGTTTTAAACTGAAGGTCGTGAATGCAGGTCTCAGCTTCCTTCAGTGATCAGGTTTGGTTTGAAGCCTCTCATTTGGGGGGCATCTGTTTGCCTCTTACTTTATTTTTTCCCTCCTCTTTGTCTTTTCTTTTCCAGAAAAGATTATTCAAATGAATATTCAGTTTTATTCATTTGAATAAAAAACCCAACCGTTTGACTCTGTTAAATGCTTATCTCTTAAATAGAGCTTGTTAGCTTCCAATAATAGCTTCATTCAGAAGGATGCGGTATAATTTCATTTTTAAATGGGTGCTCCTTGACAACCGGAATCCTATTTCTGTCACCATTTTAAAGAGCTGCCTTTGTTTTGTGTTAATCTTTTTCATACACTTTCCCAGAACCATTTTTTTTGTTGACTCTTAGTACCTCTCAGAAGAAATAATTGTCTGTTCAGTCCAGGAAGGTTTCTGAGAGTTTTAGTAATTCAAAAATGAGCATGTATTCATTATGCTAACTAATAAGGCATGCATGCAGTAATGGGGGGTGTGTGTGTGTGCAACTATTACAAGTTGGAATCTGAGTCAAAAAGTGACCCATTACCCACCACTTTTATGAAGTTTTTCGTTCATGGGCATATGGTCTCTTGGGGACTGAAGGAATGATGGCATCTTTTGCATAGCATCCGATGGATTTAAAGTGCCTGTATGTGTGCAGATTAAGATCCTCTGGTTGCTTCCCAGTCAGTTAAGATGTTGGTAATAGTAAAGGTAAATATCATAAGCCTTTGGCTATGGATTGAGTGCTCTGTGTGCTGCTGGAAGGAATAAAAGATGGAGTTGGGCTTCCTTGCAGACCCCATCCCATGTTTTTGTTTGCCAAGCCAGCTAGACTGGGCTGTGTGGAAGTGGCACAGATCTTCTAAAGACCTGCAAATGAATGTTGACACCAAGGGGTTGTTATTTTATTCTTGTGATGAAATCTGTCATGCAGAAAGCTGGGTGGGTATCCAGTATAATCAGAGAAACAATTCCTTGATAAACCTGTGTTTAAGCCATATGGAGTGGGATGAGAATGGGAAACTTCTTTCCTGAGTCCAAATATGTAATGACTGCAGTGGGCTTTCTGGCGGTGTTAAGCATATTAAGGCTAATCTCCTCTAAATTCCCTCTCTCCCTTCCATCCTGGCACTGGGACCTGCCTAAAGTTGAAAGAGAAAACCCTCAACTGCAGAACTCGCTAGTGAGCTGCTAATGATGAAGATGTTGCTGGTGCTCGAACAAGTAATGACTTGTAGCCTTGGACTGGTCCCATTGCTGGTCCCTGGCGAGGTGCTGGTCGCAGCTCCAGTGCCATGTGCTCCGGCATTCCTGGGATGCCATGTGCAGGCAGTTAACCACAAACATTCTAGTTTAACTACAGGTCTGTTTCAGGTAGGTTTAAATGGAGTAATTTAGAAGGCAAATGAAGGACTGGAGTGAAGTAAAATACTTCAAGCTGCTACATGCTTTAAGTGCAAAGGAAAATAGTGTTCTGAGTTGGGGTTGAGTCCAGTGTGCTGCCGGATGATGTGCTATGCCTTTGAGGAGCTCTAGAAACCATTTCTGGTGGGTTTTCCCCGAATAAGAGGGTCCAAAGAGGGGTGGGAGCATTTCCCATTGCTACACGTACTGTGCATTCCCAAACAACCTGTCTGGGAGCTGTTCAGACCTCACCTTGAAATGTACTTCACAGCTTCCAATATTGTAGCCTGCAAAATACATCTTGTACCTGTAGGTTGCTAAAAAAAACTCCTTATAGTTTAATATTTCTGCTGTGCCCCACTGCAGCAAATTGTGTGTGTGTTTAGAATGAAGTATTGCTTTGGGACCCTGGCACAGAAAGTACATGTTGCTGGGCACATACTGGGAGCACTGGGTCTGCTGGGGGGAGCAGGTCACTGCCGGGGTGCTGGTGCTAATTGCAGATGGGAATTGCCCACAGCAAAGTGGGCTGGAGGTGAGGGTTCACTGCTCTGTTCCCAAACGGCAGAGGGACTGGGATGGGCAGCAGATGGATGGACCTGCGGATGGGAATCAGCAAAGACAAACTGCTCTAATGCTGTGCATGGCTGAGCGGAGGGATGCTCACAGTGCAGAACTATCCATGGAATACATGGACAATAACACTGGGAAGCATTGGGTTCCTACCCCTCGTCCAGGGGTAAGGGGTGCTGCTGGGGATACCCCAGCTCTGCTCCTTTGACTGGGAGCCTGCTGCGAGCAAGACATCACGTGCTGTTCCACCAGTGTTGGAAACAGTATTGGAATCTCCACCATCGGAGTTTCCAGCGCAGTCTGGAGGATGAAGTTCATCTTGTTGTCACATTTTTAAGATTTCATTAGCTTAATTGGTGTCAGTGTTGACTCACTCATCAAGCCTTTGCCAGAAATGTAGCACATTAGCTTGTTTTTTGTTTGTTAGCTTGGTTTTTATTTTCTGTTCAGGAGCATGACTGTGTATAGCTGTGGTGGGCTGCCAGATTTCTTTCATGTGGCCCCAGCAGAGCAAATCCCATGTACAGCTACAGGCAGGCAGCAGGCATCAAACGGCCCTAAACCAGCCCAAATCCAGGGCTCCTTTGAAGCAGCAGCAGAGAAGAGAGGAATGATTAGATCAGAGGCCTTCAACGTAATGGTTTCTTGGAGGCCTCAGGATGTCCTGATGAGGTATTAGAGGAAGTAATTCAGGAAGAAAGGGACAAATAACCACCTCCGGAGCCCGCTGCCCCGCGGGGCCGCTGCATCCGTGCGGATGGAGCTGCTGTGGCTGCGCTGCTGGCCCCAGCACACAGCAGTGGGGACCTTTGGTGTCCCATCAAGGGAAGCACAAAGTGCTGGTGCGTGTTTGGGGAAGCATCGGAGTGGGCTTTTCCTTGCCTCTAAATGAGGAATCATCTGCTGTCTCCCCGTATTTTTATTTCTTTGGGTCTTGTAATGAGTCAGCTCTCATGGAGAAGTCCCGTGGAATTAAACAAGAGATAAAATCAATATGGTTCCATAGAAATATAATTGGGTTTTGTCGAGATTGCTCTTAAAAACCTATAAGGTGTGAAAAAAAAAATATGGCCTTATTGCAGTTTCTGAGCCATCATGTAACTGGGGTGTGACTATCCATTAAATTCTGCAGGATGGATCAAAAAATCCATAAGGAGGTTTTAATTCTCCATTAAATCCTATGGAAGAGCTGGAACAGAACCATATTCATTTTCCTAGAGACAGTGCTTCTTCCCTCCATTAATTTGGAGCAAATTCAGCAGCAGCTTTGTAGACAGGAAGTGTATTTATGTATCTGTATTTTTAGGAAAGTTTTCCCAAGTCCCAATGGCTAAGTATTGCTTTACTGAAATGAAATTGGACTAAACTCATGTTTTTCTTTCCCCTTCCCCTTTTTGTTTCTTTATTAAATAGGATTTGGCTTCGTAACTTTTGAAAATGAAGACGTGGTGGAAAAAGTCTGTGAAATTCATTTCCACGAAATCAATAATAAAATGGTAAGTTGGGTTTGTCCTGCAGTGCCCATTGTCACAGACATGTGCCATGCCTGGGTGGTGGCCCTTTGGGACAGCTTTCTCCATGAGGTTCAGTGCGTGTTGGCACACTGCTCCTGATGCTGCCCCGGCGTTGCTGCTGGACCGTGTCCCCTGGGAAGTTGTGGCTCTGCCATCAAACCACAATCACTTCCACAATCACTTTCCGCCCAGCCCAGGAGTGAAGTTTCTCCTAAGTGACAGTCAGGTCCCAGGTTGTGGGTTGCCCTGTCAGTAAAGCCACTGAGCCAGATGAAAAAGGGCGTTTCTATTTCAATTGATGCAGTAACTTTGATATTTTCAACTAAAATATTCTTTTTCCCTTTGTCAAAACATCCTTTGCTTCTCAAATGTGTATTCAGATATGCATTGTATATTGGTCTGATATGTGTTCACAGACTTTAAATTCAATAATAGAGCTTTTAGTGTGGATAAGATCAAAGCAATCTCCTTGGCATATGCTGGAGGCCTGATTCAATATTTGACTTGCTAATTTTTCCCAGGGCACTGAAATAATATTCCTCATATTGTTCCTTACTGCAATATGCATCAGAAATAAAAGGAAGGGTCCCCTTGGCAAGCTGAGCGGTGGGATGGCAGGGCAGGGCTGGGGCAGATCCCCTGGCCCTGCAGGAAGCCTCTTGCTCCACCTCAGGTGGGTGCCACAGGCTTTGTCTCTGCCCTGTCCAAGTATCTCTCTGCTTCCCTGCCTGCCACCAGCTATACCTCGCCTGAGACACGTGTGGGTTGTGGAGGAGGCTCATTTCCCTACATAGACTTACTAAATGCTGATTAATCTGCCTTAAAATAAACCACAAAGAACAAACCCCAACCACCCCCACGACATCCAGCCGACAGACCCAGCAACAGAGTATTAACACCCGGAATGTAAATTTAGGTAAGATTGTCACTTGGGAGGGAAGAGCTGCAGTGCCACACTCCAGGATACTCCTACTGCTTCATCACGGGTGGGTGCGTGTCACGTCATGCTCTGTGGGTTTAGTTACTTCACACAATGGGTTTTTCTTTGGACAAGGCTCAGCCTTCCCCTGGTACAAATCAGTGTTGCCCAGTATATCCCTGGTGAGGAGCTGGATGCAGGCTGCTGGTGTGTCCCAGCAAAACCAGTGCCAGCAGTGGGGTGGAACCCCTTGTTTGATGTTTCATAGCAGGATCTGCACTCGTGCGTGGTAAAAATCATGTTGGCACAGCCTTGCAAGGGAAGGAGTGGTGGGAGGATTTCTTCCCAGATGAAAGGCTGCCCGGGAAGGTGACAGCAGTGCAGGGAATGTGGAGGATGCGACGGGGCAAAAGCACTCGAGGAACATCACAAAGAGCCAAAGAAACAGCGTGGGCTGTTGGTGTTTTGTTGTTGTGGGTAATTAAAATGTGCCTGCTTGGTGCACGATCCAGGTGCCACGAGGCTGTGAACGTTCTCTTCTTGTCACTTCTTCTACAGCACTGATTTTAAAAGCAGCCCACGAGGGAGGAGATGAGACATGATCCTGTCTTGGGACTGACTCATCGTCTTGCTGATGTGCCTGCAGATGAATTACCAAACCCATGCAGGGCCAGGAGAGCTTGTGCAGGCGTGTGTGACCGTGAGCTGGTGCATATGGCCAGAGGTGACACATACCTGGCTGGGGGTCAGGGTTAGGCACTGATGTACCTTCCACAGCGCCCTTGGAGCCTGTGAAGCCAGGGACCACCCTGGCTTCGTTTTTAACGTGTCCTCCCCTAACACTGAGCTGTGATGGGGACAGGTTCCAGCTCGAGGTGATGAGGTTTGCTCAGCGAGCTGGGACAGGGATGCCCCATCTCCATCCCTGCACTGCTGGGGTGGAGCATCCACAGCTCTGCGGGCCCTGGCTCGCCTGGAGCTCACTCCTCCTCTTCTCCTGAATGCTATCATTTCCCGAAACATCGGGGCAGGCAAAGGGTATTGGGGCTGCTGTTGTTCAGGAGCCTATTTCTAGCCTCCCGTCTCCCTGGCAGGCTATTTTTGGCATTCTGCTTCTGTTGCCATCTGTAAAGCTTAGAATGTCAAATGTAATATTAAACGAGCAGTGTGAAAGTGAAAAGAAAATGCCAGCGAGGTATTTAATAAATGAAACTTGGAATTTACGTGGGAGGCCAAAGATGCTCTCCAAACATTGCAGGGAGGGGGAACAAATAGAACTCAACCAAGCTATCCCCAGAATATAGTTGCTTTGATGTGAGGAGACCGCTTCTAAGGGCATGCAAAAGCAGCTGGAAAAGAAATGGGATGAAGTAATTTGTTTGCCTTCAGGTCCCACTGTGATGGAGTGGTTCACATCAGAGGTACGGTGGGATAAGTGCTGGTGAGCAGTGTGGTGAGCCGACTTGCATGGAAGTCGGGATCTCAAGTCAGACTCTGGAGGAGCTAAGATGTTAGGCTTAGGTTTAAACTCGGCTTTGATGCTGCACAGCACCTGTAGCTGTTGCTTACTCTCATGGTGGGTTTTGTGGGGTTTTTTGGTGTGGGTTATGTTAACGTATCAGGCCTCTTCAGGCTTCTCTCTGGACTGGCCGCCTTTGCTGTGTGGTGATACTGTAGACATATGTATCACACACCACAGGCCTTTGGGTTTTCATCCACATACTTTGTAGTCTAAGGCACCTCCATCCCTGCAACCAGCTTGTAGAGCTGGAGCCTGACACACGGCAGGGTGTTGAGGGAGAGTGTGTGTGAACAGTCATGTGAAGAGGCCGATGGTCACGGTGATGAGTGCACTGTACAGGGCTCATTGCAACGAGGGTGACAGGACCTGGTGCTGGGTGGGCAGGTACCCAAGGTGTCACTGACATTTGTGGTGCTAGGGAGAAGCTGGAGGTGCTTTGGAAACCTATCTGTCAGCTGAAGGACACTGCAGACCTCTTGCAGGTTGGATGCATTCCTATAGCGTTGTCTTCAGTGTGCTTTGAATGGCACCACTCATGAGCTGTAGAGTGATGCCGTCCTTGCCAGGTTCCCCAAGGGTGGCTGGGTCCTCCAGGACAAGGAGGAGCTGCCTATGGCTGGGTGCTCTGGGGACAAACTGAGCTGATGAACCATGAGAAGCTCTGGCAGACTCTGCTCACCCATAGCTGCTGACTTCTCTTGCAGCCTGAGGACATGACATCGCATTGTCCCCACCCCACCTTTGGCGATGATCTAACGCATGTGTTTAAATATGCTTCTAACCTTTCTTCTGTTGGTGGTATAGCTCTGCCTTTGCAGGAGGACTGGCTGAATACTTATTTCTCTGTTAGGGGAGGGATAGTTTGGGCTGGCCGTGGCAGGAGTGACATGGTGTCCCCAAGGTAATCAAATCTCAACTAACTGTGAATCGCGTGTTGCTGGCAAGACAAAGTTGCCTTGTCTTTGGGTGGTAAAATGGGGGTTTTGTGCATTGTGAATACGTGAGCATTCTGCTTTCCTCAAAATAGCCCAGGTTTCCTTGGAAAGCTGTTAGCCATGGGGGTTTGAGACATCCTGGTGCTGAGAGCTGACAGCCTGTTTTGTTGCACTGGGTATAAGAGGCTTTTCACTCCCCATCTCAGCCGTCCTGGGTTCTAGTGGCTTTGACTGCTCGGCTTCACCCAAGAGTACCCCAGTGTAATGTTCATTCTCCAAACTAGACTAAACAAAAATAGTGAATTTTAGTTTCCCTGCCTTAGGTTTTTTTTCTAGCCTTAGAGTTAAAACTTTCCTTGTTGGGCTGCTCAAGTGAAGCACATCCCTTATGCAGGGGAGGTGGGAAACCTGGAAATTATTAAGATGTACAGAAATGCTGAACTGAAAGTTTGTGCAAGATCCAGATTTATGTACAGAGAACCCCCATTGGGCAGGCTCTTCTGTACAGAGCTGAGCATGGACTCGTAAATCCAGGTGCCTTCCCTCTTGGAGAAGCCCCAGCACATGTGTGATGTCCCAGCTGCCTCCAGGGTTTTACCTTTGTGGTAACCATGGCTGTGTGGTGGTTATGGGCATCTCCATCCCATGCCCCATGAAGGAGAGGGATGGCTTCTTGCACAAAAGCAGCCTGGCCCCTATTTTTCCACTTTTTCTGTCTCTGTTGGTGTAGAGACACCGTGAAACCCACCACATTGTCCACTATCGTGGTGCTTCACCTCCTGTTGCTGCTTTTTCCATGTTTGCCGATGGAATGGCACTTGAGCAGCTTCTAAAGAGCCACCCCAGGGTCTGGCATTGCTGAATGGAGAGTGTAAAAATCTACTGCTGCCATGGATGGGGTCATGTAGTCCCTTCCCAAGGGATGGCAGAGGGGGACAGGGCTCCTGGTCCCATACCTCTTATCATCCTTCCCAGGGGGAAAGAGTCTCTGCTGGATAATGGAGAATATTTTTGCCCTCAATATGGGGTAAATGTGTTAACAAAGGCTTAGGAATTATTTTTCTTTCCTACTGGTGACTTTTTCTTCCCCTTTAAATCCCAGCTAAAACTCCTTTGCAGCTCACTGCCATTCCCTTTATATCCTGTGTGCTGTGAAAATCATAAATCACGCTGGTCCTTCAGAGAGCAGTGGTAGGCTGGTCCGTGGCTGCAGAAGCTAATTACTGGGTTATTGTTTCTAACGGTGCTAATCCAAACTTCATTTTCCTGTTAATTGTCTGTCGAGCCAGGCTGGATTGTTTTTGTCATCCCGGCTGTCTGCAGCTCGAGGCGTAACCAATGCCGCCGCCGCGTTCCGAGTGGTGGCGGACCCACAAAGATGCGGTTGTGAAATGAGATGACACACTTGTGGTGCTCACCCCGGGCATTTGCCTGGAGAAATTAGATGGGCTACTCCTGTTAAATGACCCCCAGGTCACAAATAAGCAAAGGACAGTTTGAGAGGGTGTTGTGCTGGTGAGAGGAGGCTGGTGCTCAGAGCTTGCTGTGTCCCAGTTGTGATGGAGAGGGGAGGTAGCTTTGGGCTGTGGGGCTTTCTGGGGGCATCAAGGTTTTGGTGGGTCCACACAGCCCGATGAGGCTGAAACCCACCATCAAAGCTCAGCCTTAAGGCTCCCTGGGAAGCTCTGAAGGCTTCATCCCTATAGGGCAGTGATGGAGCTGGATGCTGGGCATGCATATCCCATGCTGTCCTTGTCCCCATCCCCGCTCTAACAGCAGCACCTCTACTTCCATCACTAATGGGAACTTTTCTCTTTCCTTTAATTTCCCATTTTCTCTTAGTATCGGGGCTTGGGAACCTTGTGGGGCACCATGTGGCTCTCTCCATTGCACACTCAGCAGTGTGTCTGCACTGCCACGTGTCTGCAGGGGTACACAGTACGTGTGTGTGTGCAGGGGACAGGGGTGGTGTGCAGGTTGGTGACCCTGCCAGGAGGACACACTGGTCCTCGCCACAGCCCTTGCTGGGGTGTTTCTCTCCCAGAGGTCTTGCTACCCCAACAGCACTAGAGGAGACAGAGGAAACCCTTGTCCCTCTCTGCTCTTATCCCGCTGCCTTCTTCAAGGACCCAAATGCTTCTTGGCAGAGAAGTAGCAAAAGACGAACTCCAGAAGAATTTTGCTTCAAACTTCACTGGGTTGGGGCAGCTTGTGTGCAAGAAGAGCGTGTTTTGACAGCATTGGCAGTGTCTGAGCATTGTAGCTTCAGGAAGTGTTGCAAGCAAGTAAAGTAAATACGATCTGTGGAGATCTGCAGCGGGAAGGGAGGAGTAGGTGGTTTTGTTTAAAATCCTCCCATTACAGGCAGTTAACCTTTATGTTACCTAAATGAAAATTGTATAAACCTGGAATTTCCACTGATCAGGTTGCCTAGGAACAGGCGGTTGGTTTTCATAAGACAATGAACACACAGTCACTGATCGGGCTATTAGGCACCGAGACGTTCAGCCCTATTATCCTGCATCCCGGCTTTGCCTGAGGTGGTTGCCTGCTTGTGCGGGTGATGGAGGTGATACAGGAGGCACGGAGCCGACCCTCCTTGTCCTCCAGAGAGAGCAGCCCCGTTCCTGAGCCCCTGCCAGCAGGCTGGCAGTGATCCCACTCTGCTCCCTCTCTGATCTGGTCAGGCAAGGGCTGGGGGGTACCAAAATGTGCAAAGAGGATTGAGGAACTGGTTGAAGAACAAAGTTAGAGGCATAAAGCTCAAACCTCTGGATTCAGCCTAAAACCCTTAACCTTAGACCAGCGATTCTCACTGTGCCAACCACCCAGGTGGGGCAGGCAGCAGCTTGGAGGTTCCCTGCATCCCGTGCAGGGCTGCACTGTGTGTCCGCATTTTCCTGTTGCTCAGAGCAAGGTGTAGAGCCAAAGAGATTGGTTGGGATAGCTGGGTAGCTCCACACCAGCTTACTGGGCAGGGGCAGTCTGCTTGAGGGGGCAACTTGGTGGTGCTGTAGCTGGAAAATATGGGAAAGTGCTTTATTTCTCCTTTTTTCCTATCCAAGGAGGGGCTGGGAACCATGACCTGGTGGGGTTGCTGGGTCCTGGGCTCCTGGATGTCCTCCTGCTGGCTGGGCTGGGTCGCTTTCTCTCCCAAGGCGTTGGTGGAGACTCACAATGTGCTTTGAGTGGCATTAAGCAACTTCAGAAGGCAGCAGGAGTAAGTGGAAGTGAAAGAATGCAGAGCATTTATTAATAGGGTTTACAGAAATTTTCTGCTGGGTAGAAATATTGATTCTTTATTCCTATTTTAAAAGGAGCTTTTTGTAATGATCACTGAGAGTCATTTTCTGTTATCGATTGCAATAGAGCTGTGCTGGAGACCTCCCTCCATTCATTCCACTCCCGCGAGTACCATTGAGAGGGAACGCAGCCCAGGTTTTCCTTTCAGGAACTTCTTAAATCAGCAGTTCTGTCATCTTTCCAGTGGGGTTTTGCTCTGTGTGTTTAAAGAGACATACACGTTTGCTCTCTCAAATCCGTTTACGCTATTCTTAAAGTTCACCTTAGAGGGGGAGGCGGTGTGGGGAGGCAGATGCTAAAAATAAACCTCCCCCCCACCCCCTTAAGTAGATCAGTTCTGCATTTGACATTTACATGGAATTCATTTGCATCTCATTTGTACATGTTTCTGCTCAATAGGTAGAATGTAAGAAAGCACAACCTAAAGAAGTGATGTTTCCACCAGGGACGAGAGGAAGGGCACGTGGATTACCGTATACCATGGACGCTTTTATGCTAGGGATGGGAATGTTGGGTAAGTGCCGTGGCCACCACACGTCTCCCGGAGCCAGTGGCTCCCGTGTTGTGTCTCTCCCTGCTTTCTGAACCCTTAAGCCATAGGGGTGAGCAAATCCCTGCACCCGCGTGGGTGCAGGTCTAGAACTTCAGCAAGAGTGGAATGGGGAGAATGATCCTGTCTGTGGTAAATCATTAACTCCCCCCCCCCCCTCCTGGAATATAGAAATTTGCATTTAAATGGATGTTTTAAAGAGGCTGTTTTACTCTTCCTCACAAAAATAGAATGATGAAAGACGCAGGGTGCTCATTCTGACTAAAAATGATCTCTCCCCTTTTTTAGAGGAATTGAGTCACACATTATTCCCCTTCTTTTAAAGGTATTTCTGACAGCTCAGCATAGATAATTGAAAATCTTGCCGGCTCCTCAATGGCCTGCAGGATGGGGAGAGCAGGGAGGAGTGCAACAGTGCAGGGCACAACAGTAATTACAAGTTTCAAAGCGATGGAATGGTATTTTAGTCCAGAGTATTGTGTCCGGAAAATACTAATTAAATGGGATAAATGATATGTAATGGCAAAATTCTATTTGTGCACGAGGTCTATTTAGTTATAATTGGTTCTCATTTGTTTCTGCCTAGATAGTTCTTTCTGTATAATGTGGCAACCTCTTGGTACTCTCTCCTCAAATTTGCTAAGTCAAAATGCTGCTAATCCATTGCCAATGTATTTTTGTACAACTCCATGTATTTTGAACCTCCTGCTCTATTTGTATCACTGGACTTTCCCTCAGTTGTCACCCTCTGTGTCTATAAGGCATGCATGAACAAGAGGGCACCTGGAGATGTCCCAGGCAGAAACGAGCCTTTCCAGCCTGGTGTCCCTCGTATGTAGATGCTTTTGAGTTTTCTGTCCTGGGTTTAGACGATCCCAGATACTCAAGCATAAAAACCAGCCTTGAAAGCTGGTGCTTGGTTGTCCTGAGCTCTGCCAAGCAGGTCCATGGGCTGGCTGAGATGCTGGAGGACCCCAAAGCTCCTGTAGCGAGCATCACATCAGAGGACTCTGTTCTATGAGCATCAGGCTGTTAAATTGAGACATCTGACTTCGGCCCCTGCTTGATTTGATGGGGAAAACTTCCCTACCATGTTTGCTTTATCTCTGAATTAATAGTGCTTCTGTTCACGTGGCTGGAATGATCCATTTCAGGGATGTGTAATTCAGTCATTTCCACTGATCATGTATTTTTCTGTCCCCACACTGCACCACCACCCTGCCCCATAGTGTTTGGAAATTGTGTTTTATGGTTAAAATATTTACCTGGTCCTAGTCAGTCTGCGATTTGGTTACCAGTATGTTCCCAGGGTGCTTGAGCATAGGCACTTCATTGCTCTTGTTTCTCTTTCTTTACCACTTGTGGTGCCTGAGTTTTGGGGTGGTGGAAATGGTGGAGGAGCGAGCCCGGGTCACCCTGGGCAGGCAGAAAGACCCAGGGCAGGATCCCTCATCCACTCCCCATGGGCAGAGCAGCCTCAACCCTTCTCTCCTCAGCCGGGCAAGGAGCGAGTGGAGCCAAAGTCCACCTCAGTGACCTGAAGGGAAAATTCAGTCCTTGGGTGCGGTGTGAGTGATTCCTACCAGGATGCCTCGCTGGAAAAAGATCGTTTCAAGCCATACGAAGTAAGAGAAGAAGCCCTCAGCAAGCAGATCTGCATTTGTACAGAGCAAGCGTTGTGGGTACCCGTTGGCAAATCCCTGTCCCATTGAAGTGGGCTGGGTCAGGTCACTCCGGCCAGCCTCACAACACGCTCTAGTTAGATTGCAAATCAGGGTGACTTGCTCAGAATTAATGATTGATTCATGTTGAAGGCCAGATGCTTCATTATCTGCTCGAGCTGTTTTTTTCATCTTCCAAGTTCCTGCTTCGCTACAGTGGCACCGTGTTAAATAATTAAGTGCTGAACGAGGAAATCACAACACACGAGAGCAAAGCTGTCTGGATGGCCATTATAAAGCCCTGTTTTCAAAGGCTGCCTCCAAGTATTGGGAAGGGGGATGATGGGCAGCAGCTCAGTGGGGAACCTGAATTGCTCCTTCTGAAGCCCTGAAGCTGCTCAAGGTAGGGCCCCATCCCCACAGGGAGAGGGGGTAATTAACCCATCAAGTGGTGAGATGTGCAAAGTAATGTCCCGCCGGAGGCAGCGTCTGCAGTAGCCACAGATCCCAGGAGGCCGGTGCCAGCCCTACCCTGTTCCTCCTTTTAGATGCTTTGCTGGACTGAAACAGAGCGGCCAGGGCTGCTCTTGGAGGATTTCTGTACCTGTTTCCAGAAGCCTTTGTTCAAGGTCACCTTCTCCAGATGCTGCTCATGGGCAGAGGAGGGAATGGCAGGAACGAACGCACGAGACAGCCCAAAGGAAAGAGCGGGGAGCGGCTCCCTCCGAAGCTATTAAGGAAGTTGGTCTTTTTCATTAATCACAGCCTCCCCGAGGAGCCTGCAGCAGCCGGGGTCTAAAGGTGCGTAGGCAGCCGCTTCTGTGATGATTTGGTTGATTGGAACAAAATTAAAGTGTTCTTCTGAAAGGATTTTCTGACTCGGAGAGCGTGGGCAGGCTCAGCCTTTTGCCAGGGCTGCTCCTGGGCTGTCTCGGGCTCTGTCTGCTGATGGGACACACACAGTCTCAGGGGAGATCAGGAACATCCATTAACCACTCTACATGAAGAGCGGGCCCGAGTGGGTTCAGTTCCAGCATCTCTCTCCGGGGCAGCCCACCCGGCCTGAAGAGCTGTTCCCCAGCCCCAGGGATGCTTGTGAAGAGGCCCCATGTCCCCCCTCACAGGTGACACACACATCTGCAGCTCAGTGGGAGATGGTCGGTGGTCAAGGAGCTTGCCATGTGCCCAGAAGTATCACCTCTGTCATCTGGTTCTGGTGTGCCAGCCAGAAGCCCTGTCGCCCAAGGGTGTGAAGGTGTCACTGCATTCCCCCACAGCTTTTTGCCCTCTATTCAGGGCTGAAAACTCGGGAAAAAGAGAGAAAAGAAGAAAGCAACAGAGGAGCAACATTAATAGGAGGTCATCTCTGTCTCTCCTCCCGTCTGAAGCAGCTCCCTGCGGGACATCACAGCTGCCCTTACGGGGTTCAGCGCTGGAGGTAACTGAAGCACTGCTCAGTCTGAGCTGGAGCCTCACAGGGCTCACTTCTTCTGGCGATGGGCGTCTTAGACCTGCTGGTGTTTAATATTAAAGTTGGGCTCTTTTTAACTTGCAAACCCCTCCAGGGACAGGAGCACTCGGCACATAAAGCTTACACTCCCAGACAGCCAAAACAGCATCTGTATGAACACCAGATTTCAGGTCTCTACCAGGCTCCTTCTATCACTGCTCAAGGCAGAGCAGGCTCTGCCTTACTGCACACGCTCAGTCTAGGTAGGCTGAACTCATGCATAAAAGAAGCTTGTGCCCTTCAAAGAAAGTCATTTCTTTTTTCCATCAGACTGTGTTTAATAGAGTTGCAGCTGCCTCTGAGGCAGGATTTGGGACGGGGAGCCCTTCGTTAGCACAGGATTCCTGGGGGCTGGCACAGCTCAATGACCCCGGGGATCCCACAGCAGCACCCCCTGCAACCACCACGGCAAATGCAGCCTCAGCTTTGCTCTTTAATTCCCGTGGAGTAGGAGATCAGTCAACTTTGGAGACGGTGGGATGAAGGGAGTCAGGAGTCCAGCTCGGGCTCCTGCCTATGGGCTGAAGGTCACCCAGCCTGCAGGGTGGGTGTGTTGGACCTGCTGCTGCTGGGGTCAGAGGCAGGAGATGGGTGGAAGTGGTGCTGGGAAAGCAGGTTTGATTGTTGGTTGGAGTTTCTGCTTCCATGAGCAGGAGGGTCTCGCTTTGGAGGGGGTAATCCAGGTAAAACTTGGGAGTTTGGTGTAGCAACAAGGGATAATTAGAGAGATTGATCATTCCCCAGGACTACTGAAGCAAATAAACTGCTCGGTGCCCAGTGCAGGATGAGAATGGCATCTAATGGGAATGGTGGGTAGGTCAGCATGGCCATAATTTGGCTTGATGAAGCATCCACATGGGCATGGTGTTAATGCGCTATTGATATTCAGCCAGGCAATTTCCCCTGCGCGGCTCAGGCTTTGACTCGTTAGAGCAGAGCTGGGCACTGCAGCAGTAAATGAAGAGGAAAATTGAAGTAATGTTGTATTATAAATTTATGATTTCATCTGCCCGACCTAGAGCGCGCTGAGCACTGGTAATGCAGGCGAGAGCCCCCCGGGCAGCGCTGCCGCCAGCATCCCAGCACAGGCAAGAGGTGGCATCCTGCACCCCACTGCCAGCTCCTGAAGTTGGTTGAATCAGAACAAAACTTGATGTTTTCCACTTGGTGAGGACAGAGGCATTTTTCTTGGTGCAGCTCGCAGCGCTGTTAATGGCACTACGTACTCAGCAAACAATCCATTTATCAATATTGTTGTTTTTTAAAGAAAGAGGAGAAAAGATTTGTAAAGCTTAACTCTGAAAGACCTGATTTAATGACAGAGGTGATTAATTTCTAAGGGAATCCAGCTGTTGAGCTGTGAAATAAATAAGCAGGGGCTAAGCAGTGTGTACACAGCGCTGGAAGCCGCCGCGTGCTGTCCGGGATCGCGGGGCTGCTTTCCCCTGGCACTGCTTAATCCCATAATCAAAATTCATCCAAGTATTTTTATCTTCCGGTTTTAGGTTATGATTAATAGCACGTTCTATGTATGTATAAATCTCATCAGAAACGGAGGGACTTGCAGTGGCAGAAGAATAGCTGTGTGATGTTTGAGTATATTAAAGAAGAAATAAAAGCAGAGATAGGAGACCCCCAGAAGAGCCTCTCGGCTGTTAAACGTGTGCTCGGGCTCCAGTTGGGAGGGAAGGGATCTTAAAGCTCATCCAGTTTCAATCCCCTGCCACAGGCAAGGACACCTTCCACTAGAGCAGGTTGCTCCAAGCCCCGTCCAACCTGGCATTTACTCAAGCATCTCTATTAACCAATATTCTCATAATAAAGCTCAAAAGCTGCCCGAGGTTGGATGCGTTTCTGTGCCTATCTCGGAAGTTGCTTTCAGAAGCAGTTCTCATGGCTGGGTTTTACTTTCCTCAAAAATTAAAAGCTCTTTGACTCCCTGGTTCGTTGCTGTTGCTGCCTCCAACTCTTGATGTGTTAACTGTTGTCCTTCACACTCCCGGGATAAAGAATTACTACTACCTTAATCTCCAACTGTCAATAGCTCTGAAGCAAAGTACATTCATTGTAAGCTCTCCAAATGTCAGAGCAAACCTGTGTTATGTGTTTAGCCTTAGCATTTGGCATTTACTCTTCCAGCTAACAAGTATGCACAGTCCTTGGACTTGAGATACCAAAGTGCATGTTAATTACCTGAGTGACAGGTCTCGTGCACAGAGCCCGGCAGCGAGCGAGCAGGGAGGGCAGCCAGCTCCAGGGGTTTCTGTTCAAGATAATACCCAAACCTCTGGCAGTTTGGCATGAGCAGAATAAATCTTGGGGTTTAATACCTTCTGTAGCATTGCCTCACCCATCCTCCATGTCATTTGGCATTGTATTTAAAAACAAACAAAAAAAAACCTTCATTAATCTTCAAACTCCTCTTTCTCTCTCTCTTTTTCTCCATTTGATCAAGGTTACCCCAATTTTGTTGCAACATACGGCCGAGGATACCCCGGATTTGCCCCAAGTTACAGCTATCAGTTCCCAGGTATGTACATTTCATTTCCAGATTTACTTTTTTCCCCCTCTTTCCTTCCTTTTCTTCTTTTTCTCCTATTTTTTTTAACTCCATAGCTGCAAGCTGAGACAGGCAAGTCTGCAGGGAGCATCTCACACACCAGCAGATCTTTTTGCTATTTTGAAATAGATATCTATATATACATCCTTTAAATCCATTTTTTTGGCTAACGTGTAAATTGGTACTGGTTATTTGAAAACAAACTTCTTAAAACATACAGCAACAGAGATAATTTAAGAGCTATTACCCTCCCTTTGATGGGTTTTTCCTTTCATGTATATTATAGAGATACACACACAGAAACTCATACACACGTTCCCATTCTATCCTGCTGTAAGCGTGTATTCATTACGAGTGCAGTCCTGGAGTGCAAAGTCCAACCTTCCTGTGTTCTTTATTGATACCTCTGATGTCCTTCACAGTTTCTAGCCATGTGTTGATGGTTCAGTTTGGCTCTGGTTTGGTTTCCCTCTTTCCTTGATGTGGCTGCCAGCAGCCGCAGCAGTGGGACCAGGCTGGGGCTGAACACCCTCCTGGGAAGGTCCTTTAGGATGGGCGAGGATGTGGAGGGATGCTCGGCTCTCCCTGTGGCAGACTGGGGTGAAGATACAGCCTCGTGTTTGGCTCTGGGTCATTAGGATGAAACATTATGTTGGAAGCATACATGTTCTTTACATCCTAAGACAAACAGTGTCCTTGGGATGGTAGTTTCTGGTTTTTGCAGGACTGATAACACCAAAGGAGACAGTGCTGGTAGGTTGGTTTTCCCTTTCCATTTCAATTCACAAATGTTAGGGCTCTACTTAAAGCTCATCTGCCTCTTTCCCACCCGTGCTACACCCTCCCAGTCGGAGCCAGCTCCGAGACAAGCGGGTGGCAGAGGTCCAGGCTGGCAGGGTGCAGCGTTAGTTGAATTAAAGAGGAGGCTTCAGAAGGCATTCGCATGTCGTCTCACACTTTCCTCCTCCATTCCTTGTACCAGCTGATTCATATGAAGACAGCTGAATTAAAGGCACCTTTGATAAGTTAAATGATGAAGATCGGCAGCTCTTAGATGACTTTAATTATAAACATGTCTAAAATGAGCGTGTCTGCTGGCTGACAGCAGAGGCACCGTTTGACTCTAGCCCTCATTTTAATAAGGGCCTGGTTTTTCAAAACAGGCCTTCCAGTTATTTGCTAGTTGTTTTCAGTCTCTTGCAGGGATTGAATAGGCAGGAGAAAACCAAAGTGGATTGTCAGCACTGAAAAGGAGGTACATGTGCCTTCGGGAGCAGGGCAGCCAAGGGAAGATGCTCAGAGTCCTCTGTTGCCTTGCTTGGATTTCCCTGCCCTATTGCTCTGCCTGTGGTGTTTGCTTCACTCCCTCTCAGATGGTTTATTCCTCGACAGCAGTCAGAACCATTAATAGGGTTGTTAGGAGGTTTTTCTCAGCTAATGTGGGACTCTGGTCTCTAGAACCATGACCTGTCAGAGCAGTGCGGTGCATGGGAGCCTGGCCAGGGCCACGGTGTGAGGGGTTTGGTGTCCCCCTCACTGGAGCCAGGCGTTGGGAGGGAGGAATGCTGGGAGCAGAGAGCCCTGTGCCGTGGCAGCGTAGCTCGGGGTGCACGGGAGCGTTCTGGGAGCAGGTCAGGAGTTGAGGATGGGGATGTGCCAGCACCCACTGCTCGCTCCTGCCATGGGAATGGCAGTGGAGATGCCACTCACACGGTTGTGTTGTGCTGCGTCCCAGCTGCCTACAGGGCTCTGCCACCCTTCTTTTGCCTCTTGCTGCTGGAGGGAGCCATGTCCTATGGCACAGGGCTCATGCAGCGTCCACTCCTCCTCCAGACACTCCTGGGAAGGAATGGAGTTGGCATCCTGATCAGGCAGCGTGGAAAAAGGTGTTTAGTGCTACAGGACAAATAGCGTGAGCGTGGTTCCAGCATAGTCATCCTCCTCAAAAGAGCCTGAACCCCCAACCCTTCCCTTTGAGTGTTTTGGCACTTGCAGAACTGCCTGTGGGGCCCATGGTGCAGCTGTGGCTTGGGGTGTGACATAGGAGCACTTGTGAACCCAAGGGAGAGAAGTCTGAAATCTGTGTTTTTAATAAGCTCATACCCAAATGCTTGGTGTCGTGATAGGAAAAGAGAAATCCTTGGCTCTCCCTGCAGGAGCATCCCAGGCAGCTCCATCTGCCTTCCAGCTCCACGGTGCCTGGCCAGTGGTGGGGTTGCAACTGCACCAATGTGTATGAATAAGTGTAGATATAAAAGTAATACATGTAAATATCCAGCTGTGTTCCTGAGGCTCGTTACAGAGACCTGGCCGTGCTTTCTGCTACGGTGCAGTTGTGTTGTGAGCCCTGTTCTGCTGCTGGTGCCAGTGCTGCAGTAAACAAGCCTGGGCTGGAGCCAGGGCTGTCCCTGGGGGGATTCGTTGTCCCTGGGGGGTGTCATCACAGGGCTGTGCTGGTGGCAGTCACCATCCCACAGGCTCCTCGCCTGCCACTGGGCATTATTCTGGGTCCTCCTCGGGTTGTGCTGCCTATTTACCTCTGTAATAAAAAACCCAAAAGGAATACCCATCTGAACTGAACTGTCCTGTTGGTATTCACTATTGTCCCAGTGAAACGAGGTTACAGATGTCATGATCCATCTATTTGCATTTCCATTTCCATACTGGGGCTGCTGCTGGCAGGTCCCCTGGATGGGTCCGGCCCCGCATCCTCCTCTGCTCCCTGTCCTCACGGATGAGACACACGCAATCCTTTGGCGACTGCTCTATCTCCTCCCATTATGTTATTTTTCCTCTATAACTCGCTCCAAAGCCTTTTTTTTTTTATTGCAATCACTCCCTTTCTGTGTCTTTTTTTTTAATTTCTGGGACTTATCTTTTCAGTTTAATCTATTAATTTCTGTTCTTATTTCACTTTGCAGACTATTTGCCGATTTCACAAGACATAATTTTTATCAACTAGTTCTTAAAGATGCATAACAAATTAATCGGGGTTTACTACAGTGCTAATGAGAGAGAGAGACACAAAGCCTGGGTGGTCCATGTTTAATATCAATGTCCACTGAAAAATTGCTGCTCTTACTGGCTGGTTTGAATGACTGGACTCTTTAATTCTCTTTTTTAAAGGCTCCATATCCTCACTGCTTTGAGTTTGCTTTTTATTTCCTTTTTGGTTTAATTGTTTGGTTTTTTTTCCTCTGCTTTGTGTTGAGTTTTTAATGCCCACTTGGAATGTAACTCACAAGGATGGGGATCAGGGGCGTTACGAAGGCATGACTTCTCACAAACTTCTTAGAAGTGATTTTATCAAGGAAGCAAAACATGATGATGGGGTCTCACGAGGAGCCTCAAACAGAGATACTGGGTCTTGTTAATATAGACATTGAGCAGTAGCACAAATCATCACCAGCGTCTCCTGTCACTAGGATCATTAGCAACACAGGGTTTAATTACTCAAAATGAGTGCCCTGTGACTGCAGGCGTGACCCTGTGGCTGGTGGCTGTGGGTGCAGCAGACCCACACATGGTTTCTCCTTTCCTGTTCCCTTTGGTTGGTGGCTTTCTAGAGCTGTCGTAATCATCATAGAATCATGCAATGATTTTGGGTTGGAAGGGAGCTTAAAGCTCATCCACTTCCAACCCCCTGCCATGGGCAGAGACACCTTCCACTAGAGCAGGTTGCTCCAAGCCACCAAAAACAGGGCTTGGGGAGCCGCTGACCTGCTCCGTGCCTTGTCACCAGTGATGCTCTTGCATTCTCTGTGCAGTTGCTTCTAATTCCAGCCTTTGCTTGCAAATCATGGGATGAGCTCTTCCCTGCCAGCTTCAGCTGTATCACACCTCTTAATCTCCACCCAAATCTCAGAGGAGCTGCAAGCCCATGTGGTCATGGCTCCATCCATTGGTTTCATTAACAAGACCAGGTTCTGGACTTTTGGGCAGCAAACACACATCTTATTTAAAGGCTGTTTTTCTTGAAGTGTTTCTACCCATTTCATAAGTTTGTGAGAAGTAAATTGCATGCTTACAGTAGAACTGTAATGCATTTTAATGTTTGTTAATCCACTTGTTCAAAATGTCAGTGTCAAAGGCTCTACAATACACGGCTATGCTGTTCATTTCATTAAAGATGCTTGATGTAATAATTGGTTAGTTTTCTTTTGACTTTCCTGCAGGCAATAGCTTTTTTTTTTAATCTGTATGGCTTCTTATTATTTTGTTTGGGGTTTCTTGCTATGAATTGCTTTGCTTTTGTGAACTTGTCCTAGTGTGCATGATTTGCAAACATTTCGGCTATTGTGAATTTTCTCATTTTTTGTAAATAGTCCATCTGTGCTTTTCTTTTTTTTTTTCTTTTTTTTTTCCTTTTTTTTTCTTTTTTATGCCTTTTCTCCTGTAAGTACCTGAGGTAGAAAATCATAATAAATTGTTTACAACGGCTGTGCTGTGTTGCTGCTCTCTTAGCTTGCAGGTTTCATATATTGGTTTGGACGCACCAAATAACCAGTACCAATGACAGTTGAATAAAAGAATAAAACAACCATCACTCACAGTGTGTGACGCGGTGTTTGAAGAACCTGCAGATGAACAGTTACATATGAGGTGTGTTCACAGCAAAAGCTAAACCCAGTGCACTTGTAATTGGGGGAGAGGAGTGGCTCTGGGTCACAGTTGCAATGTTCCACCACTGCGGTCAGTGCAGACCGTGCCAGCGACCGAGGTGGGTTTAAGCATCAAACCCGTAAGTGTATTAGAAACCCTTGTGGCCAGCTCTGCAGCACTAAAGGGCAGGAATCTGTTCCTGCTGTTTGGAAATTGAAAGGAAAATCAGGTGATTCCTGTCGCTGTGAGGGGCCCTGGCTGGGATGGCAGCCGGTGTTCTCAGTTATCCTGTCTTCCATCGTTACCTGCATGTTCAGGGATTGCCAGAGCTACTTAGAAGCCTTCAGCTCAGGAATTTAATATTTAATTTTTTTTAATTAAGGGTTTGTTTGCTTGTCTGTTTGTTAAAGCTGATTAAAACTTTTGTGTATGGGGAGAGGTGGGAAAAACCAAATATTTCCACAAACTTCTCAGAGCTCGGGGAAATACACTTTTTTATTAATACTGGTCCTTCATAGTCTGCAAAGCCCAGCCTTGGGTCATGCTCCTGCAGTGCCTGGTGCTGTGAAAACAACACAAGATCAGTTCAAAGTCTAAATTGATGGTTTTCATTATTGTAAGAGTGTTTAAAGCCGACTTTCTGTTAATCTGTAGAGGTTAATTTGGATTCTTTCCTGATAGCAGTCACAAACTGTTGACTTGTCAGCCATAGAGGCTGGCAGGAGGTGTTCCTGTGTGGAAGTTATTTGTGATGCTTGCCTATTAGGTCTAATCCTTTTTTTCTGGGTGAGGAAAAGGAGCTGGTACCAAAGACAAGGGTAATTATTACAATAATGACATGCTTAAGGCTTCTTTTCATAGTGACTGAGAAGAGGTGAGGTAAGGAAGTTCCTGTATCTGTTACATAGGACACCCGGCAGTATATCAGACAGCTCCTGGAGGTCTCACTCTTGGTTAGTAGCCTCTTACAGGGAGTGCAGGGGGAATGGGAGGAACAGAGTGTTCGTGGCTTCAGCATACTGCAGAACTGATCCTCCCCTCTGTGGCATGTTATGGTGGCACAGAGTGATGGCCACGCTCAGGAGGTGCAAGGTCTGGGAGTTGGTATGTTCAGCTCCTTGGAAGGAGCATAAACCAAACCCCAGGGAGCACTTAGCTGTGATTCTGCCAGTTGATACCAGCCAAAGTCTGGCTCCCAATGTGATGCACATGGTGCTTCAATGACCCTGAGCCACGTTCCCATGTACACAAGCACCCAACTATCCGCTCTGGTGATGTAAAGCGATTTTAAAGTGGAGATGCTGCCTACACGTGGCTCCTTTGCCAGTAGGGAGTAATGAAGTCAGTATTAATAACAGTCAGCTCTGTAAAGCGCTCATTTAAAGCGCCGTTACACAAGTCTAAGATTGTATAACATTTAGTAATGGGAGCAAAATTTGTCTGGTCATGATACCTTAATGATCAAACTTAACATTAAGAAAGAAGGAGAAATTGCTGGCAGCTGCAAAATAGGAAGAAATATAAAAGATACTTTAAATTGTCTGTTCTGTTGGTTAAGCCTTGTAATAGTAAGAGATGTGGAGCAAAGCTGGAAATGTTTCTCACTCCTTTGTCTAACCATTAACTGCTTAAAATCTGCTCTACCCATCCCTGTGCTGCATGCTTTATTTTTTTACCTTAAAATACTATTGCATCTGCATGGCATAAAATGCTTTACAAAGTGCATTTGAATCTGCTGGAACCACCTTAATCACCACTCTTCCAACCTCTCCATTTCAGCCTCCATCAGTGGAAACAAAGCCCATAGCCTGGACCTGGTTTAAAATTAGGATTTGGGGTTTCTTTTGCTGGCAGAGGGCAGGCTGAAGAAGGACCATTCACTTTGCAGGTGCCTCCCCGGAGTGAGGAGCAGCTGGAACTGCAGACAGCAGACTGAGAAATTAATATAGCAAAGCCCATAAATTTCCAGGCAGAAGGTGCTTCTTCAAGTTCTGCTTAGGTGACAGTAGCTTTTCTTTTGACACAGGAAAAAACGGTACCTGGAGATGTTCCCTGAGGCCAAGCAGAGGTTATGTGCTTTGCCTCTTGGGCATATTTTTTCTGAGAAGAGCTGCATTTTTATAATGTAGAGAATTGCATAAAATTCCTTTTTCATTTCCCATTTCCCCACCCCTTAAAATAGTCTCCTGGATGTTAAATTGAAGGTGAGGTTTTTAAGAGATGAGCTGTTGATCGGAGTCAGTGGTCCCATTCCCATGGCAGCACAGCGTGGCCAGTAACAAAGCTGCCTGTCCCCTGTCCTGCCCCATCACCTCTGTGTGAGCGAGGCTGCTTTTGAGGTTGTCTGGCTAAGGACCAAAGCTGCCCAGATCCTTCATTAGGTTTTTCTCTACTGGTACCTTGGGTGACTGACTGAGCAGTAAGAACATCTTGAACGTTGAACTTCGATGCTGATTGTCCTATTCTTAACTGCTCACTGATCCATGCATGGAGTTTGAGACAGGCTTTAAAACTTCAGGGTCATCGCCCTGAAAATGAGTGATCATAAAGAGAAAGGGAGTAGAGAAGAGGAAAAAAAAGCCCAAACCTGCCCTTCTCTCAGGAGCAGTTTGCATTTTGGGGTGATGGTTCCTGCTGTGAACAGGCCACAGCTGCAGCAACTGGGAAGTGTAATGAGACTAGCTATTCACAAGAGTAAAGAGGCGTAATGCAAACCCACGTGTATGGAAGAAAACATGGATAAACCCTATAGAAAGAAGAACATGATCTGGTAATGCCAGTTCTGCTGTAAGAGATTCCATGTGTCTGAGCTAGCCAGAGCACGATGGCTACTGCTTTTACACCTTATGTCTCTGTAGATACAATTTTTAACTGTAAAGCTGGGGGTTGCAGAGAACTTAAGGAGATTCATCTCCTTAAAACAGAAAAACATTCAGATGTGAATGTTTTTCAATCACACTTGGTAGGATTTCAAGCCGATAATTAAGCTTTCAAGTCCTCCTTTGCCCAGAAGCGGTAATATGTAGTTCGCTGTGGTGATGCCCTGAAGGTTTCTGGGCTCAGCATCCCAATCCTCTCCTCTGACCTTTTTTATAATGCGGATTAGGAAATCCCCAGGGGCAGTTCCTCCAGCGAGGCAGTGGGAAGTTCCTGTCCCTGCCAGCACTGGCTGCTGCTGCAGGATCTGAGAGGAGCATTCGCTTGCTTCAATTCATATAGATTGTGAAGAGTTTCCTACCCTCTGATAACTTTGTCCTCTGATTAATTCTCTTCTCTTTTACATACTTCCCTCTTGTCTGCATTGAATTTTTCCACCTTCAGCCTCCAGACATTAGTTCTTTCTATGCCTTTGTTCATCATCAAAGATCTGTCTTTTAATAATACTTACCCAGATAGTTCAGGTCATTCATAAAAATGTAACCAAGCGGTTTAACCAAATAGCTCATTTTCTATACCATCGAAGCAACTGAAATGAGGCTTGAAGCAAATCAGTGCCACTTTGCTGAACTTTATATATATTCCTCCATGCGGTTCCATCTAACCTGCCCTTGTTCATTCAGCAGCAGGTGACTGAAATTCAGAGCTGCTGTGCTGCCTGACAGCTCGGGTACAGTGAACTCACAGGTATTCCTCCCCCTGCAGCGGTCGTTTCATTTATACTTACCTTGTTTATTAAAAACCAATAGTAAATGTTTGGCTTTGGGCTTTCAAATGAGAAATGCTTTCATCGGAGCGCTCAACTTGGTATTAAACAGAATTGCTTTCAGGAGGCGATTTGGTTCAGATTCTCTTTTCACCCACATCAGCTGCATTCACTTGAAGCTCATAATTCTCTGTGTTTCACCAGTGACTAAATTAGGGAGAATCCAAATTACATATTGAGTTTGACTGGTGGGAGGTATAGTTTTCATAGGACACATCAGAGAAGTCTAGCAGATGCCTTGAAGCTGCTCTAGCATGGGAGCAGTTTTTAAGTAGAGTAAATAAACTCCATCAGCTCCCAGCTTCTGCTTTTTGGTTTGCGGTTGTTTGAACAAATAGTTTTCTTAGAATAAACTATTTGCCTTTGAGAAGTTTCCCAGTTTTCTGTACGGTGAAAGAACCGCAAAAGGGTTATTGCACTTGAAACAACACAGAATGATAATTTGGAGACAAACAAGGCTTTGTCTCACTGATGCATAAAGTAATTACTGGGCAAAAGTGCATCATTCTCATTTTAAAACCCATGGCCTGAGAGTGGTAACAGCTGAAAAATGGGTCATTTGCTGTACATAAAGTGGAAGTGCCCAATTTGAAATTAACTGTATTTGGGGTTGATTGTTTTGTTGAAATTCCAAAGCAGAAATATTTGTTCATAATAACATCCATCTGCAAACATGCATCCGATGTGGAGCGCATTACAGTGGCTGACGTGGGGAATTCTACAGAGTCTTGCCACGCACGGTACATTTTAAGCAGGAGATGATTGTGCCTTTGCTAACTGCAGTGAGCTGCCTAATGAGGCTTCCATTATGCATGATGGGCTGTAGCTGAAGTTCGCTAATTTTCTGACCTGGTGAAATAGATTTTAATAAGCTTGATGTAACACAGCATATAAAGACAAAGGGAAACACTTAATGGGGCTGTCACAAAAAAGGACTCTGGGTGGGCTTGGAGGTGCTAAAAGTGTTAATAGAATTGATTAAAAGCTTAGGAAAGCAATTCTCATTGCCACGGAGGTCTGCCCTGCACCTCGCCTTGTCCCTTCTGCTTGCTGTCGCATGGACGCCACTATCCCACTGCTTTAAAGACAGGCCAGGGCCGCTGGTAGGAAACACGAGACATTCCAAGCAGGGCTTGGAACTGCCTCCACATTCGATTCCTACAGCAAGAGCTGTGGGAGAGCTTAGGGAACATCTTCAATCAAATCCCAAAGAGTTGATTGTTACTAAACTGTGATGATGAATTGTGAATGATTTGGTAGAATCCCGATCTTTCATCAATTCTAGATAAAACTTGATTTCTCTGGGTATATTCTTCTCTAAACATTGAGCGTTTAATCTAGAGCTTCAAATAGTAGCAGGGCTTTTTCTTTCTCATTCTTGTTTCCTTATAGAAAGTTGGGGGGGAGTCTGAGACAGAGAGGCCTGAAAGATGAAGGGTTTAAACATAAAGGGATTGTTTTGGGACGGAGCTTTCCCTTGTGCGTGCTCACCACTAAAGACTACATTCTGCCCGGTAAATTGGACCCACGCCTGCCTGCCTCCCAAAACAAAAAGCTACCAGGCTCTTCTGCTTCATGGGTTTGAGTCTCTGATACTTTTGAAATGAAGCCTAAAGATCCTACAAAGAGGATAACGCTGCCTAATGGAAAGAATAATGCAAGCGAGAACCCATTTGAAATGACAGCTGTGAGCCTCGCAAAGCTTTTCTGTGCTGATCAAAGCTGCTGGTAACCGTGTTTGAAAAGAGGGTATCGGTTTCCCCCTCTCCTTTTCCCACTCAACCTGCAGATGATTTTATATTCCAGACTTTGCACTTTTTCCCTGGGAGATCAAGTGAACCTCCTAAACGTCCAGTGTTCACTTCAGGGCGCTGGGGAACACCATTGGTGTAAGAGGCAAAGTGGTTTGGGGGGATACAGCCCCAGAGCTGTGTGTAGGGCCCCCTAAGACCCCCACATAGAGATGTGGTGCTTCTGCCAGTGTGTGCAGATACCGCAAACGCTCCATAAACACGGAGGGAGGATTCTGCTTGCGAGATGCAGTTTTATGGTGCCTTTTATGTTATTCTCCATGCATGTCCCATCATTTTGCTTGTTTTCTGAAGTCTGGTGATGATTTGAGCATCTCAGCTGCTGGTTTTATTCTTGTTTTAAATCCCAGTGCTTATTGCTGAAGTATAAACCTACGCCCTTATGTGCCCCAAGTGCTTTGGCCATTACAAGCAGAGAAAAGTCTTTGCATGATATTTTTTGTTGTAAGAACTGATTTCATGATCTTTGTGACTACTTTTTGGTTCGATTCCTACGGTCTGCCTGTTTGTAGAGGACGGGGTCTTGTGTCCTGTGGGGCTGCAAGATATTTGGGGTCTTCAGAGGCTGAGCAGAGCAGGTTTGAAGGAGTCAGCTCATAGGGAAAGCCAGGGCTGCACATGAGGGAGTCCTGGCAGCACACGTGGAGCAAGGGGTAAAGTGGTTTTCAGTTGCTCCTGGTGGCCTTGTAGCCAGCTTCAGGCTGGGGTAAAGGAGAAGTCAGTGGTTTGGGAAGGAAACAATCCCACTGGAGTGTAATACAGAGCAGGAGGGAGCGTGTTCTTCCCCAGAAGCCCTTGATCCCCTTGAGTCCCCTGTAAGCACTGTCCCACTTCAGGCAGTGTGGCTCTCACCAGATTTGTTCACAAAGCCTTGGAAAATCCACTAAATCCCAGGCTCTTGGTGTTCTCTCCTGGGTAATGTTGAGTGCAGGGCTGTGCTGCCTGCCCAGATCCAGCCCTGCTCTGGGCTGCCCCTCAATCCCCACTTCTCCAGGCTCCTGTGCCTTGGGGAGGGCAGTAGCTTTGCAGCCAGCCGTTGACTAAATCTGTCACCTTAGGGCAAAGCATTTAAAACCAGATGTGTCCCTCGCACAAAGCTGCTTCAGTATTTAAAGTGAAACTATTGATGCAGGAAGCAGAGAAATTTATCTGTGAAAAATTGAACTCCAAACACTGGCTTTAGCTCGTTCGGAGCAATGAGAGAGCATGAAATTGGTGTGAATCCTCAGGGCTTTCCTGGACAGTGTGCGAGCGCGTTGCAAAACATTTAGTGTAAAATATCTTCTAATTGCGATGCCTAAAGTGGGCACTTTTGTCCTGTTGAACAGCTTTGGCATCTGGCTTTCTCCAGGCGGTTGAAAGCAGCGAATACACAAAGAAGAACAGGGATCATGTCAGCAGGAATCGGAGTGCCTTAACCAGACACTGAATGAATTGATCTCTCCACCCCTTTTGGTTTTCCAGTTGACTTCAGAGAGCAAAGGGCTGGGAGGGAGCTCGGTGCTGACTGATACCCCACAGCCCGTTGTGGCCCCTGGGGTCCCCCGTGGCCAGCGGTCCTGTGTCCCCAAAGGCACTGCTCTGTCTCCTAGAGGAGTGTGCCCTTCCCAGGCATTGCTAAGGGAAAACAGGGGTGCCGCAGGTCACACGCTGGGTTCTGCTGGCTAATGCTTCTCCTCACCCCTGCTCTGGCCTTTGGAGGTGTCACCAGTGCCCGTGCTGGGGTCCCCATCAGTCAGAGCAGGATGGATCAGATCCACTGCCTGGGGAACAGCACCCAGGAAGGTGTCACTGGGACTCAGTATCTGCATTTCACCCTGTTTTAAATCCTGGTGCCAGGCAGTGCAGGCACACAGCCTTGTCCAAGCATCGTGTGGTCTGGGGGACCAGAAATGGGCTCTGTGGACAAGCAGGTTCTTTCTGGGGGCTGGCAACCAGCAAAAAGTGCCCGCTACTGCTTTCCTCTTCACTAAAGAGCTGCAGATGGCTCAGCTCTCAAATGTTCATCAAATGGTGTGACAACACAGGCGGAAGGGTGGTAGAGACAGAAGCTTTTGGAGTATACAAAACAGGTTCAGTGTTAATTGTACTGTCACTGTGGTGCCATCCTTTGAAGTCTTTGCTGGTGTGGAAGTTTATAAACAATGGGAGGCAATAATATAGTGTGACCAAAGTGCTTAAATAATGCTCTAGGGCTGGTATACGAGGGGAATTACAGAGATTAGTGGTGGAGCTTGAGACCAGAACCTGTGAGCAGCCGGGCTGCACCCCTGGCTGCCTGCAAATGTCTTTCTCAAGTCGTTTTGCTTCTTTATGCCTTGTTTTATCCTGTTTGCGACGTGGGGGCAGCGTCAGCTGCTGATCACTGCTGAGAGGTTCAGGAGCAAACACCTCAGAAGTACAGAAGTAAGTTAGCACAGTTGTGAGCAGCATTAGCGCGCCCAGCAGCGTGAGGAACGAGCTGATCAATGCAGTGCTTGGCAAATGTCATTCCAGTGGTGGGGATTGGTTACTTTCAGTAGGTTGGGTTGGTTTAGGGATCCTCCAGTGATGGAGCCAGCCTGGGAGGCTGTATTGGTGAGCAGGTTTTGCCAATGATAATCATACCTGGTTCTGTCTCCTGCTGCCAGTCTGCCCGGCTGCAGCATTCCCGGGCAGAGCATGAGCAGCCCATCACGCTTGAGTTGTTTGGAGTGCCATGTCGTGGAGCTGCTTTTATCTCAGAACCGGGATAATGGCTTTTTTTGGGGTAGAGGGATTAATTTTTCACACATCTGTCCCCTGGAATTCAATAACAGAGCCTTTGTTCAGGCTCTTTCTGTTGAGTGCCTTCTCCACCCTTGTTATTTCATCATTCTTCTGCATGGCAAAACTTTTTGTCCTGCATTTCAAACAGATACTGAGCGTCCCTGGCAGTCGAACAAGAGAAACAAACTTTCCAGACCCACTTTTTATGCTGTTTGCAGGGGATGCTGGGTGATTTGGAGGGTATTTGATTGGTTTTGGCAGAGGCATTTTATTCCATGGAAAATCCACAGCTCCTCTGATCCCTTATTGATGATTTAGGGAGCCCCTGGAGTCTCCAAATGCGATTTGCTGGTGGCCAGCTGGTCTTGGATGTACCATGGGAACGCTGAGGACACTGCTCTTGGGATGTGGGCAGGGAGTGGAGGAGGAGAGGCTGTGGGGGCATGGTGCCAGCTCTGCTCCTGCCTAACCCACAGCAGGAGGGCTCAGGGCTTGGCCTGAGCATGGCTCTGCACGGAAACAAAGACCCCGAGCCTCGGCCCTTGTCCTGCAAATGCTTTCCTGCTGTTTGGAGGTTGGTTTGACTCTTAACACTGAGGTCTTCTCACATCAGCATATCGCAGCTCCAGCCCTAAATTTATGTTGGGGGTCCCAACTGTCCCAACCAGGGTTGACGGCTCCGTCACCAGCAAGGAAGAGTTTAGCACTTGGGTGTTTGGTTATAATATTCCCTTATCTGAATGTGCTTCCTCCTGCATCCCCCTCCACAGATTGTAACAGTTCATCACATCATAAAACCAAACAGATTCACACTGGCATTAAGGAACAGGATTTGCTGTGTGGTGCATGGGCTCTGCGCACAGGGAGCAGCAGCCTGGGGTAGCTGGGCATACATTTACCTCTACTGTTTTTTTTCCCCCCACAGCCCTATTACCATATTTAAATGCAAGTATGTCTTCTTTTAATTGCTGTTTTCAGTAGCTTCAAGTCACTCTAGCCTAGCTGTTCTCTGCTCCTCTCCTCCTGGTAGATTACCAGTAGCTGAGATGATAGTGCTAGAGGTAGCGGGGCTTCTAGTCTGCTGATGTCTCTGGGTCTCGCTCTTCTCTCTTCCTGTCGCCTCAGTTGTTTCTCTGTGGCCCTGCAGCATTGCAAAGCAGCTGTGATCAAAGTCCTGGAGCCCGCTCAAGGGGCAGGTCCTGTGGTGGTCACTACCCCCAGGGTTGTCCTGTTGGGAGCAGTCGGAGCTCCTCAGAGACCAGGAACTGCCGAGGGTTTGGTTGGCTTTGCTACAAGGGGGGTTTGGGGTTCTTGCTGGTCACCTGGACCTTGCCATTGCCCTCTTAAAATACAAATGTTTGAAGTCAGAGCCTCCGGCAGACCTTTGAATATTAACGAAGTAAAGAAACTAACCTGCAGTCTTACTAGCAGCATTCCATTCATGTGTAAAGGCTCGAGCCCCTGTAGCAGGGTGTATGTCTTAGAGCTCCTTGATCTGCGGCTGGTTTGCTTTCAAGAGCTTTTTCCTTTCTTTTTCTTTCTTTCCTTCTTTTTTAAATTACATTCCAGTGATTTTTTTTTTTCTGCTTGATCCCAGCAAATCTGTGATCTTGACATGAGGACCTCCTCATATTTTTCCATTACTGCTCTGTCTATAGATCAGCATGTTATTATCACTTGCAAATAAGCAAAGAAGAGAATTCCCTGTTGTTTTGGGAAGCAGTCTGACCCCAGCCATTCCAGAGCATGGAGACGTGAGCTGAGCACCACAGCTCTGCCGCCAGGCTTTGGCGGTGTGCCGTGGCCAGGCGCGGCCAACACATTCCTTTCTGCCAAGGGGATTTGGGCCACCTTTGTGCCAGCAGACACCACTGGCAGCGGGCTCCTGGCGCGGGCTCCATTGATGGCACCGAGAGCCGGGATGGCAACCTGCGGGAACGCCGCCCCATGCCCCACAGTGACTCGCGGTACCCGCTGGCTTCTGTCTTTACCCTTCTCCTTTTCTCCACGGCCAGGTTTTCCGGCAGCGGCTTATGGACCAGTAGCAGCGGCAGCCGTGGCGGCAGCAAGAGGATCAGGTAGGGGGGCCCGTGGAAGAGCAAACCCTCAGAGTGCAGGGTCAGGTAAAAGCTCTGTCGGTATTCTGTGTGGCTGCAGCTCTCCATCATTTCTCTGATTTTTCCTCACACTTATCCCGGGGACCTGAAAACAAACGATCAGAAACTAAAAATCATATAAAAGAATTAAATCGATCAATCCCAATCCAAACCCAAACTACAAGCAGAGGCCATGGAGCACCTTGCAGGAGATTGGCATAAGAACTGCCAAACCCGGGGTAGATATTCTGATTTGTTTCTTTCTTTATTCCTTTATTACGTTGGTTTCTTTGTTTCTTTGGTTTAAATTCGAGGTTATAAAGGACACCCCCCCAAAAAAGAAATTAATATGTGGTTTTGAAGAAAAGCTTTGGTTCCTTATGGAAAGCTGGTGCTGGGTTGAGGTGGTGGCGGCAGCACCAGGTGCTCCCGCCATGCCTGGAGCCGCTCTCGCCTCCTCCACCACGGCCAACATGAGGGCACCCCGATGATGAGGAGACCGTGTCCCCTTGGGGACAATGTCTTCTGCCACGGGGTGATCACCACGGCTGGCATTGGCCACCCCTGTGTGTTCGCACCCAGCCTGCTTCCATGAGGAACGTCAAAGCTTTCCTTCCTGCCCTTCTGAAAACCTTTATTTGTTTCCCCTTAAGGGAAATAAATAAATCGTTGCCAATTTACGACCTTAGGTTTGAAATTCAGCAGAACACGTGAATTCTAGCGCTTTGCTCAGGTGATGAAGTTTCAGTGCAGCCATCAGTGAGCTGTCAGCCTCAGCTCAGCCATGCCCGGCTCATGGCGGTGCCGGAGCAGAGGCTCTGGCAGCGGCTCTGCAGCTCACTCATGGTGCAGTCCTGCAGCGGGGGCTTCTCGGAGGCTTTTCCGGCATTCCCGGTGGTTAAACCCGGCTCTTCCCGAAAAGACCCGACCAAACCGCTGCGTGAGGGGTTGCGAGGAGGGCGCAGGCCCAGGTGTGTCTCGAGTGTGAGCCTGATGCCATGGAGGCCAAAGAAAGACACCAGGAGAACTCCGTTCCATGCAAACTGGCACTGCTTGCAGGCTACAAAGGATTATCTGTACCAGTTTCATCTTGTGGCATGTAGAGAGCGCCTAAGGGGTGACTTGCCAGACTGGTTGTGGGGATTCCCCATCTCCCGGCTTCTCCTTCTGCCCCTTTGTGGAGGGGAAAAAAACAAACCCAAAGAAAAAGACAAAAAGAAAAAGACAAAAAGAGATTGATTTTACATACGATTTCAGGAAAACAGACTTCATTGTTTCTGCCTCTTCCCCATGTTTTGCCCTTCAGGTTTTGTTTTACGTGCAAACAGAGCTGGTGAGTTGCCCCTTAGCAAGGCACAGAGGGTTTGGCTGGATTAACGTTGCTTCCCTGATGATTATTCCTTTTTTTTTTTAATCGGAGTGCTTTTGGTGCCCATTACAACTGAACTGAGCATTGATCAATTCTGTGCCTGAAAATCATTTGTCTTTAATTTGAGTGTCTTTTGGTTTTCCTTCTGTTGGGTTTCCTGGTTTTGGTTTGGTTTCTTTTCGGTTTTGTTCTTTTTTTATTTGAACTTGCAATACGAAACTAAATCTAACCCTAAATTAACAGCACCCTTTCTGGCAAGTTTAAAGAGCAGTATGGTGTTTGGAAATGTCTTTCAAGCCTCAAAATTGCCTGTGTGCACTAAACTGGCAAAACTGATTCAAAATGAACCCCTATCCCATCCCCAGCCCTGAGATCTGAAGGAGGAAGATGGGTTTGTCACTGGCCTGGTTCACATTGGCAGTGGAACATACCCTGGGAAGTGATGTGTCACATAGAGTCATTTCCATCCAAAGCCAGTTTTTGGAAGGGACATCCTGGGTTCGCCACTTCCATCCAGCAATGGTAGTGAATTGTATTCAGGAGCAGTCCAGAACAATCAGTCTTGCGCTAGAGTATGGGCCCGATTCATTACAAGAAAAATGGTTGGGGTTTGGGGTTTTTTCCTTCTTTTTCTTGGGTTTCTTTTTCTTGGGTTTCTTTTGCCTTTGCAAATTTGCACAGCCCTCCTTCACATGTGCTGAAGCCAAAAGCACAGTTGGCCCATACTGGCTCCTCTCTGCCAGGAAATGGAAAAGAGCTGGAAAACACCCGAGCAGGCGCATCCCACCACCCCTCTGCTCACTGGGCAGTGCTTTGTTGAGAGGTCCCCATTGCTGCTGCCCCTTCTGCAGCACTCCAGCCCCACCAGCTCACTCCAAATTGACCTTCTGCTCTCTGGCCCTATCCTATCCTATTCTGCTGGCTCTTCCCCACCTTCTTGGTGTCACTGCCAGTGCGGTGGCTTTGCAGCACCAGAGCTCATGGTGAGTCCATGGAGAGCATCCACCTATGGGTGTGCATCTTGGTCTTCCAAGGAAGCCACAGCCCTTTCCCTCCATCCCCTAGGCTATGGTATGTGGGCACTGACCACCTTCTCCCTGGGGTGATATTCTCCTCTTGGGAAACCATCCAGCAAAAGGAGCCCATGCAGGGGCAGTTACCTGCACGGAGGCATCTTCCCTGCCCTCACCCCTTCTTTTCCTACTGCAGCATGTGAGGATGCAGTCACCAGTTTACCATGCTAGAAAAACAAGTTCTTTGGTCTATCACAGCAGCTCTCTGCTACAGCCAGCAGAAAGGGACATTTCCCCTTACTCGTGCTCAATGCCACTCATAAATTCAGGTCTAGCCTAGCTGCTCACGTGCCGGCAGGGTGAGCGCAGCGATGCTTCTTGTAAATCATGGCCCCAGTCGACATCCTAGTGGCAGGGCTATACCTGAGGTCCCTTGAGCAGGCAGAGGGGTTTGGCCACATCCATTCACGCCGGGTGGGACCGTGCTGCCGAATCCCTCAGCTGCTTGTGACAACCTCATCCATTCTTATATTTTTTTTTAATGAATTGGGACCTGAGCCACGGAAAACGAGCAAACTTGAAAGTCTGAATGTGCAAACTCCTCCTAAACAACTTCACTATCAGTGTCACGTTTCTTTTGAATTCACCTGACATATTTTACGTGTAGAACATTTTTGTCTTGTAAATAAATGCAATCATGGGGAGGGATTTTTGACATGCATTTGACATGGGAGGGATTCATTTGGCAGGAGAGCGAGACAAGGAAAATTTGCCAGGAGAGGGTTTTCATGCCTTCCTCTTTGGTTCATTGACAAGTCTGAGATTTTTCCAGTTCCCAAACTGTTGCCACCAAGCATTCCTCCCTAAGGACCGGAGACAAAACCCATAAGGCCGTCCATAATCCAGCCCAGTTCCCACTGCTCGGCGCTGGGAGGAGCCGTGAGTGGTGCAGGCTTTGCCCACCAAGGCGGCTGGTGGCATGCAGAGGTGGGACAACGCGGTGCCACAGCACCAAGAGCTGCTCCCCCCTACCCCAGCCCCTGGCACATCTGGATTTTGGGCGCCAGTCCCTGGCTTGCCAGTGCTGCCTTTGAGCCCTGCACCCCGACAACCCCTTACTGTACTTTATACTTGCCAGCTATAACAAATCTCGTAACGTGAGCTACTGACCTTGATGGTGAGTGTGAGCAGTTATGTTTTGTTGTTTTCTCTCTTGCTTGGTTGGGGCTGCTGTGAGAGAGGGTGTCTCTGAGGCATACTTTCCGGCCTCTCTTACACTCGGACGTGCACACCTCCTCTCAAACACTCTTCTGAGCGCTCTCAGCGGGAAGGTTTGTCCACACCTATTAATCCTCTCTCAGTGTCCAGCTTCTTGTTAGTAGCAGCTGGTTGCATGTTTTTTGCTTGTTCGGACGAAACGGTTCAAGAAACGACTCATATCAACTCTTGAGAAATGTCTCTATTTTTTTGTACACTTTCTTTCTTTTGATGTTTTTATTAATTTCCCTTACTTAAAAAACAAAACACTTGTCGTCCCGTAAAACATTTCACATCTCCCCTTGCCTGTTCTTAGAGTGTATGTATCTGTGGGACTGAACTAAATGCATGCACTGTAGTAGTCGTACTGGTAGCAGTAGATGTAGTTGTAGAACATGCATTGTTGAGTTGATATTATAGGTATCATCAATGTGAACTAGCGTGGCAGATAAAAGCATAGCCTTGGTCTGATTGAAAGCGTAGGGCTATCAATACAGCAGAGAGCTGCTGATGGCTTGGATCCATAGTGCCTATTTGTTAAATCCCATTATCTGGAAGTTTAAATTGAAGCCGGCTGTAGGTAACCTACACCCTCTGTACAAGAACCCGCACATGCTGTTATGTTGATAGGAAAATTGCCTCCTTTTTTTTCAAATTAACCCCCCTGGGAATTAAAACACTGACTATAACGATATTTTCTTCTTTTTATTTTGTATTAAAAAGAACCTGAGATATTTTTTAAATCATTTTACAATCATGGTTTCTTCATCAGCCTGTTACTCGTCCATATTAGCCCATAGAATCATTCGTTGGCAGTCGTAGACCAGATGTGCCCAACGCAGATCACTCCATTTGGGTATCTAAGTGATAGTGTGTGTGTGAAGCAGCTTCCCACAGACTGTCCTGAGACACGAAGCCGTTGGGTTTAGGTCATGAACCTTAACTCTTATTATGCAGCCGAGACTCTGAGTGAGTGATGGGTCGTACTCATTGCCATGTCACCCAGCTTAAGGAATGTTTTGAAATGAAGATTTAACATTTCATAAATAGCAGCATGAGGAGGTTGAGGCAAGTCCATCATCTTTGCCATCGAGCCAGCACGTGTCTTTGCTTCCTGTGCCCAGGTTTCTGTGCTACACTTCTTCCACAGATGAAGCTGCAGCCTGTAAATTTAACAGCTGGTAATTGAGATCCTGCATTAGGCTTTGGATTATTTGTTTGGTTTGTTGCTTGACAGAAAGCATCCTGCTGGGGGTAGAAAAGATACTGTCTGGCATGGTCACACCTTCCCTCCTCCCCCCGGCCATCCCCGTAATCCAGATGTGCTGAGCTGGAGCATCTTCCTGCTCCACCGGGGGTAGTCAAGGCAGGCTTTAGTGCACATATTCCAGCAAGCGCTTGCAGAGGAGATAAAATATCCAGAATGGGCTTTCAAAATGTAATTAAGGATTTGTATCCGCTCCTTACCTCTAATAGAACATAAAGTAAATCAACCAAACAACCTCGTGGATGGGGCTGATGCGATGCAAGCCTGTGCGAGGCAATCTGAGCCACCCCTATTGCTTTCCTTAGTGCTACCAGGGAGCTGAGACACTTGTGCATCGGGGGGGGAGAATAATTTCCTCCTTAGATCTCAATCTGCCAAGGAGACAGGAGACCCACTGTTTAATGCGCCAGGCATATGATGAAGCGAGGAGTGTATCTAAAAGTCAGCAGAGCGACAAATTGCATGGGGCTTAGGAAGCCTTGTCTTACACTTAAAGAAGGGGCTCTAAAAATTTAATCTTGTCATTAGGCACCCATAGTGTTAGCAAATTACGGCCATAAAAAGTGGGACAATGGTTGGTCTGTGTGTGCGGAGGGAGGGGAGCCGGCACCAGCTCAGAAATGTCCTAAGGAGCATTTCAAAGAGCCAGCAATGAACCAATTTGGGATTTATACGGCCCGTTGATAGGGCTCCCTTGTGGCACAGCAGCTCTGATGGAACTGCTCCCCCTCTTTTATTCTACTATATAAAAGTACATAAAGTTTAAGGCGAGCTGTGTAATCTCAAAAGCCAGAACCTAACAAGTGGACCACTTGGGAGCAGCAAGCGGGCTGGAATTTCTCACTCGGCTGGAACCGCCGGTAATTACGTGACAGAACCTGGCGGCAGATGCATCAGGAAATTTATGGCTGCATCACATTTTATCCTTTGCTTATCTTCATAGCAGAGGCTCTGGGGAGCATTGCAGGGGGCCCGGCAGGGAGGGAGAGATGGGGAGACCCCACGCCATGGGAGGCTTTGGTGAGAGATGGACGCAGAAGCAGTGTTGCATGGAAAAGAGAAATAACAGCAGGCAGGCCCTGGTGAATACACCGTGCACCTCTACTTAGTGTGGCATGGCTCTAGAGGAGACCATGCTGCATTTTTGTGGGTGGTTTTGGCCTTGTCATGGGCAATATCCTCTTTTCTGTAAGGATTATAGTTACTTTTCTGACTACTACCCCAAATAAAGAAAGGGGAGTCATTTCTGTTTGGGTTCAGCAGTGCTGTGCTGCTCCAGGGTGAGAATCGCACATCCTGCAATGCCAAGGAGAAAATTCAGTAGGTCTAAAATAATCGGGTGCTGCTGCTGTTAGGCCTTGACCTAACAGCAACAGTCGTTTCACAGGGCTCCTCCTTCACGACTGGCTGAAGTCTATTGTGGTTAAAATACATCAGCTTTAATCAATAATTTTGTAATAGAAAACCTTGTGCACTTGCTAAATCATCTCCAGTGCAATTAGTGACCACCTCTGAAGTGCAAGGCTTAAGTACAGTGGAAGTTAATCTTGAATGAATTTAGCAGCTAACTTTTAATAGTCTTTTCAATCAGGAGAATTATTTTCAATGGGAAAACACTCCTCATCTGAGCTCGTCCCTGCGTCCCGGCTGCTGTTCTTGGCACACGGGAAGCGGTGGCAATGCGGATGCTGCCTTGTTCAGGTTCATTGCCTGTGCAGGGACCAGGTTGCTGGTGCTCTGGACCATTCCACCCTCGCTGGGCAGCTGTGCTCCAGCCCTGCATCAGCCAGTTATCAGTGTTACATTCCCTTTCTCCTGGTGGAAGTGGAGGGATGGAGCTGTTGGCCATTGTAATTGGACTTTGTTCCGCACAAGATGCAGATGAGTTGTTGTAAAGTTTGAAACGGGTCTTCAGCATGAATTCTGCAGTGCAATGAGATACTTGGGCCCATGAGCATGTCTCATGCATTTTAATCACCAAATACATAAAGTACTCGCTGAGCTGAGGGGTAACTTGTCTGGCAGCAGTCACAGGCTGCTCCCCATTAGTGCAGTAACTACTAAATGGGACGCAGCGCACATTTTACTGACATACTATTGTGAGTATTTTCATGCCGATTCTTTCCCCAAATCCTTTAAAAGTAAATACATAATTACAGTTATTTCTTTCTCTCTTTCTCCTTTCTGAAATAGAAAACGGAGAAAGAAGCAGTGGAGTTTTCCCTTGCAGCAGATGTTAGCATGCATCTGGTGCTGGATTAGCTTGAGCGTGGTGGATTAGTAGTTGCCAGAGAATGCAAAATTGGTCTGCAGGTATAGAAACTTGAGCTATTTACAAACAATAAACTCACACAGCGGGGTCTTTTTAAGGGTGTTTCTTGATAGTGAAGAGCCCAGAGTGTTGTGCCATGAGGGTTCTCAGGTGTCTGTGCCCAAATTCTCCGCTGCCAGAGGCTGGGGTGTGTGGTGCTGACAGCAGAGCTGGTGCCACCAGCTCTCCCCCAGACACTGTGTGGTGGGCAGCAGTCTCTCTCAGTGTTTCCTTGTTGGTGAGCTCAAGTTTTCCTCTGGAGGGGTGTTACCAGCCGCTCATGCCATTGAGGACCCCTCACTCCACCTTGCTCAACCTGGGTGTTGGTGTCTGTCTGGCCAAGCAGGGCTGCTCAAAGCACCAGCTCCTCTGTCTGTGCAGGCGCCTGGTGCAGACTCTCCCACAGATCATTGCACATAAAGCACTGGGGGTTGTGGGCAGGATTTCTCTTCTGTTACCAGGATAACCCCCCTGTGCTCCCTCACATCCATCCATCCCGCCAGGGGTCTACCAGCAGTGGGAAGGTGCCCCCTGGGCAGTGCCCTCCTGCTACGGCAACTTAAAATATGCAGCAAAACAAAGACCAGCTTTTGTTTTAATTTTCCCCCTGTATTGTCTATTATTGTACAAAAGGCTTCAATTTAAAATTAACAGGAGTGATAGCCAGTTAATGTGGTACAGTGGGAGGCCAGAGTTTCTGTTGCTATGGCAATGGAGTTCGGCTCATTTGTTTTGTAGATGAGTAATTACTACGCAATTAGAGTAGGCTAAAAATAAAGGGGCCTTTTGTTCCCTGTTACTCATTAATATTAATAAAAGACCTGTCCGGGCTGTGGTAAACAATTAATGCGGATGTGGTTGCCCATGGTAAAAGTAGCAACAGCTTTCGTGTTCCTCAGCGCGAGGTGAAAGCGCCGGCGTCGCCTGGCTCGGCTCTTCCTTCATTTTAAAGAGAAGAATTATTAGAGAGAGGTCTGCGCTAGCACAGCATCAACAGCTTGAGCCTTGTTTGCCACTTGGATGGATGGTAATAAGTGTTAGAGCTTAATGTGCAGACACAGACAGCAGGTACCATGCTGGGGTCAGGTCCTGCGAAACAGGGAGCATCCGAGTTGGGGACGAGAGAAGCACAATGGCAGCAGTTCCCTGGTGCAGAAATCTCTCATTTAACCCCCTCTAGCCTGGTGTTGCCCAAGGAAAAGACCAGGGCAGTGCTGCTGGTGGTGCCTTCTCCAGTGAGCAGCACTGGCTGCAGGATGCCCCAAGGCAGGGACTGCTCCGCTGCAAAGCTGGGGCTGCTGAGAAGGCTCCGGTGCAGCACGTGAACGTCCATCGAGCACCAAAACAGAGTGAAAGGAAACGGTCTCAAGCACTTGGTGTGAAGTATGTAAACATTAAAACACACCAGATTTTATATTAACTGTAAAACCAGTTAAATTGACAGAGAAACCTGTTAGGAAGATGACTAATGGGGTGGTTTAGTTACCTGTCTGTTTTATTTGCTTGTCCCAAGGCAGCCAGTGAGCATCCCTTGCTGGTGGGGAGGACAACACAGCTGGGTCATGCTGGTCTGGTGGGCACGGGGGGCTGTGGAGTGGGCACCTCATGGCCCCAGGGTGCTGAGCACCCCTGGAAGTGACCATAAGTAAGGTAGAACCTCTCCAAGAGGCAGCAGAGGCACTGAGTGCCCCTGACCCAAACCCCTCAAGCGCTGTGCTGGGGAGTGGGCTGCAGCCAAATGGGAGCCGCATCCCTCCCAAACTGTTTAACTAATGGAGGGAAGCGTAATACAGCCTTTGTAAGGTCGACATTTGTTTGTTGTTAAGGATCTAATTAGAAACATGAGAGGGAGCTGAATGGCTGCTTGCTCGGCTAATTAGCGACATGCACGAAGACCACTTTGAACTTCAAGGACACAAAGCTATTAGCGCTTACATCAAAAATGGATTAAACTTCTGTGCTTTTATAATGATTAAAGATGAGCGGCTCGAGAGGAAATCCTTTTGTAAGGCTGTGACAAGAGCTGGCTCCCTGATTGCAGCTCCTACAAGCAAAGCTTTGTGTGGCCTCCGTGTAGCGCTCGGCCCGGCACGAGGGTGACACCGCTAACTTGCAGTATGGAAAAGGTGATTAGGCAATAAATATTGATTGCTTGCAGAAAATTGCAGCCAAGCTGGAAAGTGCATTTATTTGTGCTGCTAGATAACTGCAGGGCTTAGAAAAGATGAGTGTGAATACATTGAATTTTGTGTCTTCTGCAAATTGGTGCAAATCGACAGCTTCCAGGTGTGGCCGATGCTTCGGGTGCGTTAACCACAGTATTTCATAGAACCATAGAATCTCAGATTGGTTTGTGTTGGAAGGGACCTTAAAGCTCCTCCAGTTCCAACCCCCTGCCACGGGCAGGGGCACCTTCCACTAGAGCAGGTTGCTCCAAGCCCCTGTGTCCAACCTGGCCTTGAACACTGCCAGGGATGGGGCAGCCACAGCTTCTCTGGGCACCCTGTGCCAGCGCCTCAGCATCCTCACAGGGAAGAGCTTCTGCCCAAGAGCTCATCTCAATCTCCCCTATTTCAGTTTAAAGCTGTATTTAGCAGAAGCAGGTGCTGCTCACATGCCTGCAGCACGCATGGGAAGGGACAGTGGTTGAATTTTCAGCTTCCCCAAGCTTGTGGAACCCCACCAGCTCTTGCTCTTTGATCATCTAAGGTAGTTTAGCGGTTAATTTTGTGTCCCTGCTGCCTGCTCCACACTGCGCTGGTGCACGAGTCCCCGTGGTGTGCTGGGGCTGTGTCAGGAACAGTTGCCACAAGATCCCAATTTCCATTATCACACTGACGTGTCCAGCTCAGTTCCCAACAGCTCGGGCTGCTGCGGGTCCGAGGGGTGCGAATAGCTGTCAGCATCCCTGCGCAGGGGCTGGGCTGTGCTCGCTCCCCGAGCTCTGCTCACTTCCAGTAGTAATTGCTGAGCTGGGAACCTGTTCACCACCCACTGCTTTCTGTCGTTAGCCCTGCGATATTTTGATGTGTGAAGCTGTTTCCGAAGGGGCTGCAGAGGCAGAACAACCTTTTAAAGTGTGACTGCAGATAGAAAATAACGTACAAATAGTACCTTGTTACGGCAGATAGCTGCTCTCGGTGCCTCTTGGCTTCATCGCCGCTTATTTTGCTGATGAGCCTGACAGTTGTTTTATTTTTCTCCCTGCAGGGCCAATATAGCTGCAGGGGAGGGACTGCTGCTGCTGCTAACCCGGGGCTGCCCGGCTGCTCCCCATTACAGAGCTGTGTCAGGGTGACAGGGGAGACACAAAGCTCATGGTTTGATTTTTCCAGAGTCAGGACTGAACTCCTGTCAGAAGCAAGACGTCTCCAGCTCTCAATACTTGCAGAGGAGCTCTGTCTGCCACAGGCTTCTTACAGAGAGGTGTTTGCTTTTCAAGTCTGCTTGGGAAGAGCAGAGCAGGGAGGTCCCCATGAGAGATGTACTAAATGGCACCTCTAATTGTAGCACAGGGTTTATTTGTTTTTCTGGTTTGTCTCCCACTTTCTGTTTCAGCTAGTTGGGAGCTGTTTGTACGTCGTTCCTCCCCAGAATATCTGTGTGTGTGCAGCTCATTATCTCTGAGACATTTCTGAGTTGGAGCATTGATGTGAATTGGAGGTTGTGCTGTGTGCTGCCTCAGACATAAGGCAATGCTGTGTGTAAAAGCGCAGATACAAGAAAGTGATGCTTCAGCCTGGCCACAAATGAACGTGTTTGTGCCTCTAGCTGGAGCTGTATGCGGTGATGGGTATGGAGAAAAAGAGCATTTAATTCTCAGTGCTGTGCCTGTGCGCTCTTGTGGCCTCAACAGGCAATGGAGGACCAGGAGCACTGACGTCTTATTGCAGACTGGCATTAATTTGTACATCCAATCTTGAGTAAATCACATCTTGCTTGTTAGCATCTCTGAAAAGCAAGGGACAAGCTCCCATTAACTTCAGCCATGAATGCACAAAGAATTAGCGTTTGCCAGGCTATGTGTAACCCGGGTGCAGTGCTAGCTAATGGCATTCATAAGGCTCTGAGCACTAATGATGTCAGGTTTGCATGTGGTGGTGAAGTTTTCCTGCAGTCCATACTGTGGCTTGTTATTTAAAGTGTCAGCATCCCACTGAGACTGCTGGCGTGCTGGTCACGCACACTGCATCGTGGTGGTAGTGCTTATGCTACAGGACACGCGGGATCCCCAAGGAAGGGTGCAATCTTCCCTGCTCCAGTCGCTGTGGGTTTACTGTAATGTCCTCTGCAGTGTTTATGTGGGGGTCATTGCAAAGGCAGGACACCAGGCTTGAATGCTTGGGATTGGGGTATTCCTTCTGCAAAAATCTCCTCTTAAAATCCAGCAGTAAATCCCAAATGGCTCCAATTGAATGCCTCCAGACTGTGATGCAGTGTCTGCAGATAAATACCATCCACTCGCTGCTGCCAGCAGGACCGGGGTACCTGCTCCCCATCAGCTCACCCTGCCAAGCTGCTGCCAAACAGCACCTCCCTGCCCTTGCCCCTGTGCCCTGCCTGTTTCCATCCCTGTCAGCAGCGTTCCATGTTGTTATATCATTTACTGCTTCGAGCTGGAAGATGATATTTGCAGCGTGTTATATGAATTTTTCATAAAGATAGAAAAACAGCCTAATCTTGTGAGCTTTGAGTCTTGGTAGTGGGTAATGGCTTTGATTTAAAGCATTTTGTCTTAATGATAGTTATATTGAAAATTTCCTGCTGCTTTCAAGCACATTTAGTTATTATCATAAACATTGATGGTAGAAATGCCTGCCAAATTGTGCGTGGCTGTTTATGGTAGATGAGAGAGCCATCCAGAAATTAGAGAGCTGGATCAACAAGTTGTCAGGAAGCCTGTTTGTACAGAAAGCCACCCCGGGGCCAGTGAGGCAAGGCAGGGACAAGCAGGGCATCAGAGGACAGAAGTGCAGATGTGTCTCTGCAGGGTGCAGGCAGGGACGTGGGTGCTTGGGAATGGGGAGAAGCTGGGGCAGCTCCAGCCAGCTCCGCTCTGCTCTCTCAAGTGCAAAATGTATTTCTGGCTGGGATAACAGGGCGCTGTAGCTCATCCTGATGTATCCTGCCTCTTATCAAAGAGGAGATCCAGTAAATCGTGTGGTGGTTTCTTGCAGACTCGAGGTTTTTCTTGCCTGTGTGCTGTGGCTGGGAGGGCAGCCACAAGTTTCTGTAACCACATTTCGCACTGCTCTTCACCTTTCTTCTTTTTTGTTTTTACTTTTGAAATAGTCTCATTTGTTATGTGTTAAAGAAAAGCAAAACCACAGTAGTTAACAGTAGGAGCCAGTCTTCCCACTGCAGTGGTGTTTAAGCCTTTGTGGTTCGGTGCTATAGGAGGGGGTCAGTGTTGTCGCCAAAGGCTCCGTGTGGGCTGTGTGCAGGGGACAGTGATCCCCATGCAGGGCCTGTCTTACACCTCAGAACGTATTTCATCTGGTTTGTTTCCTTTGGAGTACAACGTGCTTAAAAGTGTTGCTTTGTCATCACGTCTAACAAGGCCCTAAGGGACCAACCATCAGCCCAGTACCATGCAAGTTCTCCTTGTCAAAATCCTTGCCTTTCTTCTCCCTTTCCCTCCCTCTTCCCTTCATCATCCGTGGCTGAACTGAGTTTATTTGGGTGGGATTCCAGCATCCGACCCGTTGTGCTTTCCCAGCTGCCGGAGGCATGCAGATCCTCGTTAGTGTAACACACTGCTCGCCAAGGCTGTTATCATAATGACTCTAGAAATTTCTCAAGAGTTCATTGCAGGAGAGTTTATCTTTCAGTGGTGACCTTTCTTGTTGAACGCAGATTAATGTGTGCGCGGGGTCTGTGTTAACATGGCAGTTTGCAGGAGAAGGCACTTGATAAGCGAGCTCCATCCATGCTCCCAGCAGAGCGCTTGTAGCTCCGAGCCTCCTGCCTCTGCATGAGCCTGGGCTGCTGGGTGCATTTTGGGCCCCAGCTCTCGCCTCCTTGACATAAATCACTTGCCTGAGCGGTGCGTTGGGAAGCATCTTACACGCGTGTTAAATGTGGATAAAGACAGCTCTGCTAAAGGACACCAAGATGAGTTAGTAATAAACCAGCTTTGCTCGTTGAATCACTGTCTTGAGGCTATGAATGCATGTTGAAATCCTCTGCAAATTCGTATTTATTTTAGCAGAAAGGCTTTAGTGGATTCTCCTTTGAGGAGATGCAGCTTGGGCAGAGGAGAGGGTGCACTGAACGTCTGTGGTTGCTCCACACACATCCCTGAGATGGGATGGGCACAAGCTGCCGCGGGGAAGTACAGCAAACCCTGGCCTTTGCCATAGCAAAACCTGACCGCTGTAAATACTAAACACTGGCAATTGTATGTGGCAAGGCACCAATGTCCTTTTATCCATTTCCAGCCTTGGCAGCAATGGCATTTCTGTGTCTCATCCCATCGCCTCTGGAATGTGGAGGCAGCACCAGTGTTTATTGTGGCTCTCCCTGCCACCCATTCAGACAAGGTCCAGCTCTCATTGTGCCAGCCAACACTTTGCATTTTAAACAAGCCTGTTCTGGGTCTGCTTTATGAACCCACATTTGCTCCAGTGTCTCATGCCCCATCTTGCTTTCCCTTGTTGCTTTTTAGCACTCCCCAAGCCACCACAGCGCTGGGCAGGGTAGAGCCTGAGGCTCCCCAAAGTCTGTCCCTCTGGCCTGCAGGCAAACATTCACTTACTGATTCAAATTCACAGGCTCAGAGAAAGTAAGGTAAGAAAAAACACAGCAAATTCAAAGTGAAGTGAGCGACATTAAACTTCCTTGTTCTCATCACTGCCACATCTCTTGGCTGCTGTCTCTTGATCTCCATTGGCATAGGAAGGAGCTTCTGTAACCCAGAGGAATGGGGATCGTTGGGGCTGAAGAAGATAAAAGTTGGTTAGCTGTGACTTACAGACACATTTAATCTTCTCCACATCTTTCCTGACTTTGATCTATCACAGGGCTTCCTGGTGATACTCGGGATTTCAGATTATGTGTAGAGGAAGCCCTTAAGTTGGAGGCACTTGTCTGCAGTCTCAGAGCTGTGAAAGCGTCCAGTGCAGGGTGGTTTCCTGTGCAATTGGTTGTTAAATTGGACCTGACCCTTTCAGAGCACGTTGGAAATGGGTACTTTGACTACCAGGCCTTCCTGAGTCCTGGCAGTGCTTGTAAGGGGAGGAAATGGCGCTGCCAACCCCCAAGCAATGCTGAATCTATCTGATGGGTCCTCCCAAACCAAAGTCAGGAGATCAGGTCAGGCTTTGCTTCTGGTCTCTATTGACTGGCATCAAGACATGATCAGTGGGTCCCTCCCCTCTCCTGGGACAACACAGTCCCCTGATGGTTTTTCAGTAATGTGCTTCCAAAGTCCTGCCCTTAATTATTTCCCATTCTTACTGCAGGATGTCAGTGGCCAGGGGAGAGTCTCAGATTCCTTCCAGCCTGCAAGGCATTAATCTTAATGATTCTGGCATCTCACAGCAGCCACGGCTCTTGGACAGCTTCTGCCTCCCCCAGCAACTGAGCTGCCATCAGGAACTTTGTCATAAAGATACGTGTCCCCAAAGAGTCTTCAACCTTCTTTGAGCACTGAAACAGTGTCTGGAGGATTTGGGTTTTGTTCTTTTCTTCTTCATTTTAGTCTCAGATTGTTCCAGGTGTATGTAAAACAAATTTATTTCCAGGTATTTCTTACTAGAGCACATAATGTTTTGCATGTTGGGAAGGTTGTTCAAGGTCCCTTTGCTGTTGTTTCAGAGCAATGGTATAAGTGCCTCTGGCTTCAGGTGAGCTTGTGTGCAGCTATTGGAAGAAGACAACTATTTAGCAGCTCGCCATGGCTGAGTGAATCGTTTCTGAGGGGTGCTTAGCCTCCTAGTAATTATGAGAGCTTTTCTGTTTCATTTACTGGGGCTTGAACAAAGTGTCAGCTCTGTAAAAGCTTCTAGCCCTTTCTGTGCAGCGTTGCAGGCAGTTGTTCCGCAGGGAGCATGGAGCAGTGCTGGGGCATCCCAAGGCTTTGCAGCAGTTCCTGGGTGATGGAGCGGCGGGTGTGCTTTTGGCATGCCCTGTTCTCTGCAGGCACTCCTGTGAGCAGTGTGTGGTACTCAGCTGATGTGCAGCAGGTAGAAAATTACCTTTTCCTTACGTTCCATACCCACAGTCAGAGGGACTTCTGAATAATCAGTGCCAGCTCTTTCTGTGTGTACAAAATCCAGGATTTCCACTCTTCTCGGGGATGTAAATGAAAGTGACCAGGGTGTGATGTTTGGTGGGGACAGAGCATCTCTCCCTGGCTTATCAGCCTCTGTTTGCTGTTCTCTTTGCAAGGTTTAAGGACATGGCAAAGCATGTCCCCTTGTCACCCATGCACAGTCTGTGATTGTGGGTTAATGACACAGAACTCTCTCCCTCGGGATGCCACGGTGTCTGTCTGTCTGTCCCATTAGCCATGGCATCAGCACATGGTGTGGACATGGTAGTGGGTTCCTTTGAGCATCATGTGGGCCAAGGCTGGTCCCTGCTCCTAGTCCCAAGGTGGTGGTGGTGCCATGGGCTCTCCCGGTGCTGCTGTGGGGTTTCACTGGAGTATTTTACTAACAAGATCCCCGCCTTGCCTTGCCTCGCCTCATCCCTCTGCCGTGCTCCTGCCTTTGCTCGCACCAGCCAACTGGGTTTTCTGTGTGACTTGGCAGTAAAACTCACATCCATTTTATTGAACCAGAAGGAAGAATCGGGGAAAGAAGTGCTAGCTTTAGTAATAAAGGGCTTTTGAACATCTCAGCTGGATATTTTTCTTCATGAGTGAGCAGGCCAAATGTTATCTTGACATTTAATCTTTAATAATCAAAAAAGGCGCTTTGTTTGCCAGTGAATTCCAAAATCTGTTTATTCTCTCATGCCTTATTTCTTTTAACTTGCTAGCTTAGATGTCCTACTTACTTTCCCTGCTGCCAGTTCAGAGCTGCGTTAAATCATTCATTTTGTAAGATTTAGTTTCCTGTCATTGCAGAGCTGCCAGGTTGGCTCTTTTTGACCAGTTAATTCATTCAGTTGAGAAATGGGGACCTCTTGGGTGAGTGGTGCAGAGGGAAGAGGTCAGGGCAGGAGAGGTGGTGGCCCGCTGGACTTGTCCCACCCCGGGCATGTGTACAACAGCGTGCTCAGCCTGAGTAACCAGGAGGCTCAAGGCCAGCATTAGCTGTTTGCAGTGTGTGTCTCGGTGCTGCCAGTACCCACATGCAGCAGGGATGTGGTGGGATGCAGTGGGTGCGGGCAGGGAAGTCTCCATGTGATTCCAAAGGATTGTGCAAGTACCACTCAGGTGTAGCTCCAGCTTCCCGCAAGCCATTTCCATCCAGCTCCTCCCAGTCCGCTAACTTTTCTTTTGCATCGAAACTCCTTCCTCATAAATTCTACATCCAAAAGCAACTGTGAGAAATGCCAGAAGCCTGATCATCTGACATGCTTTAATATCGAAACTACTTCTTTAGTATCATTCTTATTTACATTGCTTTTCTGTCTCAAAAATAAAAAAAGAAAAAAGGGAGGAAAAAAATCAAATTTTCTTTTACTTCCACTTTAGGAGGTGAGTTGTCATCCACCCTCTGCAGTTCTTTTTTGCTTTTGATCTTTATTTCTTTGTTTAATTTTGGTTGATGTCCCAAGCATGGTTTTGGAGACGAAGGTAGGTCTTCGCTCTCCAAATCAAAAGGAAAAAGATTAAATAAAACAACACTCTCCTTGGTCATATTTAAAACAAAACAAAATCAATCCAAACTGTTCCATTCCATACCATTTAAAGAAAACAAAAATTAACTATTGAGCTATTTCAACAGCTTTCTGATTGAAAAGGGCGGGTTTTTTTTTCCAAAGTATCGAATGGATCCAAAAATGATTTTCCTAGACGTGATTGAAGTTATTTTCTGTCAACATTTTAATATCAATATTACCACAATGTGTAGTCTCAAACTAGTTCCTTTGTAGTTTGCATGGGATGTGAATGCTGTCTCGGCGTGCCCAGACCTAGAGAACTTGTTACTACTGCATGAGCATCAAGTCAGATGTTGAAAAATACCTATTATATTTTGTGATAATTTGGTGAAAATGAGCACCTCCAGTCTCTGGTTGCAGTAGTGTGTTGAATGATTGTTCTTTTTTTTTCATATATATCCATATATATATTTTTGGAGCTCTAAGCTTCGTAGTAGTACGGGCTGACTCTTATCCAGTACTTGCTCTCCTATCGCATGGCCTTGGTTAAGTGTTAGAAGTTGGGCCTAGGCTGTTTATTCTGGTGTTTGGCTTTGTAATAACGGTGCATGCCCGGCGTCTGGCCTCATACCCAGCTTTATTCTCTGCACACCAGTCTTGAATAGCTACAGTGCTCAACCGAATTTTGGCGCACCCGCTTCCCCGGCAGGCTCCAACCCAGCCCGACCCGGAGGCTTCCCCGGGGCCAACAGCCCAGGGCCCGTCGCGGATCTCTACGGCACGGCCAGCCAGGACTCCGGCGTGGGTAACTACATAAGCGCCGCCAGCCCGCAGCCGGGCTCCGGCTTCGGCCACGGGATCGCCGTAAGTACCGTGCGCGCCGGCGACGCTGCTGCTTGGTCAGTGGTGGGGGGGGGTGTCATTGTTTATGATGGGGGTAGGGGGTGTGTTGGGTTGTTGGTTAATCATGACCTGACGGCGAGCGTGGTAGCGCCTTGCTGCTGTAGCCTGCTAGAGCTGTGCCCACCTGGACATGCCAACAGGCTGTGCTATTCCGGTTACCAGCCGGGCTGGAAATGCTGGTCTGGTACCTTCTGCAGTCCAGATTTGACACACTTCAAAAGGAAATAATAATTATGGGCTTTAAAGTTCCTGCTTATCTATAGGGGCTTTATATCAGCCCAACCACACATCCTGGCTGATGTGCCCATTTGGAGACAACACACTGGTCCCTGCTCCCGCTTAAACAAGCAAAAAAGGGTTCATTAATTTGGCTGGAAAAGAGGGCTCATTAATTTGGCTGTCAAAAAAGGAGCTCATTAATTTGGCTGGCCGACATCCACCCCAGCAAGGGCACGGCTGTCCCACCACTGGCCATGGGGCTGCCCCGCTCCCCTTTTCCCATCCCTGTAACTGCAGCATCCCTGCACATTGGGGATGGATGCTGGCATTTGCTGACCTCCTGGTCATGTCCAGCCGGGTGCAGCGTCCTTAAATCCTGCAGGTTACAAGTGAGTTGCTTCCGTTCTGTTGTCAAGTCATTGGAAAAGTGCCTCCTGCCTGGCGTGTGGGTCTGCAGCCGCACTAATGAGGGCAATGGAGATCTGCTTAACAGAGCTGCATGCTGGTTTTCGGATCGCGCTGGTTTACCTGTGTGTGTTAGCATGAATGTGGTTGGACCTCTTTGGTGGCTGTCAGTCTCCCAAACAGAACAACTGCAACTGAAGTTGTTTCCCTTTTTATAGTAAAACAATGAGGGGTTTTTAACTCTTGTTCGATAAATGTGGTAAAGTACAGAGGGTTCCCCCAAAATCCCTCAAACTGAACAGAGGATTTTGCTCTCTGACCCAGTGGGATGAGTGGGAGGAGCAAGAGCGTAGTGCAGACAAAGTTCCTCAGATTTGCTATTCTTATTGACCAGCACCCAAAAAGACAAACCCCTCCGTTGTTGCCCCTTCGCTCAGTTCGCCTCCCAGTCCTGCCCCTCCCATGGTCACACCAGAGACTTAACAACCCCTTCAGATCAATTCTAATACCAAACAGGGAATATTACTGCTCTGCTAAGAGCTACATCAATTTAAACTGCTAGCTCTCACCACTTACAACACCTCTTATTTCCATTTTTCACCTAAAGAGAAGACCTGTTTGTTCTTGAAAACTTGGGCATTTTGACCTCAGCAACGTCCTGATTTTTCAAGTAATAGGATATGAGGTACAAGCCTGAGAGTCCGGATTTGTCTGCACTAACACTTCTCCAAAGAACTATTCCATATTTGACTTGCAGATTGGCAGCCTCTTAATTTCCCCCAATAACTGCAAAGAATCCTGTAGCTTTTTTTTTTACATATATATTTATTTAACACTCGCCATGTACTAACTCTGGTTGAAAAATAAAGAAGGGAAAACCCAAAGCTTATTTTTGGGGGAATGAGAAGATGATGGTCTTGGAAAGGTAACCGTAGGGTGCAGCACCCCGAGTCCCTGGTGGCCAGAAGAGCTCTTGGAAATACCTATTCATGCTGGCAACACAGTCCTTTCAAGTCCTTTGATAATTTCTTGGCAAAATTAATAATCAGCTGTTCCCATGTACCGAGCACTGATGAACTTAACAATTGTGCAATTTTAGGGCCCTTTGATTGCAACGGCTTTTACAAATGGATACCATTGAAACGTTACACATGGTTGGTTGCCATCTCACTTGGAGGTATTACAGTATATACCATTTGTACTTTGTGCTAAACTACCATCTCCCCTATATTTACTTTAAGTGAACAATTTTTTAATCTTCATTTCGTCTTTCCTTGGCCTTTAATCATTCCTTTCTGTGATTTATGTTATTCAGATCGATCTCACGGGTTGGAAACTGGAAGGCAGACTGGAAGCTAAGCCCCCCAAAAGTCACGTTTTCATAGTCATGGCACTTAGTGCAATAATTTGGAGAGCTGAAAGCCCCACAGAAAACAGAGTGATCCCAAAATCCAGTAGGGAAACAGCCAAGTGCCAGCTGACAGCATCCCGATGGGGATTATAGATCTGCTACCAATGCACCGCTCTAAAAATAGACAAGCCCCAGTGCTTTATTACAGAGAACCCATCATTCTTAATTAAGTGCCATACCCAATATTAGAGCTAAAAGATAACATTGTAACTAGTAACCATAGAGCAATTATCAAGATTAAAACAAAAATGAAACCTAAGCAAATGAAATTAAAGCCATTACCTGTGTAATGCCCCCTTGGAGCGCCGCCAGTTTCCTCCCCTTTGAACTAAGCTCAAGTTAATTAAATGTTTAATTATTATTTTTTTTATTTTCCTGGCCTTTGGCATGTTCATCTTTGCAAACAAATACTCCTACACCGCGGGTAGAATAGATGAGAAAAGTCACTCGATGAAAAGCAGAAGTTACCCCCGTTAAACGGCACAGGTTTCCCTCTAGGGCTCTTAGTCCATACAGACGAATGTGATGGATGTGAGAGATTTTATTGCTCTGCCTTTTACCCAGCACGACCTGATCAATGTCACATTTGACGTTCAAAATCAGTGTATAGAATTAGAATTACAGTTAGTCAAGGGGCTGGGAACTGCGGAAAACGTTTGGAGGTTTTAAATTATATAAAAATAGATTTATACCTAAATAATAGGGGATAAAGGGGGTTTCTATTTGCTCTTCACCTGCCCACACACGCCCAAGATTACCTGAAATTGTTCCGTCAGTTGATTTGCTCCACCGGGCAATATTTTTTATGGGAAAGAAGAAAGTGGCTCAAGCACTCCTGCTTCGATCCCAGTTATTATTTGCACGTATCGGTGTGTGTTCAGGGATCAATTTGTCAGAACCCTTCACATTTCCTGGGCTGTCAGGCGTTGTAATACCACAGTGGTACACTCTGCCAGCGGGAGACCTCAGCACAACAGCCTAACTCACACTAAGAACACTGCAATGAAGGCAGTGTTCATCACACTAATGTATCGTAATCATTTTACACTTACCGCAACACATCAAACTGTAACCATCATTTACTGGCCAGTATTAAGACCCAAACCATTAATGACTTAAAACCACAAAGTGCTTTTAATGTTGCTCATTACTAATTAAAATAGATTTTTGCGAGGAGGAAATGAGCCTTATTATTAATTCTTCAAGGACCACTGAGTTTGAAACCTTTATTGCGGAGGCGCATCCTGAAGTATCTGGTCCCTCGGCTGCCCCGGGGCAGGATGAGGCTTTAGAGGATGGATTTGGCTGAACTGTGTGTCCCCGGGGCAGGATATGGCTATTCCCATAGACCTGTGGGGTGCTGTGGCACCTCACCCTGGGCACAGACATCTGGGGGTGGGTTTTGGAGGTCACCCCCAAAAATGAGTGACCAGTCCTTGCCATAGCCAGCCCTGCAAGCAGCTGCTGCAGAACTGGTCCCCCAGTATTTATTTCCATCTCAACATTAAGCACCACAGGAACAGAGTGTTAAAACCTGAAGCCCCTGTTATAAATCATCAGCACTGCAGTGTACCCCTGTAAAAGTTGTTACTTTCCAAGTACTTTAGCTGGGCCTTTAGAAAAAAACTCATTTTAACCAAGCCGTGTAAATTCCTGGCTGTAACAGATGCCCGAGGAACAGGCTTTGTCCTTCCTATGTATCAGGCTGCATTTTATTGTTCCTAAAGCAGACTATCACACAGCTAACCCCTGCCTGCCTGGAGTCCAGACTGCTCTCCACAGGCACTGGATAGTAAGACCAGTCAATACACTGAACACACTCTCAGACCTGGGAATGCTGCTGCATTTCAGCCGGGTCGCTCCGATTCACCCTTAGTGTGGATCAGAGCACGCTGCAGCTTTGCAGAGCATCTACAAACACTCGGGGGGGCAGTGTTAAAAGTCCTACTTGACCTCAATTAACTCTATGTCCTGCGTCGCCCTTCTCCTCCCTGCAGAGTCTCTCTGGATGTCCGGGCAAGACGGGGCGAAGTTTCTGACGGGGCCCACATTTGGGTGATCTCATCAGACTTTGAGCACATCATCATCACCGGTAACGCAAACTGGAGGTGGCACTCGACGGACTTAGGTTGTCTAAAACAAAAAAAAAAATCTCTCTCATCATCTCATGAATCTGCTGTACTATAAAAACAACAGCTTTTAAAAGTATGTATATAAAATCCATTTCTTGTTCGTTTTATTTTCTTGATGGGTCCCCCCCCCCCCGCCCCTTTTTAAACCTCTCCAAACCACATTTTTTTCGTAGCGTTTTGACATAGTCTCGTAGTCACGTAGTTCTAATTCTTTGTGTATCTAGCAAGAGCCTAACCATAGTGTAACTGTTTATATTAAGGGGTTTCTTTTGTTTTTCTTTCCCACCTCCCCTTCCTCTCCCTTCTGTTTTATGTAGTTGTTGTTGCTTAAAGGATGCTGAGATGGTGACAGGAGTCTCAGCCGCTGGTACCGGCTGCGCAGCCGGCGGCGGGCACGGTTACGGGGTGGCCTTGCAGGGCACGGGGGGGGCACGGGTGAGCAGCAGGTTCTCTAGCCCTTCTTTTCATTTGTGGTGTCTTCTTTAACCTATAATTCTCTCTATTTTGGGCAATAAGGCAAGGACTACAAACTTTTTGTGCGTCCTTTTTTTCTATAAGTGCTTTTTTTTGTTGAAAGAGGTGATATAAGGTTTTTTGAAATCGTGAATTCTGAAAAAAAAAAAAAGAGAAAAAAAAAATACTGTAAATACAATTCCATTAACTACATATAAACTATTAAGAAAGAGAAATACAAACCTATTTTTGTGATGGAGTCAGCCTAAGGCAGTTTCTCTAGGAAAAGAAAAATGGAAGAAAAGAGACAAGGTGTTTGTTAGAGGTTTGCCCGGCCGCCGGCGCTGGCCCGCGGGAGGGAGGCGATGCGCGCACTGCTCGGCTTGCTCCGTAGGCATGGTAGACCTTCCAGCTCTCCTAGCGTCATACCAGCATCTTCGCTATCAGACGTGCACAGCTTACAAAGAACAGTCTAGTGGTATTGGTTATTTTCATTTCAAAACCTGCTTTTTTTTTTTTCCCAAGACTGAAAAAAAAAAAATAGAAGCTATGATTTATTTTATTTTTTTTTTCCTATTTAATGCATTTACGGTTCAAAGCACACCTTTTATTATGGGTTTTTATTTTTAGTTGTTTTCAACTAGATCAACTTGCTGTCCAGTCATTTCAGCTGCTCTGGGGACCCTGTGTAGCCTGAGTGGAGGTGAGGTCCTTCCTCCTCCTCCTCCTCCTCACACACCTACTGCGGGCAGAGCAGCTTCCAAGCTTGCATGGTTACCTGTTTTATCCATTACTTTCTGTATTAACAAATTAAGAAAGCAACTTTTGGTTGTGGTTTTTGTTTCTTTTTTTTTTTTTTTTTTGGGAATACCTCAGTGCTACAACTTTCACCCTAGAAGCAACAGAAGATTTTGTTGGGTTTTTGGTTGTTTGTTTTTTTTTTTTAATTTATTGTAGTAGTAAACAGAATTTAAAAAAATAAAAATAAAAAAAATAAAGTATAAAAAAAAACATCATTGCACTGTGACTGGTAGGGGAAAAACTGACAGTTTCCTATTTGCACATGTTTAATATTTGGCTGTTATATATATGGTCCTCTGTCGGGGGAGGAAACTTAATGAAGGATATTTTTTAATTTAAGTTTTGTAATATTGGTCGATAGGCCTGCAAACAGCAACCTAGAAGTACAACCTGGTAGAGGTGGCATTACGAACATACTGTAGCGTGGATAGAGTTCTTCTTTTTTTAACGTGATCTTGACAAGTTTTCTTGCTATTTTTTTAACTTGTTACGTTTATAAATTTGGTACTTTAGGTACAGGCAGTACAAGACACTGAATGCGACATTTGTTAAAAAGAGCTGCTGCACTCCTATTTTTGTAAACTTTACTAACAAGTAGACTTAACGTAGACGTTCACTAGACAAGGTAGAGCAAGGCATCTTTAACAAAAACAAGGCACCATACTGCTAACCGAAAGGAGAAAACCTTGTTTTTCTTGTTTTTAAACAGACAAAAAAGAGAAAGAATCATGCTTTTTATGTAATATTTTAGGTTTTTTTCTTATTTCCGAACAACCAGGTTTAAGCAAAATGCTGGACGCTTTTTAACTATTGAGACTTGATCAAGTAATAAAAGAAATGAAACAATTCTTTAAAAAATAAAAATGTTAAAAAAAATAAAAAAAAAAAAAATAAAAGAAACCTACAAACCAAATTCCCTGGAATTCAATGTACCATCAGGGAATTTTTTATTGCTATTTTGTCAATGTTGATGATGTACTGTACTACCAGTTGGTTTTCCTCTCCATTCCCTGTCACCTCATAGACTCTTCTTTGTTGATCATTGTTGTATGTTAATAGTGTATAAAATGCTATCTTGTAAGAGTGCTGTCCTGATGCTAGTGTAGTGAATTTCTCCCCCCCTCTTTCTCTCTTCCTCTTCTAGTACATATTTGGTAGGTGTATCGTAATTAAGGTTATAAATTTAGATGTAGTTATTCAGATTTAGGACCAGTAAGGATAGAACTTTCTCTTATTTAAGGAAAAAATTGCTAATAATTTTGGGAAGGTTTTCCTCTTTTTTTTGTTTGTTCTTTTTTTTCTTTCCTCTTTCCTTTGATTATTTTACTTTCTTGGTTTCTCTTTTCTTTTGCTGATCTGATGCGGTTTCAACTAACCAAAGGTCTCACAATGTTAAAAATGCTGGCAAACTCTTTAAGGCATTTGTAGATCCCCCCCCTTGACTTTGAGAGGGGATGTGCCATACTACCTTAAATGCTAACGCTAGATATGCAAAACTGGATTTTTTTAATTTATTTTTTAACAGAGGGAGGCACGGTATATTAAAAATGATTTTACTAAGAGAAAAACAAAAAAAAAAAAAACCATATTTTTTTAAGAATGCTCAGAAGAAATTGCTAATCTGTGTGAATATGTTTTAGATGTTTATATACCTTTTGAGAAGTCCCAGTGGCCCATAGCACAAATGTCGTGGAATCCGATATGTTTTGATGTGGCTACCTAGACTTAAGGTTCACGTTAGTCCCCCCCACTCATCTAGAAATCCATTTCGAAGGGGGTTTTGGTTTGTTCTTTCTTTGTTTAGGGAGTTTTATCAATTTTTTGGCACAAAGGTGCAGTTTCACCTTTGTTTTAGTCAAGCACAGCGAGTGAAGGCTCGGCCTGAGGGATGTTGCCCTTTCTCAGGGTCCTGCTACCCTCAGAGTGTGACCAAAAAGAGCAAGATTTCCATCTAAGCTGTGTGAAATGGGCACCCCAAAGCACTGCGGGAGGGTCAGCCCCTGCCCAGCGCTCCTGTGCCATGGGATGGGCTGTATCCCAGGCACAAGGGACATGTAAGAGCAAGCCCAGGAGCTTGGGTACCCTCCGTTTCAAACTAAAGCAGCCCTTTGCCCTGGGCTTGATTAAAATGAAGCCTGATCTGTCCTGTTTTAATTTTTCTCTCCTCCATCACTGTTCATTCTAAGTTGAATTTGTAGCTTGGACTTTAAGGTAGCATGGCTCTCTTTGCTGTAAGTTGATTTTTTTTCCATTGTACAGCAGTGAATGTTACACATCTTGCTAGGCTAGTTCAACCATCATTGTTGGTAATAACGACCTGAAAGGTGTTCAGATTTCTTTTCTTCCCCGCTCGGAAGCCTAGGATGCTGTTTTCATCTGTAGTGTGAATGAGGGCTAGCGACTCCAGCCACAGTTACCTTCCTGTTTCGTTTCTGCCATTCACTCAATGCAACATAATCAATAATAAAGCAATATAGTTTACTACATTTTTACTGAAGGCCAGCCATGGTTATGTATGATATTGCATATGAAACTGTTTACAAAAAACAAACAACACTAACTCATAGCTGTCTTTTATGCTATGGAAATGTCTCTTGGGTGGAATTTTCTGAATTATTTCTTTGTTTTAGTGGTTTGGGGTTGTTTTTTTCTTTTTTAAGTGAACTAGTTCAAAACAGAAAAGTGAAGTTAGTGTAAGGTGAAGAGACAGGATGCATCGAAGACACACCGGCAGATCCCGGTCTGCGCACAGACACTGTAGAGTTTCATACGTACAGAATCCAAGTCAAGCCCATTGCCGTGTGCGAGCACTACGTGAGGCGATTCTGTAAGCTAAGCAATACTTTAATACTGTAATTAAAATTACCAAAAAACAAACAAAAAAAAAATACTTAAAAAAAGAGTAGTTTGAGAAAGTAAATCCTCGTGATCTCGGTTCCCAAACAGTCCGACTGTGTTGTCTCGAGAGCTCCGTGTCGGAGCAGGGGGCAGCCCCGGCTCCGTCCCCACCCGTAACACCGCGCGCGGGCTCGTGTGTCGCGTCGACCGTCGTAGGTAGCAACCCCCCCGTCATCCCCTGTTGTACGAGGTCTGAACTCCATCAGTACTAGGATGCAAGTCTAAAGCATTTCAGGTGGTCATAAATGTACCTAAATAAACTATGGCACAGTGGCAGGCCTAGCCCTTCCTTTTATACTTTAGTATGAACTGATGAGAACTTTGGTAGTGACTTTTTTTTTATATATATACATATATATATGTATCTATATATATCAAGCATCTTTCAGGTCTCTGTGTATGGCTTTCTAAAGCCCTGTTGTAAAATACTATGTGGATGGGGGTCTCTCACATCACAGATGTGGAAAGTATAATTTTATATTTGTATTTTCAAATAAATAAGTTTGTGAAAGGTTTCCATCCTCTACTGTGGTCCAGAAATCAATGTGTTTGTCTGACGAAAAAATACAATAAACTGTTTTGAACAGATCCGTGGAGTCCCTTTCATTTGGGGGTGAAATTCCTGGGGGGATGCCAGTCCACAGCCCCATGGTCCTGCCTGTTCCCATGTGGCAGGGCTGGACCAGCAATCCCCGACCTCATCCCCCTTCTCAGTGCTCCAAGACTAATCCCACATGCTGTGCACCACAAGGCACTGTGTTGGCATCACATCCCTGCCCCAGGGACTGTGTCCTTCCTTGGAGAAAGTCCAGATTAAGGAGGGATGTGGACATAAGTGACAGTGTCACTATTTTTAGTGGCTTTCACTCAACCCCCTGTTCCTAACACATGTCCCAGTGGTGTTCTGCAAGCCCTGATAGAGGGGAAGAGCTTGGCACTGTAGGTTAGCAATATTTCTATCTAGGAGTCTATTGGTGTATCTATTTATCAATCTTAATGTGTCCTACAGAGATACTTGAAGGGGAACAATCAAAGTCCTACCTGCTCTGTCCTTGCCTTCAGACCAGCTTTACCGTGCCTCGGAGGGAATGGGGTGGCTGGTGGGGGACACAGAGTCAGGACACTCAGCTCAGGGCCCTGCTGAGAGAAGAGAGAATAAATATCACACAGGAGAGAAGGGAAAACAACCCCAACCTCCCCATCCAGGGCTGGGCTCCTGGCCCCTGTGACACAGGCAGCTGAGCCCGGATGCAACCTCATGCTTATTGCAGCAGCACTAATCCTGCTTTCAGGAATGGCAACGGGTGTCAATGTGCTCCCAATCCAGTTGGATTTATTCCTCGGCCCCACACACATGCTCACTGCTTTTTTTTCCCATTCAGAGGAATGCACATCCTCTTCCCAGCTCAGCTATCCCACCAGAGGATGTTTTACTTTGGCATTTGGAGCATAGAGCCAAACCCCCTTCTTACTATCTTACTCACATTACTGCATCCAGGATGACACAAGTTCCTGCGGGCAGGGATGTGGGTTTGGGCTGGGATGGAGGGATGGTCCATCTCCATCAGCACCCCCAAACCTTTCCACCATGGGCATCACCTCCAGATCCATCCCTTCCATGAGGTTCCAGGAGGCTGTAGCAGCACTGGGGGCTCCATCGGGATCATGCCAGTGAAGGTCACTGCACAGCAGGACGCGGGACAGGCTCCTTCCCCTCTGGAAAGCAGTCAACACATCGAGCCCTTAATGGGATTGATGATTAGTGGAGCACCGAGGGGAAAATTAGATTAGCAAAACAAATGAAAATCATTTCGGAAGTGGTGTTTATTGGGGGTGGAAGGAGCCTCCACCGCGAGGGCTGCAGGAAACCATTTGACTGCGAGCCAGAAGGAAAGGAGCGCGGGTCTGGAGTACATTAGTGTGGTGGGAGGCCGGGAATAGCAGCCACTTAACCCTGTCATTCAGCAAACATTAGTGAATTATGAGTGTATTATATGTTGGGTTATGTGTGTTGTGCAAGGCCTGGGGGCCCGCCATAGCAGCACTGAGACGGTAGCAGGGTCTGTGTCAAAATGTAAATTTTTATACCGACTCCAGAATAAAAACCCCATTTTGCGTTTGCCTCCAGCCACTGGAATCAAACTGCAGCCAGAAACAGTTGTAAAATAAGCAAAAATTTCCCTTCCCTGTCAAATTAGTGCCCCACTAAAGAAAACAAGGGATATAAACATGATTTACTGCTTTTCCCTCCCGTCATAAACATTTATGACTGAGCCATAACGATGGGTTTCAGGAGGCAGCCGGGGCTCTTTGAGGTTTTGCTATAGAACCCACAGAAGCTGAGCCCAAGGCATGGTACCACCACGCTGCGGTACCCACGGGGGGCCAGAGAACCCCTGAATCCCCATCCTGTGTCCCAGGGACCCCCCCAAACCTGCACCATGGGACATGGCTGTGTAATACACCACTACAGCACAGGGTGTCCTGGGACACGGGCTTTATTAACCTGCACAAGCACCCTCCACTGTTTCAGCAGAGCTCTATATCCCCCATCAGGCATCTTGAGCTGTAGTTCATTAGTAGAAACCAAGCCAGCACTTATTAATTATAAGCTTAAGCACTCCCTTTCATGGCTATTTACAAGGGCCACCTCATTATTAATAACGAATAATAAAATAAGAGGTTTTTAAAGCTCATTTGTTCCGCAGGGTATTGATCCCTGCAGCAGGCACGAGCCCGGATGCCACCCAAGAGCACTGAAACTCTGAGTATAAAGACACCTCGCACCCCAAAACCCACCCTTTGTACCATTCTGCATTCAAGCTATAACAAGGACATGCACAATTCCAGCAGGCTCCACATTCCAAGGGTGCCTGGCTGCGGGTTCCGGTTGGGCATGAGGTGATGGCTGCTCTGCGTATGGAGAGCTACTTGTCATTCATCAGCTATTTGCTAAGGGCACCAATGCTTACCTTCATCCCCAAACCAGTCGAAGCTGCTTTCGCTGCTATTTACCTCCATGGCTGTGGCTGTCATTAGCACTGGCTCCCACGGGCCAGGCTGGCACCTGCCGCTCACACCCCTCGCTCCATCATTTCTTGTCTGCAGGGTGAACAAAGACAATTAAAAGTGTCTTTTTTGGTGCAAGTGGAAGAGCCCAGCCCTCAAAACCGCTTCATCCCAGCAAGGCAGGTCCCCAGCACCCAGCCTGACCTCACCAACACTGATACCTAAACCACGACAGGGCTGGTGATGCTCAGGCACATCCCTACCCGCTGCAGGAGCATCCACAGAGCCTGGGACCTGTTGAGGTACCAGTGTCCAGCCCACACCCCACCACCACCGCCCCTGGGTGCTCATTGTTGTGACATATTGGGTGTCACTCGCTGGGGAGCGGGTGAGAGGAGCCAATAATTACTGATTAAAAACTAGTTAAAAAGTCAATAGAGTCTGAAACATGCATTAACCAAGTGACCCCATCTCGAGCAGCTGTGGAGAGGTGGGAGTGGATGCAAAATCACCACTTGCAGCATCTCCACACACTAATTCTATGGCTTGAGTTTCCCCAGGATTTATGGTGATGCAGTTGGATGGAGTTTAAATAAACTTGTGGGGTGCATGGCCCAAGGAGGGCTCTGGTTCTCACTGCATCCTCAGCACTACATGGGATGCACATCTGGCCCTGGAAAGTCCTGTGCCCAGGATCCCTCCTCCCATCCCAGACCTGTCCCATGCGATGTAATGACAATCCAACTCAACTGTGCACTTCAACAGGGAATAACAGTTTCATCCCTGGCTCCAGACTGCCACAAAAGGAAGGTGGCATTAGCCAGGGATACAGGAGGACAAGCAAGGTGGGAAGGGCGCTGGCGCCTGCCCCTCAATGGGAAAATAAACAGAGGCAGTTGCTGCTATTTCTTACCCTGTAATTTAACAGCCTCTACTGTGTGGTTTGGCAAATTGGACAGAACAAGACTCCTTTTTTTTGGCGAACACCCAGGGATGCAGCACCTGGGGCTGTGCTCAGCATCCCTGCCTGGACACTGGGCTCGAGCTGCTGGTGACCCCCCCATAGCCCTTTCCATGGGGCTCAGGCAGCTGCTGGGGCATTAATAACCCAGCGCTAGCAGCCCGAAGGACACACACCCGAGCTGTCAATATTGATAGTTGTGACACTGTGTAAATGCAACCTCCCTGCTTTGTACCACACTGGCCCTATCGATCCAGCCGGGAGCATCCCAGGAGCACGGGCAGCAGCAGGTCAGACACAGGAAGGGCACCACCGCATCCCAGCCCCGTAACCCTTTGCTGTACCAGCTCGGGGTGCGAAGCCTCCCTCTGCACATCCCCCCTGTGCCGTTTGCATCAATCAGGATCAAACGAGGTCCCAAACGCAGCCCGTAGCGGGCGGGAGACGAAGGCATCCCACCCCGAGCCTGCCGAGGCGGCGCCGAACAATGCGGTGCCATTAGCAATCAGCGCATCGGCGCGGCATCGCGGCCCGCTCCATACAAAATCAAGAGGCAAAATAATTGAGTCAATAGTGACACGAAAGGATTGCTCCTTCAGCCCTATTCTTGTGCGAACAATCCTTCGGCAGGGCTCAAGAATTCAAAAGCTTGGGGAATCAAAAAAAGAATTGATTTGATTCAGAGCTTCAGCCCGGGCTGTATTTAACACATCATTTTTTGCTTGCTCTACATATAATAGACACCGTTTGAAGGCAGAAGGGCTGCCTTCTGCACAGGGAGAGCAGGAAGCATGGGGGCAGGAGAATATTCCCGATGTGCTGCTTTCCAAAGGGTGGCTGGACCCACAATGCCCCCACTGATGGGCCCTGGGGACCCTCCCCATGCAGTGACACCCCCTGAGCATCCCCTGGGCACCCACATCCGCAGGATCCGGCTGGGCCAGTGGGGAAGACGGGACCAGGGATAATGAAGGGAAGCAACTAGTGATGCGGATGGGTGCTCCGTGTCCGCTCTGCTCCACCGGAGCCGCTGCAGCTCCATCCATCAGGCTCAAGGGCAGCTGCTGCGGTTTAAGGGCGCAGGACACAGCACGGGGGACATTTCCCCTTGTGGGAAGGCAGAAAGTGTCTTTTGATCCCCCCCCATATCCAGGCCCTAACACAGGGTCACAAAACCTCCCTCTACATTCAAGCAGCACAAGCACAAATGCACAATTCCCACCCAAACAGGGGGATGCATTTGTTAGTGTGGGGAAGAGCTCCCCAGCAGGTCCATGGGTGCTGCTGCACTGTGCCAGCACCCATTTTCTGCTCTCCTCATAGCAGCAACCATCACCACCACTGTCATAAGCAGCAAGTCTTACACAAGACCAAACCCAGGCATCATTTAACACAGGAGGAGCAGACAACGGAGCTGCAAAGCTTCCACTGGACCAGGTTGCTCCAAGCCCCTGTGTCCAGCCTGGCCTTGAACACTGCCAGGGATGGGGCAGCCACAGCTTCTCTGCACAACCTGTTAACATCCTGCTCCAGCAGCACCCCACTTACAACAAAGCTAAACCAGCAAGCACAGAATTGACCTGGACTCCAGTGAATGGGATGGAAAAGACCACTTGGAGAGGTCCAGTAACAAGAATAACCCCCGGAATCCTGTACTCGAGGGGTACAAAACATACCTACACCTCTTGGAGAAGGCATTACAACATCACCAGCACCAAGGCAGTTCAGAGCATCCAGTCCTGAAGCAAAATCTAAGTTAATTGTGCAATGAAACCCAATATCTAACACTTTGGGCAGAGGAAGGGGAGAGCACTGAGACCATCCCAAGGTGCAGGAGCATCCTCAGGGTCGTTACACCCAGATACAGCCCAGCTGCTGGCACAGGGGGGACACCCAGCCCACCACCCAGCCCCTGATGTGATGTGTTGATGAGCAAGTCGTGCTGCTGTAGTGGGAAGTGTTTGTATGAATAATAAGGTCAGGAGTTAAGGAGTTGGTATTCCACTCATGTGAAGCCGTTTGCACAGTGTCACTAATAATTAAAGGGGTCTTTTTGACTAATCTAGTTGCTCTTCCTAAATATACTCTGCTCCGTTCCAGAAACTCATCACAGCAGCCAAGTGATCTTCGAGGTTATTAATCTCCTTTGCTCCACAGCTGGAGCACATTTATTTGCTTGAATTAGCATGTAATAAACTTATAATAAAGCTGCCATAGCCCTCGCTTTAGACATATAGTTTGTGTAATGGGTAGTTAAATCTAGGTAATGTAGCAATAGTCTTTAGGCTCGGAGAGCAGGGGAAATTAAAGAGGAAAGGTATTGCTGTGTTATTGCCAGTGCTGGGGTTGCAATGGGAATTCTTCCAGGTCAGGCTGCCAAGGAAAGTCAGCCTTGTTAGAGACCACTGGAGGGAGAGAAGGGGAGAGTTTTCCAGGTGGGAATTCCTGGCTTTGGCACAGAGGCAGCATTGCTCCAGCTTCCTACAAGAGCTGCTGGACCCCACCATTAACCCACATTGAAATAGACCTTGGCGACACTGCAAACCCAGCCGGGTGTCCCAGCATCCCAATCAGAAAACCAGGAATGTTTGACAGCTGTTTAGCAATGCTCCCAACACTGCAAAGGGGGGATCTCCTGCACACAGGCACCTTCCTCAGCCCCAGAAGGAGAATTAACCCCCCAAAAGGCACCCTCAGGGCTTGCCACAGCACCCACCATGCAAAGACCTGCTGGAGCACTGTGGGTGCTCCGATTGGCACCAAACCCACTAAGACCAGCAGGACACACAGAGGTGGAATGTTTTGGATGGGGCTGAACCTGGCACAGGGCGTCCAAGTAAGAGGAATTCATTTGTTTCAGTTCACCAAGTTGAGCCTTTACAGTCCCAGTTCCCCTCAAACAATAAATCCCGTCTCTTCTCCCTGCCCGGCAATTGCTGCACGGTGTTCCAGCCATCAGGAATGGGCAGATGGACACTAACATGGCCAAAACCAAAGTTCAGCTGCACAGGGGGGGCCAGCCCCCACCTTTTCTCCTCAAAGGGTCTTACTCACAGAGCCCAGGCAGTAAATCATTTTTCTCTATAAATATCTCTCCATTTCAGCTCTTTTCTGTTTCTGCTGTGCTGAGAAGGGCCTGGGCATTAGCCAGAGGTGTCAGAGGTGTTAGACAAGGTATTAAGGAGGTGTCAATGGTGAAATAGCTGGGATTACAGTAAAGTCTAAATAAGGTGTAAAATAAAACCAAAGGTGATAAAGGCGTTGATAAGAAAAGCTGGAGGAAAAGTAAGAGTGCAATTATTTTCCATCCCGGTTGTTCACTCTCGCAGTGCATTATCTGTGGCTTTGCAAAGACTTAAGTAAGATGTTTTTCCTGCTATACGGTATTCAGCTGTGCTGCTGCCCTCCCTGGATGAGCACATCCCATCGAAGCAATGGGAGCTCCCATGGACATCCAGCCCCGGCTCCCGGGTAGCTCTGGGGTCCCAAGGAGACCCAGGCAAGGGATCCCTCTCTACCAGCACACCCAAACCCATCCCACACCCCTCCTTCTTCCCATACAAAGCAGCCTAAACAGCCACCACCTCTCCACACACACCACATTACTGAAACACTCAGCATTCCCTGCCTTGGAGATGTCTGAGCATTCAACAGCTGGGCAAAAAACATGTATTTGTTATAAAAACTACCTCCAGCCGCACATTTCTTTCCCTCTGACACATACTTTTCTGCCTCTGCTGACAGCCTTTTCCACCCAGAACTGAAATATACCACCGGGATGTTTAACCACCTATTTGCAAGACCACTGCCCCCAGCCCCAGCAGAGGCTGGCCCCCATCCTGACCTGCTTCAGCACCCGACAACCCACAACGGCAACACTTCAGTGCGTCTCAGACAGGTTCAGCATCTTTGCAGCCAGAGGTTTATGTCCTTCAGAGGCAGAGGGACTGGATGCAGACTGTGTTAAATGCTCGCCTTGCCCCAGGGCTCGGCCGCGGGGACGCTGGAAGGACTTACCTGGTACAGTGGAGAGAAGCATCCGCTATAAATACTGCTGCAGCAAAGCCCAGTCTTTGCCCAAGGAGGTGTCAAACAATCCGTCACTGAACGGTTTCACCTTGGCTCTGCCCTCTAAAAGCCAAGTGCAGGGCTGACCTCGCTGCTTCAGTGTCCTGATGTTGAGGATGCCCCATTCAGTGGCAGTGATGGACCCACAGACCAGCCCTGCAGCAAAATGCACATTAACGCATGAGGGGGATAAACATCTTCAGGAGCTGAACAACAAAAATCATTCAGTTCCTGCATGTCCAAGTGCAATTATTCTGTTTCTATGTCAGCTCTGGCACATGAAGTCCTCTATTAAGAGTGTTCTCCCACTGTGATTTGGCTCCATCAGCTCCTCCCTTTGGGGGTGCTTCAGGCACCCTTATTCAAGCAGCTCAGGCGATGCTGCCTCATTTTCCCTTGCCAAAGTGCCTCCACCAAAGATGGACCACATCCACCACCAGCCCAGGACGTGCCCACACCAGCCCTGGGTCACGACACATGTCTTGGAGCACCCCGTGTGTTTTGCATTGTAGTAACCGGGGATCCAGCCCTTAGGTCTGAGCATCTCATCATGCCAGAGCCATCCTAGTCCTGAGGAGCTCCCCACCTGAGCCGAAGATGCCCAAGCATGGATATCACTGCACCCTGCCCACCAATGGTCACCAAACTTGATTCCACAGCTCTCCTGCTGCCACAGCCTTGCTGCCTGACCGCAGAAAACCACATCACATCATCAGTGCCTGAACCAATCCATCATCAGGAGAGGATGGACAGAGCCCTCACACCACAGAGACACAGTGACCTGCTGCACGGGGCAAGCCCTGACCTTACCGCAGAGCTCCCTCCCTCTCCAGTCCTTATCCATGGATCTAAGGGGCCATGCTGGGGAGGACATTTGAGGTTTGGAGGCTTTTGACCTTCACGGGACACATGGAGGGGAGAGCACAGCTCCAACAGCACAGCCTGGCATTGTCCAGGCTGGAAAAATACAGGTACTTGAAGAGGAGGGTGCTGGTGAGGGCTGGTCTCCTCCTGGCTGTCAAACCCTGCTGTCACAGCGAAGGGACTCACCTTCTCCTGCAAGAACACATCAATCATCCTGACAGCCCTTAATCAGGCAGAAGGAGCTTGCTCAGAGGAGGCAGAGGATGGAGGCTCATGCTTCCCCCGCCCTCCCCAAGGCAGGCAGCAAATTGTGTGTGTAGTTGGGGGGAAAAATAATGCAAGGAATTATTCCAGATGGCAAATCAACAAGTTAGCCTTGATCATCATCCGGGTCCCAAACCTGCTGCTCTCATGCTCCTCAGCTCTATCTGTCCATCCATTTTGCTCCTGCAGTGTTCATTCGCACACCAGGAGGCTGGAGCTCAGTGCAGCATCCCATGGGGGGACCACCAAGTAGGGATCCCCATGGTGCTCCCATGGGACCCTCATCCAGCAGCTGGAGACTCAGGGGAAGCCACTGTCAAGGACAGAGGTTCCTTTCCAGGAACCAAAGTGGTGCAGGAGGATGCGATAGTAGAGCTCTGCCTGGCTCTGGGCTTTGAAAGCAGCAGCTCTTTGTGTGAGACAGAAACCAAAACGAGGGGGTTTTCAGCAAAAATCCAGAGGAATAGTTCTGACAAGGGAAAAAAAGTAATTTAAAAATCTTCATCTGCAATTCTTCCACTGCCGTGAAGTGTTATTCACTGATTGGGACCCATCACATTGCACTCTGCTGCCGCAGAGGCTGATTGTCCCGTATTTGCATTTCTCTTGGACAAGCAGCTCCACTGAGCTCCCATGCTCCCGGGGGGCACAGGGCCCTGCTCCCCAGACCCAGCCCTGCTCCTGTGCCCTGCGATGGCAGCAGGAGCTTTGCTCCTTCCTACCACAGCTAATCCATCAGGAACAGCTCTATAAGGATCCCTATGGTTTATGGCCATCCAGGGGTCCCATCCCCTGGGATTCCCCCCTTGCCCACAGCCTGGGAGCAGAGAAGCAGCAGCATTTCAGACACGGACTTCTTGAAGTTAATTTGTTTTGATCCTTTTAAATGGCACAAAGCTGCCAGGCAGGCTGCCATCAACAGCGAGGGTGTTCTAAACAATGCGTGAATACAAGCGATAGATGGATGTGCTGGTCAAGCACAACCCGGGTGAGATCAGGTACATGAGCTTGGTGTACCTTCCCTGGTTAGAGTCTTCATTAATAATGTCTTTACAATGAAACTATTTCCATCATCACAGCTCTGCAATAGACGCCACAACACAGCTCACCACATCCTGCTGCTATTTCAATCTTCTTACAGAATAAGCAGCAAAATAAGTAAGATTAAAAACCAACAGAAACAGCCTTCAATGTGTTGGAGGGAGCAGTTATTTAAGCACAGGTTAAACACTAAGATCCCAGGCAGAGGGGAAGGCAGCAGAGGCATCGCTGCCCCACAAGCACGTCCCAGACCAGCCAGGTCTGGTGGCCTCATGCATGAGGGTCATTAGAGATGTGACATTAGACAACATGAGCAACATGAGGCAGGTACTGAAGACCTATCAGTCTGATGGGACCACACTGAACACAGAGAGGGGATGCCAGGAGCACCCCAAACTCGAACCTCACAGTGCTGCAACCCCCATCCCCAGCAGCTTCTTTCTGCTGCAGCCCTGGCTCCAGAGGAAACAAGATGAGACACATAATAAATCTGTACCTCACTCTGCTCATCAATCAAACCCTACCCCCCTTCCCATCTCCAGATCTACAGATGGGAAGTGTTTGTGCACGGAGAGTGTAGGTGCCAGCTGGGCAGGAATGAAGCCCAGCCTCTTCCCAGCCAGGTACACGTCCCCTGTTGCCACCCAGAGCCGTCACCACCACCTCTTACCAGGGAAACCTGAGTTTTACAGATAGAGGGCAGTAGAAAAAGCACCTCCTCATCCAGGGCATCAGCAACGTGTTGCAAGTGCTATTGCAGGCACTTTGGGGTGGTGTAAGCTCATTGAGACGTCACAGCTCCTCTCCCCAATGTCCCCAGGGGTGCTGCTTTCATTTCCCAGCACTGGAAACTGTCCTGGCTTTTCAGACAAGAGGTGCTGGGGAAAAAAAACACAAGTTACTATTAAAAAGGCCGATGAAGTGACTCATTTGCCCAGGTTTGCATTAGCCAGGTCTCACACACGCCATATAAACTGCTCCAGCACAGCACACGTGTCCCTCAGCCTGCCAGTGTGTGACCCACTATGGGCTGGGGCTGTCACCCAGCACATCCCCACCCTCGTATACAACACACAGTGGAGGGAAGCAGCAATATTAAGTGGCTGATTTACATAGTAATCTGCAAGGGGAGAGATGTTCGGGGCTGCAGCTCAGCCTTAATCATAACACTTGTCATATTTGTGCTTCAATTTGAGGGGGAGGAGAAGGGGAAATAAGTCCTTATTTCTTTGCATATGCTATTTTGTATGAAAGCAGGGACCTGCTGCAGCAAATCACACCCAGTGTCCTGCCAGCACCTATGGCTGGATCCCAACAGGCCCCCTTGGCACTGCTGCTGCCCATGTGGCATTTGGGGTATTCAACACAGCAGGAGCCTCATCCTGCTGCCCCAGGTCAGCCCCTGCACCAGCCTGGGGTACATGGGCAGTGAGGGGGGCTGAGGAATTGGGCAGAAAATGATCAATATTAAAGTTCTCAATAAAACAGCGGGTGTCATAGCACACTCACACTGAGGTCACACCCATGGGTGCCCCCACTCCCCTCACCAGCACCTCACTGATGGCTTTAGCAATACATTTCCACATTTTCCTTTTTAAATATAAAAGCGTTCGTATTTATGAACAGCTCTGTCACTACCATATGTCATGCTCCTTTTCCATGTATGAAACAAGCTGTTGTCAAGCTTTTAATCATGCAAAATCGAGCAAAGTCTTAGTAGAACCATTAGATAAAGGGGAGGAAGGGAAATAATTTCTCCCTGTTCATATAAGCAACAGCAAGTGTTTCCTTCTCCGCGCCAGGACAGAGTTATGGGTTAAATCTGGGGCCAGATCTGTGGTCACCTCAAGAAGAAGGGGATAATTCTACTCACCACCCACCAGCAGTTCCAGCCCCACTGAAACCTGGAGTCACCCCTGGGTTCTGCGATGCTGAGCTAAGAAAAGGAGGATTTAGATTAGGTATAAGGCACAAGTTCTTCCCTGTGAGGGTGGTGAGACCCTGGAGGTTGCCCAGAGAAGCTGCAGCTGCAGGGAGGCAGTAGGCACAGCCCAGGGACATCAGTAAGGTATAAGCCACCACCTTATCCTGCTTCTGACTCTTAACTATCCAGGTTGTGCAGTTTCTTATTCTCATTTAAGCCTGAATTTCTATCACAAAGACAAGTGCACGAGGAGCTCTGGCCGCAAACGTGCCCCTGATGCTTTGGTTTCAGTGGAGCCATCCATTACAGGTCCAGCCCCTAAACCAAACGTCCCCACACTCACTCCCATGGCCCAGTCGCTGTCCCGATTGCTGCATTCACAACCTGAATCAATACAGATCAGCTATTTCAAACCAGTCAGCTCTTATTAATGCAGCTCGCAGCTTGAGCAAGCCAAGATAAAGCAGCAATTTCATTAGTCTCTATGTGCGTGTTGTGTGCACGTGTGATGTCCCACTCTGGCTCCACTGCACTGGGAGATTAACAGATCGCAGTAAGGATTTGGGAATGGGAGGAGAGAACCCAGCCGGTTCCCAAGGGCTAGAGTGGCAGCATCCCCAGGCAGGAAGTTCTGCAGAGCATCCAAGCCTAGTGTAGTCAGAGAGTCTCACCCAGTTTAAATAACCTCCCTAAATAGGTGTGCACCAGTGGCCGTGATGCAGGGACATGCACAGGATAACATTCCACCAGCTTGGAACACCCTGGCATGGCCACCACAGGCTGGGCATGCTGCAAGGCTCCACTTCCCAAAACAGCTCATGGACCGTGGCAGAACAGCAAACCCCAAAAGGGAGTCAAGCTGCATCCCCATCACTGCAACACCAACTGCCCCACCAGCTCAGCACTGAACCAGCACACGGAGTGACCTACATTGAACATAACCAACAAACCAAGTGAAAAGTCAACATTTCGGGAGGAGAGGGCTGAGCGGGACCCGCATCCTGAGGGTTATTTTAAATGTATGAAATGCCAGGTCTCTAAATAACCAAACTCCACGACTGCGACACAGAAACCGCCACCTACGGCTGATGCTCCACGTCGAAACGCATCCTCAAGTCAATCTTTGTAAATTCCACATTAAATATTGATCAACTCCGGAGAGGGCTGATGCAGTGTTTAGCATGGATGTGCCAAATGGCAGCGGCTCAGACTCAACATTTGTCCATACCCTGTCCCAGGCCACCATCACTGTCAGTAAGGGCTCCACACCAGGGAGGTGGTGAGCAGGGGCAGAGGCCTGGATGATCAGCACTTAAAAACACACACAGGAGACCAGCAAGGAAGCACTGCCAGCATCCCCATCCATCCTGGAACCGATGGACAGTGCCTAAAGAACCATAACGAATACCTAAATATGCACACAAGAAGGGGAAGGAGGCAAGTGCTGGTGCTGCCCTTCTAGATATGCCTCAAACAGGGGACTGCAACCAGCTCTAAGCATACGCCATCCCCTGCATGGAGTGACAACTGCATGGCCAAGTAATTCCAGTTACACCATCAGGTGAGATGGGCAATCGTTCTGATCGCCAAATTCACACCATAACAGAGGCTCAGAAGGGTGAGGTCTGAACCACAAACACTTCCAACGATCCCATCGAGAAAGGGTTTAACAAAAACATGGTTGTTGGAAAATGATCCCTTTTATTTCTGAATCCCCAAACACTGCACATATATATATATATATATACCTCGAATATTACGAAAATCATACTTGAAGCTCAGATTCCAACTCCATTTCCCGAGCTCTCCTATAAAATTTTCATTACAGATTACTGCCCTGTGGTGGAACAGAGGGCAACTTTATTAGAAGACGCAGCACAGCAGCCTGGCAGCAGCAGAATGAGCCCGTCGACAGCTACAGATATTCCTCTGTGAGATACAGCAGAGTGCTGGAAATGAAACAGATTATGTATAAAAAAAAGCAATCAGAGCAATTTCTAGTAAAGAGTCAAAGAACCATTTAATTCAACACTTACATAGACAAGGCTTCAAGGGAACTCTGTTAAAAAAGGAGGACTGGAGGTGATGGTTAGAAACTCTGGCTTGATTTTTCCCCTTTTTTATATATTTCTTGTTTAATCAGCCCTGCTGGTTTGTGCCATCCTTGGTCTCCTGCAGGAAAGGTCTTGTCAAACAGCCCTTGGTGCCTGTTCAACTGCTGCTGCCTCCCCTCCTCTTCCTCCCTACTTGACATAGGGGCAGGTCCTACATTTCCTAAGGACTTTAGCCAGCAGTAATGTCTTTGTGTACAAGCCATGGGTGGGGGATGATCTTCCCTGAATGTGCCTATGTGCAATTCTGCTCTTCCCTATCTCCCCCCCTCATTTACTGCGCTATAAAAAGAGCAGAGAAGACAATCTTCTTTCTCTGTGATTAATGCAGGCCACGGTGGGACCCCGAGGCGCGGAGCACCGGCGGTACCTGTATCCTTTCCAAGGTGCTGCAGCTGCAACAACGTGCCGCAGCCCCGTGACTTCCCCCCGCTGTCATTTGTCATCGCCTGACACTGATAAAGAGCTTCTCCGGTGCTGTGTCTTTGCGAGGGAACATATCCATATCAAAGCTGCTTGGATCATCCTTTTGCAGACTATAACTAGCTGCTGCTGCTGCATTTTCTGGCCTAGTTTCCTTTCCAAACTCAAACTCTTGTTCTTTCCCTCCATGAGCTCCCATACAGTCGTGCACCACTCCACCCTGCCCTGGACCACTGATGCTATTCCAGCACCCAGGGCTTAAAGGCTCTTGGGAAACTCCAAGAGGTCACTCAGCTTCCTCATTGCTCGGCATGACATCTTTGATAACTCAGATTAAGATCACACACCAGCCTCAAACACACTCCTGTATTTTAACTGCAGCATGCACCTAGGCAAGTAGCCAGAGACTGGGGCTCCCTTCCCTGGTAGGCACATCCTTCAGCTTCTTTTGGGCCTCAGTGCTTCAGTCTTTTGAACAGCATTAAAATGTTTCCATGTGCAATGAAGATTCATTCTCAGGCAGCATTTGACATGGGATAGGGCTCCCTGGGACATGGGGATGGAAGTGCTGCAAGCAGGCACAATGAGCCACAACTGCTTGGGGGAAGTGGCCTCGTGAAAACAGCACCTAATTCTCAATATTCCCTCAAGTCACGGTGTTTGCTTAGTAGCAAGGCAAATACTCACCTCCCCTGGGGTGCATCACAGCTATAGGAGCAGGTTCGGGCAGCCAGAACATGAGCAGTATAGTTATAGCCATTAGGAAAGTCATCTCCTGCCTTCCAAACAGAGCAGATTTCATCTGAAAGACCTGGAAGAGAACAACAAGGAGTTGCAGCATTTCTTTTATAGAGAAATGTTTTTCTTTTTATGATGGCACTTTAACAAGAGCTTAATGAACAGCATTTTCTTGTGTTTGAGAGGCACAGACAGGCCAGATAAAGCTACCAATTCATTAACATCCCATCATGAATGTAGCCTCCGTATTCCCCAGCCATATGGTCAGCACGATATGCTTCCAAAAAACAGGGACATCTACAAAGGCTTTATTACCATCAGCCATCATGTTAAAGTAGCCTGTGGTTAATATGGGGATGGGGAACGGTTTATTTTAGGATGTTTTGGGCATGAAGGAGCAAAACATGGAAAGGGAGGAAAGGTGACTTGGTGGGATGTAAGCATCCCTCTTACTGCAGACAAGACTTTAATGGGGATCACCTGTTGGTCCTGAGCAAAACAGTCTCCAGAGGGGATGGATACACATCTCCAGGAGCTACCTGCCCAGGTGGGAGACACAGCATCTGCTTCCATCTCTCTCTAAATAAATTCCCCATATGACTAATTAAACCGCCCAGTGGGCTGAACTGTGTGTCCAGCCATTAGCCATACCCGAGCTGAAACGACGGAAAACCAAGAGGTTCTCCCCATTCCCACTACATGCAGCCCCCAGCAAGCAGAAGCAGCATCTGCAGGCAGCATTAGGCGGCCATAAATAGATGTTAAGTCACCATATGCAGCTGCTGAAAGTAGTAATCTGTAAAAGGCTCCTCACTCTCACCAAGGCAGGCACAGTGCCACGTAAACCATGTGGAAAAGCACCCAGAACCAGTGCAGGTAATTGTAGCATTGAGATGACAATCATGGAATGGTTTGGGTTGAAGGGACCTTAGAGCTCATCCAGCTGCAACCCCCTGCCACGGGCAGGGACACCTTCCACTAGAGCAGGTTGCTCCAAGCCCCTGTGTCCAACCTGGCCTTGAACACTTCCAGGGATGGGGATGACAATCGACTCTTACAGGCTTTCCTGGAGGAGCAAAGGAGTTTGCTCTGATGCACATGGACCAGCTGCTGACCCCAGCAGAGGAGCATAAGGCAGGGCCTATTGCCCACCTCCCTCTGCTCACACACAGCCTGGGGAGCCCCCAAGGAGGCATCTCCCACCCTTCCTGAGACCAAGCCTCCATCTTCTCTCTTCAAGCACCGTCAAAACCTGCCTTTGGGTTCCCAGCACCAGGCTGCGTGTTTTCTAACAGGCAAATAACTTCTTCCTTACTCTGGAGCTCCGTTTGCAGTTCAGTGAGACACAGCGGGAGGGTTTGTGCTCCTCCTGCATTAGCCAACCTGTGTCAGCATTTCATTCTGCAGCCCTGTAGGGTTTTTAGTGTTTTTAAAGAAGAGGGTTTTCAAAGCTGTAATGGCTTTGAAAACAACATGGAAAGTTCTCTTTACTGCAGGAGAGGTTAATGATCTCCCTCTGCTACAGAACTAAACCGGACATCATCATAAATAATCACAATAAGACATAAAGTATCATCTGGAGTCATTCAATACAGAGAACAGGTAGGAGTCACGATGCATTTCCATTATTCAGAGTAACTGCTAGGTGGGAAATCTTCAAAGTAAAGGTAGTCAATTAAGAAATGAAAAGCAAAAGCCTGCAATTAAAATATTACTTAAATAGAATGAGATTATATCTTGTCTTGCCTGGGAAGACCAAGCGCTCTGGGTCCTGGCTGAGGCTGCAATGCACAGGGATCCCTTCTCCTCCTCCCTGCAGCCCAAGCTGAAGCACCAGCAGCGTGATGCTGTGCAGCCCCGTCACCAAAGCCCATGGTGGCACTTACAGACGAGTCTTTGAGACCTCTCCTCCCCTTGTAGTCCTCACTACAGCTGTCCTTGGAGGTGCAACTGCCCTGGTTACGTTCCCACACACTGGTTTTATTCAGGCACATCCAAAAGGACATTTCATAGAATGGTTTGTGTTGGAAGGGACCTTAAAGCTCATCCAGTTCCAAGCCCCTGCCACGGGCAGGGACACCTTCCACTAGAGCAGGTTGCTCCAAGCCCCTGTGTCCAACCTGGCCTTGAACACTTAAACACGAACCAGGTATAGAAGAGATCTTACAGGAGCATTCCTGTTTGCCTTCATGAAGATCAGAAACGCGTTGCTCTGGCTCCATAGCCGCTCTGCCCCATCCCTGTGCCAGACATGAACATGGTTTTCCTGGGGTGACACGATGGGTACCTGGACTCCAGGGGAAAGCAGGGCTTGAGAGGAATACAAACTCCATCAGAAACACCAACAGCAGCACTGGGGAGCGACACGACCTTATGAACCCCAACACAGGGGTGACAACCCTGCTGCCACCACCCTGGCCCCTCACTTGTGGGCCAGGAGCAGGAGTCAATCCATCACCAGCAGCAGGAGGTGCCCCTGGCACGGTGTCAGTGAGGGGAGGAGGCCGGGTCCGTATCTAATGGCATTAATCACCTTTCCTGAGGCTCTGCACACTCTGGACAGTCCTATTAATCAGGGGCATATCAGCCCTCCAGCCTGGCCGGGGCCCCTTTGTGCAGGTCCCTTCACATCACAGCCAGATAAGATTATCAGTGACGAGCAAGACACCCATTGAGGAGCACCCAGCTTGAAGAATGGGATTATTTTTATGTTATTTATCCCCCTGTCTCGGAGATGAGCTGTTTCTTGTCTTGTCAAACCACATCCTTTTCTTTAAAGAGCCAGCTTTAAGAATCCAATTTGTCAAGCTGGACAATCATTTGAGAATCCATAAAAAGCCTCAGTGACTTTATCAAAAAAAATAAATCAGAAGGTTTTAAATGGTAACCGAAAGGGATTTGAAAATAGGTTGAGTGGCCTACATCAATTAATCTTCAGAGAGCCAGGGCTTTGTGAAGCTGAAGTGGCAGAGAAGTGTCAAAGGCTAGTTACTGGGCTTGAGGAGATGGAAGTTATTGATATTTCTCCTCTCCTTTTTCCCTCTTTTCTTCTTTCTCTGTCTCTTCAGAACACTGTAAGGCAATATCCCCTGCGACAGGGCACTGAGAGCCAAGAAGGGCCGGGTGGTCAAGCCAAGAAAGGCCGGGTGGTCAAGGCCACTCTTTCATGGTGAGATTCTCCTGCAGTCATTCCCAGTGTCAGCCAACAGCCAGACCTACTCCCCGCTGAGGTCAGAGCTCTCCTCTGACACTGCCACCAGGACAGGCTTGGAAGGGGCCATCAGACAATGCTGACACTTAAAGGCAGCTGGGGAGTCTCAAAGCACTGAAACCTGAATGAAACCTGAGGGTGCAGCCACCTCCATCACTGGCTCAGCTCCATCTGAGGAGGGAGGTAAGAAGGGGACAGAAAGGTAAACAGCTTCAGTTCAACCCCAGGGCCTGACAAAGCATTGCAAACCACTAGGAAGACCTCAGAGCTTGGTAAAACCCAAATGAAGAAGCCAGTAAACGAGGTATTTGGCTGAACAGACACAGACCCTGGAATGGTGATGAGTTTCCTCACACGCATAATGAAACCTGACAGCCCCTATTGCTCTTTGATATCCAGCTACGCCGCCGCCCCGAGGAACACATGGGATGTAATGATGCCGAGACCCCAGAAACACAGTCAGGAATTAGAGAGACTCAAGAATTAGGGAACACACAGATGAAAACAACAGACTGGAGAGTTTGCTATAAGGGAGGAATAAAGTGCTGCGTGGAGAAGGGCCACGCTGCCACTCTCCGGTACCACAAGCAGGATGCGAGGTGCTCCAGATGGCTTTTTGGTTTAGTACAATAAAAAATCTGATCTGACAGGCGATTGTGGGGCTGGATAACACCACCACAAATAATTTCCTTTAAAAAAGGAAAAAAGAAGGAATCTTACAGCTCAAAGGTATCTTCATCTGCTGCAAAGAGACTCTCTGTCACTTACTGTAGCTGGGCCTGCATACACAAGCTCTCAAATGGTATTTTGTTGCAGAAGTATAACGTAAGGACACTTTACTCACTTTCTAGTCTGGGGAAATAGATCTGCCTTGGAAACCGGCCAGAAGGGCTGGAAGTTCAGGCTCTGAAGTGAAGGTGATAACTTTGCCAATTAAATATGGATGTGATTTTTTCTCCCCTCTCCTTCCCCTGAATACTTTTGCACTGTCATTAGGTGATGATATAAAGACATAGGCCTCCTGGTGCAGCTTAATTGCTCATATATAGAAAAATGATGAGCTCTGTTGCACTGCACGAGCACTGCCACGGCTGCTCGCTGCCTTATTAATAGGTGATACCAGCGCGAGCTTAATTCTTCTGCCCAAGGAAAAGCAGGGAGATAGCAAAGCTCATCCAGCAACGTACTTCAGCACCCACTCAACTGCTCTGCTTAACAGCAATGGGCTGAAGAGCAAGCTTTTATTTAAGCACACAGTTAAAGTGTTTTGCTGAGTTGATGCTTGGTGTGCGGGAGATGGGATGGACTTCCTATTAAGCAAGATCTCACTTCTATATCCTTATATGTTTTCTTTTCTATCGTTACACCGTGCAGATGATCCTGTGTTTTGCATCTGCTGCTGAGTGATTTCTAGTCCAGGTTGAAGCCTGGGCAAGCTAAGGACAGAAAAAGGCTGTTGTTTTAATCAGCATGGACCTCAGCACTTCAGAAGGGGACAACCAGCGGGGAGGGCCCTGCACTGCCATCCCCTGGGGAAGCACATGCCTCTAGGGAGCACCAGGATGGACCCCCCCAGGGCAGAGAAGACCTTCAGTGCAAGGAGATGACCAGGGACACCTTCCTAGAGGAGAGCAGGAGGGAGCGTGAAGAGGCAGAACACTGAATTGGAAAGGCTCAAAGCCTGGATGGCCAATGGGTGCTGCCTGCTTAATAATGATGATAATAATGATGATGTTGATGATGCTAATAATAATATTAATAATCAGTAAATAATAAAAATACATCCTTCAGGAAAGCAATGTTGCTGCATGTTTTCAGTCTTCACTTCCTCAGCAACCAAGAAGTCACTCCTAAAAATCCACATTTATACCTGCTTTGTAACACCTTCTCTAGGGGAAAGTTTTTAAAGGGATTGACCCTCTCTCCTCAAAAACTGGGAATTGCTATCCTGCAATTCATGCTGTCTGCATGAAAAGCTGATGGGCACAGGCTTGGAAAGCCTGGCTGCAGGGGTGGGGGATTTGCATTTGCATCTGCCAGGGCTCTGAAGGCCAAGTTTCTATTCCCAAATAAGCCGTGGTTAGCCCAGGAGGGAGCAGGGAGAAGCTGCGACTAAATTGATGGCAACAGCAAAAGCAGGAAGTACAAATGGCTTGAGAAAAGGCGTGATGAGATGTGACTGCCCTGGGTCCTGGGACTGGGAAGAGCAAAATGGGAAAAGACCACCTGGACAAAGTGAAAGTGCTTCTGATTGCTCAGGGAAAAACGGAGTTAAAGATCATTGGAACGGACAAGGCAATCTGGCAGCAGCACAGAGCTTTGATTGCTTCCAGCGTCATGAGGGACTCAGGGAGAGGGCTGCAGCCCTCCAAGGGTGTCTGCTGCCAAGGTGGGATGGAGACAGTCACCAGCACAGGGCATCATCACCTGGAGGGGTGGCATGTGGGTGCTGGACCTATGTTTCAGGGTGTGTAAGCGCTGACAGCCCCAGTTTTGCCAACTCCCCTTATTTCCCTACAAACCAGAAAGCTCAGATTCAAGTCAGGTGCTGTGGGAGAGCCCCTGACTCTGCGTGGGAACCACAAGTGAACAGATCCATTATGTGAAAGCATTTAGGCATAACTGAAAGCCCAGGTTGGGATGGTCCCATGCATCTGCCCTAACCCCACGTGATGTTGCTGCACATCCCGGGAGTACGCGTGCTCTGGGCTTCAGATTCACACATCCAAAGATTTTCTAAAGGTTATGCAAAGGTTGCCACACAATTAATGCATGGGATCAGCACGCTAGCTCTGTTTGCCTAATTTCCAAAGTCTGAAGGCTACCAGGCAGCTCAACAGCACGGCATGAATGGCTGCAGCTCCCCCCATGTGCTTGTACCAACACTTCAATCCTAAACCACATTCCAACACACAGGGAGATTGCAGTGATGAAGATAACATGAAATAACGATGTATCCATTTCCTCTACCTTGGGCATTTTTAGGTGCTCATCTCAGAAATGAGCCAATTTGAGCGTTTTGCATGATGACCTGTTGGTCTCTCTCTCAGTGACAGGCAGATGGTTGGGTTTGTATCCACATAATACCTCTTATGCTGTTAGACAGGCTGGGACCCCAATGACTACTCTATTCCAAATTGACCCAGCCTTCTCTATCTCATCTGCCTGAAGGCCTCCAAACTCCTGTGTTTCAACAGGGGAGGCAGAGCCCCAGGAAGATGGAGCATTGAGTTTGCTCTGGGTTACTGAATAAATTGGCAGCAGATTCAGGAGCCCGATCGCAGTCTCTAGCTGCAGGGTTAACATTATGTGCAGTACATGCAGAGATGGATGGTTTCAAAATAGGCATAATATATATTCTTTTCCAATGTCCCTACTCGTGTTATTAATTATATGTCTCGGGTTACTAAGCACAAACAAATTAGGCTGATTTCCTTCCCAGCACTGCCAGCCTGCAGTTTGCTATTCCCTTTCACTCTGGAGCTTCATTCACCTTGCAAGACAATCTCCCTGTCAGGCTTCCCATGTAACATCACAGCTTCCCAGCTCCCAATGTTTAAATCCAGCCAATCTATTCTCATTGCTACTCAAAGTGCTTCACAAACTCTTTTACTTGTATTTGCTATTGCACATTCCTAAATACCGGCTTTAATAGGAGAAGCTCCTGATGCTGCTTCAAAACTAAATGAGCCAGGAGAAAAAACATTCCAAAACATTTTCACACAGGCATTTGTATTTTGAAGGACATTTTAAAGACACAGAACATAACCTGGCTCCTGCTGTTATTCATAAGGATCTCGTCATTTACTTGAATGAGGAATAACAAGCAGGTATTAGAGTGCAGCAAGGAGGTGAAGTTTGACATGACTTAAGAAGATGCAACTTACTCTTCCAATCACCCCAGATGTCCCACGGAGCAGGGCAGGCTGGTAGTCTTGGCTGTGCTTTAACAGGTCCTGTGCTGAGAAAATAAAGAGCCATTAGCAGCAGAAATGGAGACCAAATAACCTTGTTTATCCCAAGGAACTGCAAAAGCACATGCATTTTTAACAGCTGCTCTTTCGTTGGGCCCCACCATAAAACCACACATGAAGAACCTCAAGAAGCAGCTGTGCGCTCTGCAGGCATTCCCAAAATGAGGAGCAACAGTGCCACTGTGGGACAGGCACCACTGGCACGTGAAGGCAAACTGGATCTCAGCCTGGACACCAAACATTCCTTCCCTCCCAGGAAGAGCCTGGATTTCCTTTCAGCTCTTCCAGGGGCGTCACAGGCTGTGGAAGCCACATGGACAGGAGATGCTGAATAAAAGAGTCTGCAAATAACTGATGGTCAAGCCTAGTAGGAGATCAGACTGTGAGATACAGTGGCAGGAACACCTCTGCCTTCTCCAGCTCACCCAGGAGACCCATACACGTGTGAAGGCACCTCTTCCTTTGGTATATCTTAGCTATTACAGCTGATCGATGGAGGTTTTCATGTTGGGTAGGTCTAGTTTCCTTACATCACCTGCAATCTGGTGGGTGCTGGTGGTCCTCAAGCCCTCCAGGACACCCCCATGCACTCGTCCTGCCCCACTGAGCCAGAAAGGAAACAAACAGCAGCAGAAAGTGGAAAACTTTCCATCTCTCTCCTGTTAATTACAATCTTATTTTGCACAGAGAACCTGTCACTCAGGCTCCTGTAATGGATAGCTTCTATTTCAATTCTTCCTCCACCCTATTATCTTTTATCAAATCCAGCGGAGCTGGGTGATGGATTGATAAGGGCCGGTCCCGGCGGGAGCTGGCTCGCTCGGAATGGCTGTCACGTGCGCCCAACTTCTGTATCATCTTAAATATTTCACTTGTTGGAGATCTTTATTTCACATTTCGATTTCCTGTAGTACAGTGAATTTATCTCAGTCACCCAGTCAAGTTCTCTCCAAGCCCCTTATCTGCTCCTCCTCTGTACAACTGAAAGCACCTACATTATCTGTGCTGCCAATAACGCCGGCTGTGGCAATCTGCAGATCACACTGAAGACAAAAGGGGACCCTGGAAGCCCCATGCTTGGAAGTTCATTGCTCAAACCCAGCACCGGCTCCTCCTGGAGAAGACCCTGGGGCTGCCTGAGGACCCCGAGGGATGGGGGTGAAGGCAGATGCTCTCTGGGTTTGAAGTGCGAAGGATGCTGGTTCCCATCCCAGACAAGGGTGAAGAGGATGAGCTACATCCTCCTTCTCCTCAGTGGCACTTGCTGCCTCCCAGACCTCAGCAATGCTTCGTTCCTCATCCCAACTCTTCTGAAAGCGAATAGGTACCTCAATTTCTAAGTCCTTCAGAAACATGCACAACCACCTCCTGGTTTTGCTGCCCATTTGCACAACCAGAAACAACACCAGAGCTTCCCATGGGCTTGGGAGGATTGGATGGGGCTCCTGGGAGACCCCAGCTACAGAAACTGAGCCAGGACTGACAAGAGCAGTGCAGTGGCTGTGCACAAAGGGCAGACCAAGAGGGTCTTGGTGTGCCTGGTGGGGGTCCAAGCACAGGGCTCGGACCACTGGGATGTCCTGGAACTGGCACCATAGCACTGCATGGGGAAAAGGGTTAAGGCAGCTTCTCCCATGGCACAGCATGGAGCATCACAGGGCACAGACAGCTGGGCACAAGCCTCCACGCCACAGATGACATTTGAGATTATATAAAGATCCCAAGACCTGTGGCTCCTTTGTGCTCCCTCTGCCCAGCCCTCACCTCCCTCCCCTGGCCTGCAAGGTCCCAAAGGGACCAAACAAGGAGGACACAGTGACTTCACATTGAGCCTTCCCCTCCCTGCTGATGCCTGGAGGAATTTGGCATCACCTCCATCCCTGTGGAAAAGAGGGTCCCTGCAAGGAAAATCCCATCTGGGGCCATTTGGGATGCCCTCAATGGAGTGGGCTGTTCCTAGCAGAGGTGTCTGCAGCAGCCAGCAGCCCTGCTGAGGCTGCTGGAATAAAAGGACATATTTTCATTTAATAGACCACAGAAGTTTAAATATCTCAACATCAGAGAGCAGAGAGAGCATCCGTGGGAAACCCCATTGGAATAGCATCCTCATCACCCCGGGGTAGGAGCTGCAAGCAATCAAATAAAACCAATAATAAGAAAAGCCACAGCAAACAGGTAAAATGAAGTCACCTTCTCGCTGTTCCACTTTGGCACTGCAGCATCGAGAGTGATCAGGCAGCACCCCCTGGTGCCATCACCATCGCCCGGGGCCGGCTCTGCCGTGGGGTACCCCGGGCTGTCGGGGTGGAGCTGGACCAGGCTGGGATGGGGACAGCAAACCAGCAACCTGACAAACCACATGGGAAAACCTCAGCGAGCCATTAAAGGAATTAAACCTGTTTTCTCACACATAAACATGTGCCCAGAGGAATGGTTCAGAGGTGATGGATGCGATGAGACAGGCAGGAGAACGTGGTCTGCCCAATTCCCAGCACAAACACACTGGTTTGGGACCATTCCCATCCAGACAGGAAGGATCCGGGGGATTTTGATGGTTTCCTTCCTGGGTCCCAGCTCCCACCTTGCTGGTTACAGACCAAGGAGCTGGGGTCCTGCCCTCACTGTGCTGCTGTGGTCAGCAGCAAACTCACACAATAGCACCAGGTCTTTTATCCGGGAATTAAAGAATAAAGGGATGCTCACACATCCTCTTCCAGCATCATGAAGCTGCGCAGGGAGAGGCTGCAAAGAGCATGCTGGAACTTGACTATGATTATAGAGAAATAAACAGTTTCTGAGTGTATTGTACAGGGGGGTTTACACACTTCAAGATGTTTGTCGCAGTGGAAAGAGGCAAGCAGATTTCACTTCCAGTCTGTTCGTGGCTTCCCAGCCCCAGCAAGGCAGAGACGTGGGGAGAAAAACTGACTTCATCTTAGTGTTGCTCCAGACTTTGTTGCATGCTTTAGTCTCCCTTGAAGGCACCCTTTCACTGCAAGCTTTGGGAGTGACTTGAGTCCTCATGGACCCTTTGGAATATGGAACCAGGACCAAAACTTCCCTGTACAGCAGCCAGCAGCCAAATGCAACTTTCAGGGAGGCTACGCTCAACCCAGCAGCCTGAAGTGAGGTGCTCACCAACTTCTTTCCAGCTCTTGGAGTGATTTTGTCCCCCGGGATCTAACGCAGCAGCAGGCACCCAATAAACGTGTCTGCAAAGGGGTGATTTATCTGTGGGAGAAGCCATGGAAATTCCCAAACCCTCTTAAATATCTGCTGCTTGGCTGTGAACAGTCCGTAACTTGCCAACTGGGGAATGTGTTTTTTCTGCTCTCCTCCATCTATTTTCTGCTTTTCATTATGATTTGCTAAATAATACATTACAATGAGTTATTTATCACACTTGGCAGCGGGTTCCTCCTCCAGCCAGAGGAATTTCACTCATAAATCCATCGCACAAATAGCTGTGGGCATTGCTGCAACCCCAGGGGTCTTTTCCCCTTCGGGTGCCCAGCACATTTCCCAGCCAGCTCCCAGGCTCTGCTCAGAGCTATCACCCAAGTTAAACACCATTTCTATCCCCCAGAACAGCCGTGCCTGTCTCTGTTGCTCCTCTCCTTGTTGTCCTCCCTGGACAACAGGCAAAGGGGGAATAGAAGCAATAAGAGACACAAACCCAGCAGATAAAGAAAGAGGAGGAGGAAGCTCTGTTTCTTCCACTCCTGCTATTGGGACTATATCGATGGGAGAAGCAAAAGTGGCACCAAGAGGTAAACGAGAGTAAAACTCATTGGAATAAATGCTGTGAGGACGTAAAGGGACGCTGGGTATTTATGACTCTCAAGTGCAAGTTTCCTCCAGGAGCACATACAGGGATTCAGAGGACACCAGGAGCTGGTAGTTTTCCAGAGTGGGTGCCTGGGGAATTCCAGCCTGAGTCACGCAGCAGGAAAAAGAAATCAGTTTATTCAAATCAGCATTACAACCTCCCCAGGCTTTCTCCCTCTGCCTTGCAAAGCGATGCCCTCAGGACACAGCAAGGGATGAGTAAATGCCCACACATGTACCACCTATAGCAAGGAAGCAGCGAGCAGATCCCATCCAAACTGGCACCCAGACCCAGGGAAAAGGGGAAAACCCTCATGAGCTCCACTCATCTATTCACCAAGACCTCCCGGTGCTCTTGGCCACAGCGATGTTCGGATAACGGGACAAGAGGTGCCATCAAAACACCATTTACATTCGGGTAACGTGGCCATAGAGCCTGGCGCTGCTGCAGAGCAGTGTCTAGTCAGTGCCTGGCAGTTCCCGACCCATTATTATTAGAGCTCCTCTGATATAAAAGGGAAATGCAATTTGGGATGGAGGGAGCGCATCTTCTATAATCACATTTTCCAGCTCAGCAGCAGTGGAACTGGCCTGTAGGGACACGTCACCCTCTGCAGCAGCCGGGCTCTGTCCCCATTGCCCCTTCCACAGCCAAGCAAACCAGACTCGGACCCAAATGGTCCCAAACTGCTGCCACAGGGCACCAGCAAACCCTGACCTCACATGAACAAGCACTAGAGGAGGACAAGGTTGTGCCCTTGGCACCAGCACATCCTATAGCAGCGCAGGGATTGTCATCAGACAGAAGCTGCTTTTGCCTCCCCATGGCCCAGAAAAGGGGAAGAGAAAACCAAGGTTTTAACTCAAATCATCCATTCTTACACCGTTTTACCACTCAAAATGCTTTGGAAACCTTTTCTTCAAGCCATTGCCTTCTCACACTATGTGGATACCCACAGATGGGCACAGCACTGGTACCCACCCCATGATGCTCACACAGCATTGCTGCCAATTATCCCCTCGGTGGGCTCCAGCCCTAAACAAGAGTGAGCCTCACATGGAGGGGCCTGCATGAACACGCCACGAGCAGGGATCGGATGGTGGGATGTGCATCCCCCTGCAATCCTCAGCTTTGATTCTGACTTCCATCTCTGGAGGAAAACCTGGTGGGTGGCTAGGGATGCACATGAGTTATGGCCAGACAGCTTATGAACCTCCAGATCTCCTCCTCCTGGTCACTATGAGGTGAAGACCTGCATAAACAACAGGTTTGCATTGCTGGGATATAAAAGAGGCAGCGCTCAACTTCAGTCCCAGCAGGAACACCAGGAGGGAAAAGTTGTGATTCCTTAGGATTAACCTTCCTTTTCGAGTGGCTGCACCCAACCTTTGAAGCAAACTGCTTTGCAAATACTGGTTAAGCTTTACAACGTCCCTCTTAAATAAACAGTATCTCAGCTTACAGATGGGGAAATCAAGGCATGGAAGAGGACAAAGAGCAGAACCAGGAACAAAACCCTCTCTCTGTGCTTTAACTACAAAATCATCTTTCCTCATTAGCAGCTAATCAGAAATACCAGAGGGGAAGAGATTCCAGGCAGGGTGGAGAGGGGAGTAACTGAGAGAAATACAGACATCAGAACAGATCTTCATTTCTTTACTCATTTATCACAGTGAGCCACAGGCTCAGAGTTCACTGGAGTCTGGCAGGATTTGGGGATGGCATCTCCCCCGTCTAGAACAGTTCATAGGGCAGAGCCACAAACCACCTCAGGAAGGAGAAAATCTTCAGTTTGGGGCTGGTCTCAGGAAGTCTGACGTTGCTTTGCCTGGTAGATTATAAGAAACCACTGATCTCCCTTCGCAGCCTCCTCATCTTTGTGGCAGCCCAGACAGATCCCTTACCTCATCTTGGTGATGGTTTGAGTGGCCCAGGGAACAGCCAGAGGGGAGCAGAGGTGAGGTTTGGTACCCAGTTAACCCAGCTGCTGTATCCCATGCCATGCCAGCGATGCAGCTGGTGTGGTAGCCTTCTGGTGAAGGCCAACAGAGATTCAAACATCAGACATCAAATGTTTGTTCTTTATCTCACCGAGTCTGGGCTGAGCAGCTCCAGATGAGAGGGTCCAGCAGGGCTCAGGGTCCCACACATCCCTTCTGCTCCCTCTAAACATCCCCATGCAGCCCCTACCCACCTTTGTGTACTTATACACCAAAATGAGCAGTTTGGAGGCTTTTGCCCCCTCCCTTTTTGCCCAAAAATGCTTTGCAAGCAGCAGAGTGCTGTATTTACTGCAGGCAGAGAATGCCTCATCTTCAAACTCCCCTTTCTTTCCTTATTTTATCCTGAATCTCCATAAGTGAGGAGACAGACAAGGTCCACAACATCCATCTGACCACAACCCACAACCACAGTGTGAGGCTGGCTCTGAGGTATCCAAAAGGGAGAAGCCTCCATAACCCACACCAGCCCCAGGATGCTCAAGGAGGTCGTTTCCTGCAGCATTCCCAGCCTCGGGCACAAGCCCAGGCTGGGAAATGAGGAACATATATTTAAATAACAGGAGGAAATGGTGTCTTTGTGTCAGGGAAGTGGAAGAAACACAGGACCAAGAGACTGCAGAGCCTTTCCACTTCAGACAGCAGGTGCTCTCCAAGATGTGGTTATGGCAACAAAATAAATGATGGATAATTGCTTTTGTGACAACTTGCCAATTAAATTAGACTCAGCAGAATAACATAATGACAATTTGTTATGCTCTGGTGGGCACTAACACACCAATCATAATTAAATGCTATGACTGAAATAGAATGCTGCTGTACACGGGAATATATAACCCCAATTCCCTCCCAGTGAAACATTATAGGTTCAGACTTGATTTCAATTTCTGGAGGATAATAGCATTAGTGCACATCAGAATGAGCTTGCAATATGCAAACAGGCAGCGGCGGCACAGGGAGACAGACAGAGCCAAGGACAGCTGAGCCAGGTCGGGGGGGAACCCTCCCGTGCATCTCTGATGCTCTGGGTTGCAAAGCACTGGGGGACATCCCAAATATGGGGAAGATTTTGGGATGATGTGGTCCCCTTGCAGACCAATCAAGCCATGGGATGGACACGACACAGTCAGCCCTTCATTGAGTGATTGTTCATTGAAAGAACATGTACTGCAGCACCCAGCAGCACTCGTGCCCACAGGCAGGTCCCTCTGGGGCTCAGCCCTTCCAGATGATCCAGCCACAAACTGGGGAGCAAAACTGCTGGTGGCTTGTGTCAACTGATGGGAAATGAACAAGGAGAAGGGCAGGTCCTGGGGTTACCTGAAATGTACTGGTAAAACAGCACCTGAGCCACTGCTGAGCTCAACCTGCTGTCCGCATGGGGATGCTCCGGCCCTCCTGCCCTGCATCTTATTCATCCCAGAACTGTCGGGCTGGGCATTACCATTACATGGGCACTTCTGGTGCTGCAGAAGCGAAACACTACAAAAGCACCAACCCCAATTCATTAAAAAAGCTTTAATCTAAAAACAGAACCAGGCAGATGGGCAGGAATTGATGCTGTTGAGGTCTTGCAACACCCTCATCCCAAAAGCAGCAGCCACCCGTGTGCCATCCCCTCTGGAAAGCAGCACCAAGCCCTGCTCCTTCAGCAGGGCCAGCAGTTTATCCAAATCAGAGTTTTCTCCATTCAGGTGAAGCAGAGGTGGCTATTGCCCCAGTTCAAGTGCCTCATCCCTGTGTTACCCAGGCCATCATACTCCTCCATAGATCTCAGCATATCAGGTGTTGCATAGGGCAGGAAGTATAAAACCATAATAAATCCAAGCTAAGATCCTAACAGATACAGGTTTCTGGAACATTCCAAAGCTCAAATTAGGGCAGATTTAACAACCAAGTGTGTGTGTGCAGGCAAGTGTGCGTGGACAGAGGTGAACCACAGAACTACAGTGCGGCATTGCCAACATTTTCATATCTTACTTGGAGCCACACTTTAAAGCATTAGAGGTGTTATTACCTGCCTCGGTGAAGCCTTGCATTGGCAAGGTCAGATCACCTGCTTTTCCAGCAAAGCTGATGAATCTTTTGGATACTCCAGACATCAGACCTGATCCCATTAAATGCAAAGGTGTTCCTTCCAGTGAGACACATCCTGCATGCAAGCACTGATGCTCTTTGGCAAAGCACCAGTCTGAGTAACACCACAGCATCCCCGGGAACCCTCCTCCCAATCACTCATCACACCAATATTCCTGCATCATTCACTGCCACTCCAGCCATTTACCATCAGTGCAGGACACATCATTGCACAAGGTACCATTGCCCATGGCCAGAAGCATCCCCCAGTGCCAGTCCCGCAATATTCCAAATGGAGGAGGGCAGGAGTTTCCCCTCCCAGCACAGCCACTTTGCAGGTTTCATTGCCAGCACCACTGGGGCGAGCTAACCTGGTGCACAAGAGCAGCAGACTTTGCAATCAAGTCTTCTTGGTCCTACAATGGGACCCAATAGAGAACAATATTCATCTTTAGATTTTCAGACTAGGCTCCCAGCTTTAGGAACTGACCTTGGGAAACCTTCAGCCCGGCTTTTGGAGCTGTAGACGTGTTACCGACTGCCTGCGACTGTCTTTGTGATGCCTCAAAGAGTAAGGAGCCTTGTAACTGATACTTTGGCATTTATTGTCACTTAAAATAGCCTGGCAATCAGGGAGCGGAACTGCCACACGCACTGCTCCGCTAGCGGGAAGGAGGTCAGCAATTCAGCCCAGGAAGGTCACACAGCCCCTCCACAACAGGGTGTGGGATGAGAGACAGCAGAAGCTTCTCTCCAAGTCATTAACAAGCATTACAGTGGGACAGGAGAGGTTTTTGCAAACATAAGGCAATTCCTTGGCTGCTCCATGAAGGCAAAGGGTGGGTGACAAGGTCACATCCTCATCCTGCACTTACAAACCCCTGGAGCAGCCTTTGCCCTCCCCAGTATGGGCAGGCATGTGTGTCAGCACCATATTCACCATCCCTTGGGCTCTCCCACACCCCAATTCCCTTGGTGCCTCTCACACCCCATCAGCTGCACGCCCTGCTTGCTCCTAGGGGAAAATGAGCTTCATTTTTGAGTGGTTTTGGTGAAAGCTCAGACTTGTCCCACACCAGCACTGGCCTGGTCCCATCACAGCTCCCACCGAGCAGGGAGCCCCATCATAGCCAGTCCTGGGTCACCCCCATCAAACCCTCCTCCTGCAAAGCCACTGACCTTTGCCTGGCAGCAGGAGGGGAAATAACGGCTGATAAATAATCCATAACTCCCCCATGCTCTTGCCCAGAACCCTTTAATTAAGGCGAAGTTACCCTCAGGTCACAGCAATGGGCATTTCAACCCCAGCCCAGCAGGTGCATCCAGCAAACACTACCAAAACCCCACAGAACTCTAGTCTTAATTGTGTTTTATTCTAATTGCACCAAAACATGAAATCCTTTGGCTCACATCCTTTACCCACTGAGTTCCACATTACCCATCAGCTGTAACAAACCCACAGCACAGATGAACACCTCTCCCTGCTTCTCCTCCCAGATCCACACGGATGAAAATGTCCCCCCACCACAGCCAGCCAACAAACCTGCCCAAGCCCCCAAGGCTCTGTCCCACCAGCTTCTGATAAATAACTTCTTAGAATCATCACAAAACAGTTTGGATTGCAAAATACCTTAAAGCTCATCCAGCTCCAACCCCTGCCACGGGCAGGGACACCTTCCACGAGAGCAGGTTGCTCCAAGCCCGTGTCCAACCTGGCCTTGAACACTGCCAGGGATGGGGCAGCCACAGCTTCTCTGGGCACCCTGTGCCAGCGCCTCAGCACCCTCACAGGGAAGACCTTCTGCCTAAGATCTGCTGCACAAATCCAAGTTTCTTTGTGCTTTCTAGGTCCCAGCTTGGCTTGCCTAGCACCCTGGGTTTGGGCTAGGAGTAGAGAGGCAAGTGCAATAAACCAAAAGGAAGACACAGCCAAGCTCAGTAAAGCTGCAAGGATGAAGTTAATCATAGCAGATGATAAAGGAAAAAGTTCTTTAAGTAATGCTGGCAATTGTTTAGAGAAGCAACAACACACAGAAGCCCACCGAGCTGTGAATGAAGCGAGGGAGAAAGCTCCCAGGTTACCACATTCAGCTTTGCAGCACTTCTCCCTTTAAAGTACTTCCCTTTGCAATATTTGACAAGCAAAGAGCATCACCAACAGTTAAAAACACAAAACAGGGTGCTCAAAATAAAACCTTTACCTCTGAAACTCCAGAAAAGGTGAAGACTCAGAGCTGCAGCAGAGGAGACACGGAGCTGTTGGTCCCTTCCCGTGGGCTGGTGGGAGTTCTTTGTCCAAGCAACTAAACTGGGTTCAGGTGAGGAAAATCGTTATCACAGCTGCTGGTAATTTACTGAGGAGGGTCTTGGTCTGCACCAGAGGGGGGGACGCCCCACCTGAGGCTGGCTGCAGGTGAGCAAAGGGCTCGTTATGGTTCACCTGCAGCACATGGCTCCCCTCCCGTGTTTTTCCAGGCCAAATCCCATTTAAAATGCTTGCTTGTCACATGTTTACATTCAAATTTGGGCACTTGAATCAGGTTTGTTCAGCCTGGAGAAGAGAAGGCTTCTGAAGGGGAGACCTTAGAGCAGCTCCAGTGCCTAAAGGGGCTCCAGGAAACCTGGAGAGGGGCTTTGGGCAAGGGCCTGTAGGGACAGGACAAGGGGAATGGCTTTAACCTGCCAGAGGGGAGATTGAGATGAGCTCTTGGGCAGGTCTTCCCTGTGAGGGTGCTGAGGCACTGGCACAGGGTGCCCAGAGAAGCTGTGGCTGCCCCATCCCTGACAGTGTTCAAGGCCAGGTTGGACACAGGGGCTTGGAGCAACCTGCTCTAGTGGAAAGTGTCCCTGCCTGTGGCAGGGGGTTGGAACTGGATGAGCTCCACAGGGAGGAACCCGCTCAGGCAGGCTCAGGGAATGGACCCTCCAGAGCTGGCAGCCCCACAGTGCTGGGAGAGGGAAAGGACTCGCTGCTCTTTGGCACGAAATCCAGCTCCCTGCTCAAGTTACAGAACTAGGAATAATGTTTGACCTTCCAAGGATAACCAAATAATTCTACTGTAGTTACATCGCTACTGGGAAGCAAATCAAGCCACAGGCACTTTTAAACCCTCATTTTATTTATATGTATATATTGTTTTAACATAAAATAATACAGATGGATAATAGAGTTTTCTTGCACTGCATGGCAGCAGCAGTGTCACCAAATTGTGTTGCAGAGAATGTGTCTGGAAGGAAAGCATGAAACCAAAAGGAAAAACCCCCTATTTCCATCACAAGAGCGAGCCAGCCAAGGAGGTGAACAAGAGATTTGACATCACTTACCTGCTGGGCTTTGGTGGTGGAGGCAGTTTGGTTTTTTAAAAAGGAAAAAACACAAATAAAAGGAAAGAGGCACAGACAAGGAGGAAAGAGACACAAACACAAAGGAGAGAAAGCCACAAGCAGTAAATGGGTTTCACATAGCCCAAAAATCCTTACTAAAAAGCGAGGCCCTGGATCTCCCAGGTATCGGAGGATCTTCTAATCAGCTCTGAATCCCTGTAGGATTATTTTCTTGCATTGTTCTACACCAAGGTCTCTGACTGTCATGCAGCAGCGCTCACCTTCCTCCACAGCAATCATCTGTAACACTTCTGAGGTGACCAACTTCATCAAGTCACTAAAAACCTGCAAAGGACCAAATTATCTGGTATTGTTGCATTTTATCCTATGCTGAATTTAAGCAAGGACTAGGAAGAGCTTATCACAATGTTTATATAAATAGTGACTCTCTTTGATAAAGAGCTATAAAAAGATGACACTTGAAACAGCTGCTATAGAGCATAAGGCCCCAATGGTATCTGCCACTTTGACAGCAGGGCCATCACTAGGCCTGTCCCACCAAGTGCAAGAAGTTAAGAAACATTTTTACTACTGCAAATAAGACACCTGAAGAGGCAGAACTTCCAATCTTTAAAGAAAATGTTTAATTTTCCACTTTTATACTCATGTTTTCCAGCTCACAATTGGAGAGAATAGTCTTGAACCCCAAATAATAATTATTATCTCCAGATTTTACAAATGGGGAGATGAAAGAACACACATGTGTGCCACACAGACGATCAGGGAAGACACTAGAGCTGGATAACTGAGGCATGTTCCCCCCATCTCACAGCCACTGGGTTGTGGAGGCAGAATGCTGGCTCCAGGGCATGTCCTGCAGCTGAGCAGCACGGAACGACAGCACAGCCCTTAGGAGGACACAGGGTTCTCCTTCTGCTTTTCTGCTGGCTCTGCTGTCTGCTCCTCCTGATCCTTCTTGTTCTCCTGCATCTCTTCCAACACAGTTTGGAGATGCAGGTGTAATACAGAATCCCTGGTTTCAGCATCCTGATGATCCTGGTGTGCTACCTACAGGTGAAGAGAGAAACAGTCATAAAATGTTTCTGTCGAAGCGTGGCTGAGGAGAGGAATGAATGGCAACAGCCCAGCCCAAAAAAGCTGATAGAAAAGTTCCAGTTCAAGCTTAGATTGTTGTGAAGGGACAACAGAGTGTCACAGTGTCACCAGGACAAGAAATTTTCAGTGAGAGTGCTGACCTCAAGCTGAAAAGATGAACTAAAGTCGGTGATTCCCTTTTCACCTGCTCACCAGACAGTGCACTTTAAGCAGACCTAATTTCTGTCCTTTCAGCCTCTTTTATTGGGGAAAACTGTACAGGCACTTGGCCCAGAGATCACTGGTGATGATGGAGAGTGTATTACAAATGAGAATAACAAATGAATTTTTAATGTTAACAGTTTAATTCTGAACAGTTTTAAGCTATTTTTGAGGGTACTCAAGAACAGCATTCTCAGAATAAATAACAATCAGTCCTAACAAGGTAAAAGATTTCTACCCATCACAGAGCAGCCGAGCTCTGCTCTGCCTCCTGTGCTGTTCTAGAAGCTTCTTCAGTTTGGTGTTTTACCCTGTGTTATGTTGACAGTTACATGACACCACCTGAAGGAAGGAGAAACAAGACTCCATATGCCCAGGAGCCATTTCCTCTCTTGTACACCCAAGAAAACAGAAAGCAGTAGCAGAACCCTTTGGACAGTTCTTTTGGTCAGTTATTTCCTTGTCAGTAAGATTAACCCCCAGAACACAAACCTCTACTTCAATACTATAAAGGTGTTTTAAAGAAAATACCTTTAAAGAAAAATAAAAGGAAAATCCCAACAAAACAAACCACAACCACCCAAACTGCAAGATTTATGCAAGAAATTCCACTCTGGGATCAAGACTGAAGAACGAGACCATCACAACCATCAGGCCTGTTTGGCTGAGAGTTTCATTCAGACCAACTCAACATTAAGGGCCTGGAAGTGAAGTTTTCTGAACTCGCTGGCCAAGTAACTCTGAATGTTTAATACTTACTTTATCTGTTCCTCTCCTCTGTAGAAGTATCCCACTGGCCAAAAGGGCTTTTCCTGTTTCTTCAAACAATTTCTCCTCTTCAATTTTCCCTTCTTCCTTCAGTTCATTATATTTCTCAACAAACCTACACGTCGGGATTGTATTTTTACTCTCACAACAACATTTTGATTCACTCGGGGAGAAAGGGACAAGCGTTAGAAATACTTTCACTTTTTTCCTAAACAACCCTTACCTCTGGCAAGTAGATTTGTAGTTTGACTGCGACAGGTCGAAAGCTCTTGGGCCACTGCCATAAACTCTGTAAAACCTCCTATTCGAGACACATAACAGTTTAGCTTTTCAAATCATTAAAAAGTGAGGTTTGGGAGTAAATAAACAACACAGTTAATTCTGCAAGGTGGAGTATTCACGTAACTACTTCTCCTTTTCCCATTAGCTATTATATTGTGCAGAGATGCTCATCCCAGCATTCTTAATTGCTTTAATAATCCCAGACTGGTTTGTGTTGAAGGGATCTTAAAGCTCATCCAGTTCCAACTCCCTGACACGCGCAGGGACACCTTCCACTAGAGGTGGTTGCTCCAAGCCCCTGTGTCCAACCTGGCCTTGAACACTACCAGGGATGGGGCAGCCACAGCTTCTTTGGGCACACTGCGCCTTTGGTACCTCCACCAGCGACTACAAACACAACGAAGACATAAAGCCGCTCCTCTGCGATACGAACCAGCCGAGGACGCGGGGCCGCTCCCTCGCACCAGCGGCGGGGCAGAGGCAGGTCCCCGCGGGCCGGCGGCGCTGGGGCACCCCTCGGCGGCCGCGGCGGGAGGGAGGCGGGTCACTCACGCTCGCACTTCATCCTCGGGGTAGAAGATGGCGGGGATGACATCCTTCACCTTGCCGTAGCGCGGCCGCGGCACCCTGTAGAGGGGCTCCCTCAGCGGCGGGAAGGCGGCGTACACATCGAACCACAGCGGCTTCTCCACCACGCCGATGCGGAGCAGGTTCCGCGTCCTGCAGAGGCACAGGAGCAGCTCAGGGCACGCCCGCCCTCGCTGCCTCCGTGGCGGGGCACCCCGCGCCGCGCTAACCCGGCCCCGCACCGGCTGAACACGCTCCCGATCTTCTGCAGGCGGCTCCCCGCCATGGCGGCCAGGCCTCCCTTAGCAACGCGGCCGCCCTAGCAACGGCCTCGGCCTCCCACCCGGAAGTGGAAACGCGCGATTCGCCGCCACCGCCACCGCCACCGCCACCACTTAGGGCACGCAGCCAATAGCCGAAGCGCGCCGGTGGAAGGTGGTATCCAGGCAGCGGCAGTCGATGGCCGAGCGCGGGCTCAGCCGGATCGTGCCCCCTCCCCTCGATTTAAAGGGGCAGCGCCGCCGCTGCCTGCACTAGCGCGAACACGTGGGTCCTGTGGGGCTGAGGGACATGGGAATGGGAGCCCCTTCCATAGGGCTTTGGGACATGGGGGTACCCATGGAGTGTGGCCACGGAGGTGCTGCGAGGGCTGGAGCAGCTCTGCTCTGGAGCCAGGCTGAGAGAGCTGGGCTGGGGCAGCCTGGAGAAGAGAAGGCTCCTGAAGGGGAGACCTTAGAGCAGCTCCAGTGCCTAAAGGGGCTCCAGGAAACCTGGAGAGGGGCTTTGGACAAGGGCCTGTAGGGACAGGCCAAGGGGAATGGCTTTAACCTGCCAGAGGGGAGATTGAGATGAGCTCTGAGGCAGAAGCTCTTCCCTGTGAGGGTGCTGAGGCGCTGGCACAGGGTGCCCAGAGAAGCTGTGGCTGCCCCATCCCTGGCAGTGTTCAAGGCCAGGTTGGACACAGGGGCTTGGAGCAACCTGCTCTAGTGGAAGGTGTCCCTGCCCGGGGCAGGGGTTGGGACTGGATGAGCTTTAAGGTCCCTTCAACCCAAACCATTCTACAACACTAAAAAGGAAGGGCCATGTCCAGAAATACCCATGTCCCCCTTCACATCCCCCTGCAATAGATGACACCGGTTGCACTTCCCAGCGGGCTCCTGCAACCCCAGCGGGCGGATGAGCCGGGGCCGCAGGGGCACGGTTCTCACAGACCCACACTGCGGCCCCGCTGCCGACTCCGATTTCTGGAGGAGCCATTGGGACTGTCCCGACTGCTGCGGTGATCCCGGGCAGCTGTCCCGGGCCGGGACACGGTGCCAAGGGGAAGAGGAGCTGGTGCCACCTGCGCTGGCCGGGGACACATCGGATAATGCCGCTTCAGTGAAGACATTCCTCTCCATAGGCAGGAGTGATGATCCCAGAAGCTGGGGCTCATCTTCTCCACTTTATATCTGCCCCATCTGCTGTCCCACAAGCACCAGAATGTCCCTATTGCAGCCACGGAGCTTGGGTACCAGTGGTGACATTAAGCTACAAACCACCACCGGCAGCGGGATCATAGAATCATGGAATGGTTTGGGTTGGAAACAACCTTAAGATCATCCAGTTTCAACCTTCCTGGCCCAGCCACCTTTTGGTATTGGGTCTTATCCAGATGGAGAGCAAACAGTGGGATTTGCCACCAGAGTTTGCCCAAACCCTGTCTGAGGAGTTCACCCCGGCCTGATCCTGCCCTGATCCTGGTGCAGGAGGTGGCCAGCACAGAGCCCATCCCGTGTTCTTTACCTTGGTTTATAAAGGTTCTCTGCTCTCCGGGACCAGCTTTCCCCCATCCTGACGGGAGGATGCGTGGCAGCGAGCGGTGCCTGGTCACTAGGTGCAGCCCTTCGCTTAGGAATGAGCTGAGCAGGGAAAACACCACATCCCTGCTCCCATCTCCCAGCCTCGGGAAGGAAGGGGGCAGCACATTTCCACCGCAGACCGACACCTCCAGCGTTCACCATCATCCCACCACGGGCCTTCAGCCCTGGCCTTCTTAATATATGGGTTCGAAAGAGCCTTTTCCCCATAAAGCACCATTCAAAAGGCAGCTGCTGGGACTGCTCCAGGGCTGCATCCGAGATGCTGAAAGGCTTCGGTCTTTCCAGCTCTTTGGAAAAGCCGTGGCAGGAAGGCAGCAGCATCCAGGGCTCCTCCAGCATCTCGATGCTTTTGACGTTTAAGGCAAGAATGCCTTGACTTTTCCCAGCATCCTCCTTTGCAGGGCAGGTTTCCAAGCCACACGGGAGGTTGGGAAGCTCCAAGCAACACAAAGCTGCTCCCAGACAGCTTGTGCAGGGCAAGAGACTCCGGCCTCATCCCTGTGAGTGAGGGGGATGCTCCACACACAACCCAGACCTGTCGCTGCCATCCGGGGCTGCCCATGAAGCACCACGTCCCGCAGCCTTGGTGGGGAAATAACCCACCTCCTGCGAGCCGTGGGCTGCCCATGGCAAGGGGAGATGGAGCTAAGGCAGGACAGCACAGCCCGGACAGGCCAAAAGTCCCCAAAATGAAGGGCTTGAGACCGAGGTTTTGGGTGCTGGTTGGGGACACACATGCCAGCTCCTTTAAGTGAGTTTTGAGGGATACCTGCCCTTCCCTCACCCATGGCACAGACCCCCTCATCCCTGGGTCCATGTGCTGCTTTTTGAGCTTCCAAGTTGTTTCTCACCAAAAGCTTTCCTCCTCCAGCCTGGTGCAGAGAATGTGAAAGGAAGGGGAAGCCCAGCCTAGTGCTGAGTAGGCAATTCCCCATGGGAGCGATGCTGGGACCAGCCCCTCCAGGGGCAATTCCATCCAGCTCCGTGCTCTCCATCCTCACAGCCCTGGTGCAGCACAGGGCTGGGGATGAATAACACCTATTTCAGAACCGTTTCATTATAATAACGTGTTTCCATCCCATCAGGAGCCTCTGAAGGAGCCGGGCTGCCCCTTGGCTTGTGCGAGAGCTGATGAAACAGCTTAACAGCAAACTCACACAGCCCCGAGGGGCTCCTTATGTTTGGAATGGAGTGGGCGAGCCACAGCGGTTTTCCCTTTCCGCTCTTCCCACATGCAGAGCTGGCCATGGGCGAGCTGGGAGCTTCCACAGGGACCTGCGGGTGCCAGGATGGATTCCCACTGCAGCCTCTGATCCCACCGGAGCCCTTGGCATCAGACCCCGGCTGAAACTCCAGCATGGGGGTGGTGGAGGTGATACAGGGAGGAAAGGGATGCCCCAGAGCATCCTCAGCTGTACCACGGCTTTACCTGAATCCTGGGCTCTCCACGAGCATCCAGTGCTCTTCTTGCTCTCTCCCATTACAGGCATTGAAGGGGACCTGCTCCCAAACCAAGCATCCTGCCGGGTGGAAGCCGGAATTGCTCCTGGATGGAGACAGGAGCTCACCAGTGATGGGTATCCCACAGCACTCGCTTTGTCCAGAAAATCATTGGATGTGAATTAAGCACTGTCAGGAGCAGGAGGACATGAGCCAGGACACCTGCAGCCCAGTTTTAGCTGTGCTAGACTAGAGCAGGCACTTCCCTCCCCACCCCAACTTCTTTCTTTCTCCCCCCCCATAAAGAAATGGGAGCAGAAAAGCAGGATACACCCGAGTGTTTAAGAGTACAACAGGACTTTATTTATATGAATTACTATTAAACATCTTTAAGAAAAAAATCACTTATGGAAATAAACTCTAAAATAGCAACACTCACAAACGCCACCGAGTTTTCTGGTTTGTTTAAACCATTTTGTATAGAAGTGATACAAACGTCACTGAGAATTTAACATCTTTATGTAAGAAACGCATTTTCGCTTCTGAGCCGGTTTTAGTGGCCTTTCTACTCATTAGACCTGATTATTTTCTGTTTAAAGGACATAAAAGCACTCTTCACCCTCCATTCAAATGATGCTTTGTGCCTCCCAGATACTTTGAAATGGCTACAAATGGAGTGACATCATTCAGAGAGGCTTTGCCTTGGGGATTGAAGGGCGCGTTGTTAGACCATGTTAGCAAAGACATTCATCCCCAAGCCCCTGTGAGGCGCACGGGTTGGTGCTGGCACAGGACCCTTTGTGGTTAGCACATTGCCAGACCCACTCAACACAAGGCTGGGTTGGATGGGGCTTGGAGCAACCTGGTCTAGTGGAAGGTGGCAGGGAATTAGATGAGTTTTAAGGTCCCTTCCAACCCAAACCTATGGTTCTATGCACACAAAACCTTTTCTGGCGGGGCAGATGGAGCTGTTGAGGCCGGGGGGTTCGCACCCAGCACATGCCTGACACCCATCCCATCCCCGCGCTCCAGCTCGCGGCCCCCAAACTGCCCTTCCTCTCCCTGTTCTCTCCCCTGCAGGCAGCCCTGAATCCCGGGCAGCATCACAGCGAGCAGAGGATGGGCACTGGGGATGTGCTCGGCCAAACCAGCCCCAAGCAAAGTCGAGGCAGCCTCGGGGCTCCTCTCCACCACCAAACTACAGCGGGGTTACAAAGCCAGCTCAGAGGCAACGTGTCCCCTGACATGCAGAGCCGGGAGAGGACTCACCACCACGCACTCGCTGCGGTTAAAGCCAGGGTTCGGTTCCAGCAGCACTGACCTGTGACGTGATGTGGAACGTGGCTTGCCCAGCGCCAGAGCTCACCCCGGTCCTCCACAGCCGCAGCACCCATCCTGCAGCAAGGATGGGGAGCACAGCAAATCCCATGCGCTCGGCAGCGCTGGAATCACTCAGGGATGCTGGAATCACGCAAGTGCTTTCCTGCCTCTCCTCCCGGCACAACAACCTCCTCATCTGGGAGAAGCAGAATTCCCTTCCCACCAGAGCCTGAGCTCCTGCCCGACTGCCTGTTGGTGCTTCCTGCCTTCATGGAAACTTCGCTGGGAGTTAAGCCCTCGGTAGCTAAGAGGCGCTGGAACACTGACAAGCTGAGCCGGTTCCAAGCTTGATTTTCTTCCAAATATGCAGAAGAGCTGCTTTGGATTGGGAGGGAGTAATGGCAGCTTCCTATAGACCCCAGAGCCAGCGGAAGGGAGGGAAGGAGCCCCTCCTCTCCATCCACCAGTCTCTGGCTGGGAATAAAGTCCCACCCAGGGACTAAAGAACCTTCTGTTCCCAGCTTCACACTTAGCCCCTCGCACCCGGAGCCAGGCAGGGACATGCGCCTCCAGACAACCCATCTTTGCCCTGCATGGTGCAGCTCCAGCCTTGGGCACGCAGCAGGGTGAGCTTGGAGCCTGCGCATGTCAAGGCAGGGCCAGCGTGGCTTGGGATGGCTCTAACCTGTTGGCCAGGCTGCCGTGACTCAAGGGATGCTCCTCCATCCTTCCTTCAAAAGAAAAGGAGCAGGCCCCAACGCTGGGATCGGCTCAGTGGGATGGCTCTTGGGCTGCTTTGCTTTTAGGAACCCAAAGCTTGCTGGCATCCTGGGTGCTTCAGCCCAGCGCATCCTGCCCTCACCCTTGGGACCAAAGCCCAGGGACCAGGGAGAGGGTGAAGCACCCGGGTCCCCACCGATCCCAACCACTGCACCACTCACAGGGAAAGGAATCTTGGCGTCCACTTCAAAGGCGTGTGGGCTCAGGGGGGTTTGAAAAGGAGCCTGTTGGGAGCTGGCGCCTGCAATGTGGACTTTTGTTACCAAACCCTGCGGAGAGGCAGGGAAAACAGTTGCGTGTGTGTTGGAGGGCTGGGTGTCTGCGTCTGCCGCCTTCGCAGCTCCCATCTCACAACAGTTGTGCTGCTTTGCAGGAGCCAGAAAGTGAAACAGGCACGTCTAGAGCCACCTCATGCATTTAGCAGTAAACAGATTATGCCGATAAAGGAGAAGAAAATGTGCTGGCGGGAGCGATTTCTGCCTCTATGCTCATCACTCATTACTTACACAGGGAAGGAATTTGTTTACATCATTATTTTTAGCCTGACAGCATCTCCGAAAGCTGCAATGATTCAGGCACTGCCTGCCAGCCCCACAGCAGAACCAGCCTGGGGTGGGCACAGGGAAGGGTGCTCCTGCCACCGGGCCAGCCCCGGCCCCGCACCAAACCCAGCGGCGCTCACAAGCCCTTGTGCAAACCCTCTGCGCCCAGAACACCACCGGCCTCAGCTGGTGCTCTGCATCTTACCTATGGCAGGGGCATCCCTGGGGCCATGGAGTGCCCTGCCCAGCAGCCGGGATCACCACTGGCATGATGCTCCCGATGGGATGCGTCCGGCTTTGGCAGCGATGGTGACACCGGTGCAAAGTCCAGCCCTTGGTGCTGCCCTACCGGCACAAAGCGTCTGTAACTTCAAGGCAGTTTTAGCAATGCCAAAGGCAAAGGTTTAATTCCAAGTAAAACACCTAGGAAAAGAAGGCCTTTCCTTTTAAAAACAATTTATAGATCATTTGACTATCACCTGATCCGAATCTCCACTCATTACTCCTAGCAATAATAGACAACGGCTGTAGGTTCTCTCTCTCACGTGTTTCGTGTTGGTTTTTTCCTGTGTGCGCAGAGTAAAGTTACACCAGATCACTACAGAGATATGTTCAGGAGTGCTCTGGCCAAGCAGATCCCACGTTGAATGCATCCGCGTTAGTACAACTGATCCCATTCCTCCTGCGCCGCCGCTCGCGCTGCTCCTCCCAAGCCCAAGCTCCGCTGGCTCCTCAGAGCAGCTCCCAGCAGCTCCCGACCTGGTTTGTTCCTCATTTTGATTCCTTTTTGGCTGATTTGCTATATAGAAGTTGTTTTCAAACCACTCGTAAGAAAACTTTGTGCCTCAATACTTGTACTTCCGAGGAGTACAGCAGCAGAGGGGGAGCAGCCAAAACTCTGGGTGATTTGTTGGGTGTCTTTTGTTCCTTTTTCAGCCATCTTCTCATGAAGCTTTGGGCACGTTCTGTGCCAGCACTAAACCCCAGCGCTGGGACCTGCAGGAGAGGAGAAGGGGAGGGATGGAGAGTGGCACATGCTCAGCCTCAGCTGCACTGTGGGCAGCACGGGGCTGTCACCAGCCATTCATCCCCATGTGGACCCAATGCAGAGCACGCAGCCCCTTCCTCCAGCTAGGACACATGGATGAATGGGACTGTTCACATGCCGACTAGGAAATGTTAATCCCCAGGTGCCTCTCACCATTTACTGCCCTTCCTTCAGCATCTCCTCCTCCTCCTGGAGCTGCTGCCTCCGTGCTTGGAAGTCTTCATCTGAAGGGAAGAGGCAAGATGGGGTTGTTGCATGGGGCTGCAGCCACTTCCATGACAGGACCCCGGCCGCTGTGCCAAGGTCCCAGCTCCAGCAATGAGGGACCTGGACTTCCTCACCCAGACAGACAAATCCCAGGGACGGGGACATGGGGATTGTGCCAGAACATGGCTGGGAACACTAGGAGGAGGTTTTAGCCCATGGGGGCAGATTTGCCAGGACTATAACTGGATCCCAGGCTACACATCCTGCAGGAGAGCGACATGGGACCAGGGGTGAGCCCGTAGCACTGATGGCCATGCTCCTGATGGGAGCCAGCTCCAGCAGAGCAATGGCATGGGGCAGGACGGGGCCAGGCACACGGGACCCCAGCACAGCACACACAGCTCCACGTGCCACATCTGCACTTTCTTACCGCATGAATGTCCTTCGACATCATCGAGAAGATTTGCCGTGGAAGCTGCTGTCCCCATCCTGTGCCCTCTGCTAAGGAAAACCAGGACATGGCCGTGGTACCACAATCACCCTTCCCAGCCCCTGGTACAGCCATGGGAGGCAGCTGGAGGCTCCGGGCAGACCAGAGCCTTGGGGAGTCCCCATGAGCACCCAAGGGTGGCCGCTCCAACAGCCCCACAGCCCCCGCCGCTCCCATTCCCTTTCAGGATACACCTGGTGCTTCAACAAGTGTTTTCTTTTCGATTTCCTCATCTTTGTCTTCTCGGAGAAGGCTCTGGCGAGTTCAAACAGCTTCTTGCGTGTGGCTGGGGGGAAGCAGACACGTGAGGGTCTCACCCAAAACCCTGCCCAAAGCTGCCATGGGCGATGGGGAGGACTGAGGGCCAGCGGTGTGAGAGCCTCCTGCACCAACACCCTACAGTGATGCCCTGGGTTTTCCTGGGAATACCAGGGCTGCCAGGCTTGGAGAACTGGATCCTGCAACCAACAGGGACATGTTGGTCCCTGACGGGGGCGGGGGGGCTGATGTTTTTACCCTTTCCCTGGGATTTTCATGACCTTCCCTACCCACAACTGATCCACATACCCCAGTGTCTCAACTGGCTGATACAAGCAGCCCAAAGACCTTGGTCTATTTTGCGATGGGAGAAGGGGGCTGTGACACGCTAAGAGGAAAGGATTGGAAAAGGAAGAGTTACAGCAAACCCTTGGCTTGCTTTTCCAGGATTCACACAAACCCTGCCCAGAAATTCCTCCTGCATCCTCAACTCCTGCCATAACCCACACCATGGACAGTGCAGAACTGGGGCACCAAGACCCAGGTCTCCATCTCTCATCTGTTGTGCCTGCGCCCAGCCCTGGTGTGCAGCATGGGAGATCCTTGCCACTGATGAGGGCCAAGAGGGGAGCACCACAGGATAGGGATGCACCAGCCCAGGGCTGTAAAATGCAGCTGGCAACTACTCCAAATGGGGGATACACATGGAGCAGGGAGCTCGGGTGATCACCCCTCAATGCTGCCGCCTCTTCTCCTGCTGCCCCATTCCCACCTCCCCTCCATCCCCGGCAGGATCCCGGTGCCAGCCCACAAACCCACTCACATTTTCCCATGTGTTTCAACTTGTCTCTGAATAAGGCATCGTCAGACACGGCGCCGCCGGCCTCGCTGGGTGCAGAGGGGGCTGCGTCACCTGGAAGGCAAACATCTGGTCACCGCAGTGTGTGTGCAGCGAGGGAGGCTCCACAGGGATCGCTGCCATGACCCAGTTCCAGTGCTAGCAGAGCACAGCCCGGCCACGAGTAGAGCTGAGCGAGAGCAGGCAGGAGGAGGGCACCGGCACACTGGGGATGGGTCTGGATGGGGACCCTCTGCAGATATAACCCCTGAGACTGAGGGTGCGGAGACATCGGCTTCAGCACACCCCGAACCCCATGGGGCTGCTCGCCTTGAGGTGTGTGTGAGTGGACATGGGGCGAGCAGCAGCGCAGTCCCACCACCAGCACCACTGCAGAGCAGCTCCCTCTGCGCCGCTTCAGCCCCAAATTACCCCTAAGAGGCACTAATTGCACGCTGGGTATTAGATCGTGCCCATGCTCTGTATCTGGGGCAACAGGTTCACTGGATCACTGGATCAGGAGCAGAAGCTCAGTGACTCAGTCAAGTGGACCAGAGACCTCAACAACCATGTCCTTGCACCCACATGGGCCCATGCCCCTTCCCCAGGTCTGGGTGCCCCTGAAGCACCATGTGCCCAGCCGGAGCAATGCCACACTGCACCGGGCCATCGACGGACACCAGCTCTAACTGTGAGCCTGGGCAGCTGCTCCTCTCACTGAGGTTAATCAGGATTACCCAGGAACAGTCATTACACCTCCCAGGCACAATCCCCCACTCCAGCCATGACCAGAGAGGGCTCTGTCACCCCCAGGAACTGGATCCCAGCTCCCACCTGCAGGAATGGGCAGAGGCAGGATGCAGGGATGGGCAGAGGCAGGATGCAGGAGCACCTCCACACAGGGAGGGCAGCATCACCCATCACCCATCAGCTCCATCAGCTGGGGGATGACAGAAGGGAGGGATCAGCCAGTTTCCCTCCCCACAGCCACTTTGGAGGGCAGAGGGCTGGGAACGCAGGAGCTGCGGGGCATCCCGCTGCTCAGAGGTGATGCTCATGTGCAACTTGGAAGTTACCTGATAATACGGAGGAGAACCCAAAGTCGTTGCTGACAGCAACACTGGTCGACTTGGATTTTTTTGACTCATATTTCAATCGATCTGAAAAACAGAAAGCCCAGCGCCCGCTCGATCAGGGCCCCGAGGCAGCGCACGCAGCTCGGCTCCCCTCTCCCCTTGCAGCCCTCACGGATGTGGAGGGACAGGCTGGTGGCAGTGCGAGGGAGAGGAAGGGCAGCTCTTTGCTCAGGAGCGGATGGGGAGGGCACACTGGCCAGGCTGGGCTCAGAGAGAGAGCATTTCCGAGGCACCTTCCTACAGATCTTTACAAAGCCCTGTAGGGACAGGCCAAGGGGAATGGCTTTAACCTGCCAGAGGGGAGACTGAGATGAGCTCTGAGGCAGAAGCTCTTCCCTGTGAGGGTGCTGAGGTGCTGGCACAGGGTGCCCAGAGAAGCTGTGGCTGCCCCATCCCTGGCAGTGTTCAAGGCCAGGTTGGACACGGGGGCTTGGAGCAACCTGCTCTAGTGGAAGGTGGCCCTGCCCATGGCACTGGATGAGCTTTAAGGTCCCTTCCAACACAAACCATTCCATGGTTCTATGATTTTGCTGGGCTTTATCACAGAGATGGGCAGAGGGAGGAGAGCCTTGTGGCAGGCAGCTGAGCACCAGGAGCAGGCCACCAAGCTGGTCACATCCTGCGCTGGCTCCGCTTTGGCACGAGCCACATCAGGGCAATGCACTTCTCACCTCTCTCCAAGGCGAGGAGGAAATCCCGGTTCCTCTGGAGCTCCTTCATGAACTCTTCGTTCTGCAGGAAGAGCGCGATCCGCTCGTCCTCCAGGTACTGCTTCCAGCGCCGCTCCTGCTCCAGCGAGCCCTGGCCCCGCGGGGTGAGCCCCCGTGGCACGGGCTGCCGGCGGCCGGGGGAGCCCTGCAGAGGCAAACGTGGCAGAGCTTGCTCAATGGTCTTGGTGCCTGCACCGGTGCGTGCGGGAGGGTCCCTGCAGCGCCTCAGGCTCAGCTTGGCCTTTTGCACCCTCCTATACCCAGCACCCAACATCTCAAGGCATGGTCCCCCCTGGCTGGGCTGCACTCAGGATGGTGCTGCTGCAAAGGGGGTAAAGAGGGACAGAGTCAGACATCCCACAAGGGAACAGGGACCTCTCGCTCTGGGACCAGCATGGCACAGGGAGGAACTGGTGCCTCCGTAATAGCTCTATTGCAAAGCACAGACCTGCACAGATTTAGCACTTTAAACCATGGGGTTGAGCCAAGACAGAACCTGGTGTGGAGGTGAGGGAGAAGGGTCTCAGCCGCTATCTCCGCTTCTGTTTCCCTCTATCTAAAAAGCAGAGACTGCAGTTTCCCCCTGACAAACATCCTTGCGTGAAGCACCTCGTGCTCTCCCCCAGCTCCCAGTGCAGTTGCATCTCAGGAGCAGCAGAGCTGCACTCCACAGCTGCAACCTCATCCTCACCTACACTATTGATCTGATTTGTAGCTGCTCTCAGAGAGCCATAAAAAGCAAAAGCGCACAATTACTGGGGAAAGAAAAGGGCAGCTGCTGCTCTCCTCCCCCTGAGCCCAAGTGAACCAGCACGTCCCTATTCCCAGAAAGGTAATATAGCCCGTGAAGCTCAACTTGCAGGGCAATCATTTATGGAAACGTGGCAGGCTGCCTTTGGAGCCAAAAAGGGAGGGAGGAGTCGATGTATGGGGTAAGGCAGGAGGCCTGCAGCCCCCCAGCCCCTTGCCATGCCAGGAGGGTGCTGACCCCACTTGCAAAGGGGGCTGAGGAACATCCTGGGGATGCAGTGTGCCTGGAGCCGAGCTGGGCACTGCCCACTGTGGCACCCACAGCCCCAAGCCTTGTGGCTCCAAACCCACCACGGAGCACACGGGGACTCTCACTTCCCAAGGACAATTCCTGTGCTTTGCACTAGATTTTCCACCCAAGTTCCACTGCACCAGCCCTTGAGTGCTCTGGCAGTGCCACTCTCACTAGGAGCATATGTTGGCACTGCTGCTCCTCACCAGGGTGGCAGGTGTGATTTTCAACTGATTTAAAATATTAGGTGCTTACTGCAAGTGGCATTTCTGGCAGTGACTGCTGGGATAATGGCAGGAAAAACATGACAGCCTCACTGGAAGATTCCCCTTTCACACCTTGCTCACTTCAGTCTCACCTTGAACAACAAGATGCACTCCAAATCTTTCAGTTTGATCCATACCCGGTACCCAGATGGTTTCAGAGCGCTGACACTGCAGCTCGGGGTGGCTGAGGAGTGGGTTTGGTGCTCCATGCCACACCATGGTCTGGAAGGGGCAGCAAGCCTCACCTGTGTGCCGGCGGTCTGCTGGGGCAGGATGCGGAGGAAATCCTCAGGGAGGTTGCCCAGGAGCGGTGGGTTCCAGTTCCTGTAGTGCCCAGACACTGGGGTGCTGCCGGGCCCTGGCACGTCCGTCCTGTGGGACAAGCACAGACAGTGCCTTTGGCAAGGGAAAACCCACTGATGTCTGCTGCAGCAGTGGGGCACAGGGCCTGGAACGGCAGCTCCCTGCTCAGCTCTACCAGTAGTCCTGGGAACCAAGAAACCACAGCTCGCCTCCCAGACCCACAGTAAAAGGCTTTCATAGCAAGTCTGGAATCTTTGGGAGCTGCACTTCCAGCCTTGCCCCACAACCGCCCAGGCTGGATTCCCTCCTCCTGCCCAGAAACCAGCCCCATGGAGCCCCAGCACCGCAGGGCTTTGCTTTCAGAGCTGATGAACTCCTCTCACCAGTCACACAGGGCCAGCAGCGCCTTTGTCCGAGGGGCTGGCACTGAGGGCTCCGGCGCCTGCTCTCCTGCAAGCCCCACACCAAAGAGGTCTCCGGTGCCAAGAGCCCGACGTGCAGGGCCCGGCTGCCGGCAGCTGGTGTTTTCGAGCAGAGACAAGCGCTCCCCACCCCAGTAGCTGATTTTTGCCATTCCACACGCTGCTGGAGCAGCTTCCCGCGCCCCTCAGCTGTTCACTTCTTAGGGCCTCGGGAGGATCTTTTAGCCAGCTGTGAGCTTCATTCATCTCCTTTGGCTTTGTCTCACCCGACCCTAACAGGCTGCTGCCAGATTCCCCTGGCTGGGGGAGCTAACACACAGCAAGTCCCCCAGGGCACCCATACAGGGTGCTTTGCTGGCCACCACGAGCAGAAGGCTCAGTGTGGCCGTGCCGTGGGGCTGGGGGCTCACCTGGGAGGTGGGGTGGGAGGTGCACGGGGGTAGCGGCTGCCCAGCGCCTGGCTCTCATAGGCAGGAGGGGAATAGACAGGAGGGGGCTCCTCGTCCGAGCTGTCCGGCTCCAGGGTCCGCTCCAAGATCTGCAATGGGAGGATGGGGTGAGGGTGAGCTGGGGAAATGCTCCCTTGTGGGCTGGACCCCTGTGCATGGCAGCAGAGCCACTGCAGAGATGGGGGCAATCTCCTGACACTGGTCCCCCTGCATCAGGGGGCTTTTGGTGGCGTTTGGAGGTGCTGCTCTCAAGGGATGAGACACCCCATTTTGGGTGGGTTGGAACTAGATGATCTTAAGGTTGTTTCCAACCCTAACCATTCTATGAGTCTTTTGAGCCTGTTCCTGGGTGCACAACAACAGCCCTCTGACAGCAGCAGGAAGGTCTCTGTTGGGTTTTGGGGTAGAAGGGAGGGAGGAGAGCAGTTTGGCTGAAGCCTCAAGCACCATCCAAGACAAACCAGCCAGGCTGCACGCTCCAGATCAGCTGAATCAGGCACTCAAATCTCTGCCCGCCTGTACCAGCTGAGTAGCACCATGCCCAGGCAGAAAGGAGGCAGGAGGAGACTGAGCTGCCTTGCTCAGGATGAGCCAGCCACAACAGCCAGGGGTCCAGGCAGGGGACCCCCACCCATAGCCACATGTTGGGGACCACCGGCATGGGTTACCTCGGGGGGGATGCTGTCCTCCGAGTCCGAGCTGTCATCACAACCGCTACTGTCCAGGTTCATCTGCAGGAGCTGGTCGATGGTGGCATCCACGGCGCCGTTGTTGGCTCTCAAGACGCACTCGATGATGTCGTAGTCCATGTTGGGGAACATGGTCTTGAAGTCCTCCATGGCCTGGTTGAACTCCAGGCGCCGGACCTGCCTGGCGGGGCGGCTGTTGTTGAGCTCCTGGGCGGAGGAGCCGCCGCGGGAGCTGCCGTTGCTGCTGCTGCGGCGGAAGAGGCTCGTCATGGCGGGGCGCAGGGCAGGGGCTCGCTGCTGCGGGTGCCACGGGTCACGGGGCGCTGCCCCGGCAGCCGGCGGGGACCATGGGGCGGGCAGTGGGGGTCCCGCGGCCGGCGGCACCGTGTGTCAGCCCCCGGCACGCTGCAGCATCCTCCCACCTGCGGAGGGACAGAGGAGAGAGTCACCCATGGGCACAGCACCCGTGAGATCCCCCTCTCAACGGGGGACATCTGATCCAGTTCAATTGCCCGGAGAAGCTGTGGCTGCCCCATCCCTGGCAGTGTTCAAGGCCAGGTTGGACACAGGGGTTGGAGCAACCTGCTCTAGTGGAGGTGTCCCTGCCCGTGGCAGGGGGTTGGAACTGGAGGAGCTTTAAGGTCCCTTCCAACCCAAACCAGTCTGGGATTCTATGACCCATCCAACACCATCCTCATGGGACTGTCCCATCCCTGCACACCAGAGCTTGGCTGCGCTGTGCATCATGCAGAAACAAACTGCAAGGTAAGAAAAATGGCATTACTGCCCCTGACAAGGGCTCCCCAGGTTCTGACATGTATTTATAAATGCAGTAAAATCTTTCTTTAAAATAAAAGGACTCAGCTCAAGAGAGTTTCAGAGCAGGGGCTAAACCACTCTGCAGCAAACCGACCCTTGGGAAAAGCCATCAAATCCAAGATTAACATTCACTTTAAAACCATAAACAGATTATACAGCTACTGCTTCTCATTTGGAAACGTGGGGCCAAACTCAGCTCTGGATTAACTCCACTGCTGAAACAGGAACACTTTTGATCCATAATATCGTTTTCAAAGGCTTTTTCCTAAGCAGCAGGCACAGAGTTCAAGATAACTGTCCCTAAAATGGAATTTCATTCAGAAGAAGGTGCCAAGCACATTTCTTAGTGAAATAATCACACTCCAAGCCATTAGTGGAGCAGTCACCTCTGAAGGTCACCCGGGCACATCCCCAGTGCTCACCCGGCCTCAGCAGTCCCAACCTGCTCCAAGGGGCTTCCAGAGGCTGCCGAGAGCAAAACACACTTGAAAACCATGGGAAACTCAGGAGAAGGTTCACTTCTGTGATGCTGGTTCATCCCCATTTCCATCCCCAGGGACAGCCCTGCCCTGGCTCAGCACCCAGAGGAATCGCTGGTGCCTCCAGAGGCTGGGGGATGATTCCTGCTCCATGGGCACACTCTGCTCTCCCTCCTGGAGTTTCCGTATCCTGGATGTATCTGCATCCAGATGCACTGAGCCCTGTGGGTGAGCTTGAACAGCAGGCCCATGCAAACACCAGCACCAGACCAGACCCTGCCCCTCGGCCAAGGACTGTGGTCCCTGGGCTATGATGCCAGTGCCACTTCCCTGTGGCCTTCACTCATCCCGCAGGAAAGAATGCATGGAAAAACTGGGAAAATCACTGCTGTGCACAAGGGGCTGTTTCCAAACAGCACCAGAAGCCCCAGGCTTGCTCCCTGCTCGCTAACAAAATGCATTTAACAGATCACTCAGCTGTCTCCGTCCCCGCAGATCCCAGGATCTGCTCCTGCTTGCCGGGAGCCAGGCGCGGAGCAGCGTTGTGTGAGTGGAGCAGGAACAATCCCGACAGCCCTGCCCGGCTCCATTCACCGAGGACAAATAAATCTGCTGGAGTCGATTAATAAAACACAGCCTCTCAGTTCCTGCTCTGCCACCATGAGTCATTCACAGCAAAGAGCCGGCATTGTTCACACCTCTGGTGTTGTACTTTAATTGCAATATTGCATGGCTGGTTTAGTCACATCTTCAATTGAGTTATAACACATTCGCAGGGTACACACACTCCTTAAAACATCTGGCTACTCCAAAGGGATGGGGAAAGAGCCTGGGCATCAAGGGGAAAACAGCTTATACAGGATACACTGCAAATACACACATGATCCAAATATGAGAGCTCCTGCAGAGAAGCATTAGCTCAGCAATGCCATGCTAGCCCATGAACCTCAGATAGCAAAATCAGCCCCAAAATCAGAAAATGAGCTTGGAAATCCCCAGATCTATTTAAAAATCTTAAGATCTATAAAGCAACAAGAAGCTCCTGTGGTTGGGGAGTTCTTTGTCTCCCAGCATTTGACCTTTGAGTCAAATATTTAAGTATATTATATGCAAGTAAGTATATTTAAGGTCTTTCCCGTGACCATGATGAAGGCCACTGCCATGTCAGGCACTGGCAATCCCCTGCAGCCCCCTGCCCTGCTGGAGAGGGACCAGCTCCTCCTGATGCAAACGCTGACACAACGTGACACAAGGGTCTGGGACAGCTCACTGAAACCACAGCCCATGCCCGATAGCGTGACTGAGCAACACACCGACTAACTGAAAGCTTCTGGTCAGAAGATGAACTAAATTAGGGATGGGACAACATATTTATATGCCAAATGAGCTCTGCTGAACATCTGGCTTCAAACAACCCCAAGGGATCGCACTGCTGGGACCCTCCCAGCCCTGAGATATGGCCAGAGGCTGCTGTGAAGGGCTTGTTGGGCAAAACCAAGGTGCAGCCAGTGCCCTGGCACAGACCAGGGTGATTCCACATGCCCCATGGGCAAACACTGCTGCGGGCAGAGGTGATGGTGGTGAAACACTCCAAACTCAGGTTTTTAAGCCCACTTTTTAAAGTCCAGCTACTAATCCAGAGAAATCCAAACCACTACACCAGCACGAGCTGAAATCCAGAGAAATCCAAGTCACTGCATCAGCAGGAGTTAGTTTAAAAGATAAACCATTAGTTGATTTGCAGGATTTTCCCCAGTTCCTACTTATCTCCATCAGCATCTCCAGGTGAGAAGAGGGAAGGGCAGCAGGACCCCAGTCACCAGCATGGGGAAGGGGCTCAGCACATTTCTGGCCCTTATTTCTGTGAAGGGCTGAGAAGACGCCAGGAAAAGCAAAATCCTTTGGATTTCCCAAAAAGGAAAGCAGAAAGCTGGTGTCTGAGTGCCAGCCCAGGCGGGAGCACAGGGCACAGCGGGTGCAGGCCGGGCTTCCCTTCGCCTGCTGCCCCCATTTGCAGAATTAGGCTGAGATGCCTCCTTTAGCTGTTTCCTAATCAACTTTCTTCCTGCCTTAAAATAGTTCTTGCTCTGCTGTCATGCAGAGAGGACCCTGAATGCTGTTATTCATTCATCCAAACCCGGGCACATGCGTAATCCTTCGCCCTTCTGCTGCGCCCATCACAGGAGGAGCTTAAAGGCTTTGCAAGCTCTGAGTGCGTGTGTCCCCATCCTGTGGGTCATGGGGAGCAGCGAGGTGGGAGCAGGGACACTGGTGGGGCTGGCACTGCCCCTGTGCCCCCTGTGAGCCCTGGGTAAAACCTCGCAGGGTGAGGGCAGTGCTTGGCCCTGGCTCACCCTGGGGACACGGTGGCAGCTCTGGATGAGCCACCTCCACATCCAGTGGCCGCGGCTGCCCCGGTGCTGACCTGTGCCACGGTGACATCCCAGGCTGGGGCCAGGCACAGAGCCACCGTGCTGCTGTAACATCAAGCCTGCAGGAAGGCTGCCACGTCCATACCAGCTTTTAGCCAAGCAGAAAATGCCCACGTAGGTTTTGCCACCACCACCGAACCAGGACAGCACGGGATGCTCTCCTGCACACATCCATGGTTGCTTTCTCATTGTACCTTGTGCCCAGGCTCCAGCACACCTTTGGGTCCAGCTTCTGCCTTTAGCTCACCGCTTAAAAGACACTAAATAGGACCAAAAAAGCTGACCTTCAGGAGAAGGCTCACCCCTGCCAATCTATGGGTGCACCACAGCTTTGCTCCGCTAAGGACTTGCACAATTCACATCCACCCTTGCCTGAGCCAGAGCCAAGAACAAGACCTCAGTGGCTGAGAAACCCTTAATGAGGCTCATCAGTGAGCAGATAAGATGTGCACAGCCTGGGGGAGCATGTCCTGCATCCCACCTCTACAAAGCTGGTTTCCTCTCATCCCTGGGAGCTGGGCAGTCGGTACCTCACAGAGATGGACATTCCACATCAAGGGATGGCCCAAGAGGCATCGGGTCAGCTCCAGCCAGGAGCAAGCAAGGAGGAGGCTGCCTGAGCTCAGCATCAGCCATCCGGGAATGGCGCAGAGGAGCAGCTGGATAATCCCAGGGCTTGGTCGGACTGGTCATGTCATGCTGGAAACAGCAGTTGCTCAGCTCTGGGAGGAACGCAGCCCGATCGGAGCAGCCAGCAGCTGTAAAAGCAGTGGATCGCCAGGGAAGAGCCTTGGCACCAAGTGCAAACGAGAATATTCCTTTCCCCAGCGTCTGCTGCAGCTCAGACACCAGATGGGATTGCTCAAACGCTGCTGAACCAGCCCCTTCTCCCCTGCTAGTGCCACGCTGTGTCTGTAGATCATCCCTGCAAACACGCTGGAGCTGGGACCCCCTGTTTGCAGCCAGGATTGGGGGGGGACACCATGGAATGCTTGTTCCCCACCACCCAGCACTCACCCGCTCCCCCGAGGGCACCCATCACTCAGTAGCTGCAAGCCCAGGCCCATAGTGACTCGCTGGGGGATGCTATAGAAGTGCAGGAGGAATTTCCATGCACAGGGATATCTGGAGACAAGGTCCTCCAGTGCCCCGGCTTCCAGAGGGAAGACTCAACACTGTGGACAGCTTTGGAAAGAGCAGAGCTGCCGAGCTCTGCCTGCAGCCAGGGATTGCTCAATATGGGAACAAGCAACCCGGGAATGGGATGCTGGGCGGCTGCAGGTGTGACTATAATTGGATTGAAACTGGGATGAAAACTAAATGATGGGAACAGAAACCACAATAGTGTCCACCAGCAAAGTGAAAGGCAGAACACACGCTGAGGATGTGCAGGATGGGGCCTTACAGTGTCCCCAAATCCCCCTTTATGCCCACCTCACATTGGGATGTGTGTGCTCACCTCCTGGGAAAACTGTGTGCGAGCAAATCCTTTTTTCACAGAAACAAATAAGCACCTGAGGATCCCCTTTAATACTTGTTGTACCACGCATTAAAATGGCTGGGTTTAAGCCCTTTTCAAAGTAAAAAGCAATCAAGGAGCAGAGCAGAAGTAACTGAGAGCCTGTGCAGCACGTACCTCTGCAGAATGAAATTCCCCTTTTGGCTCCCAGAGCAGCGTTTAGGACCAGAGGAACAGGGGACAAGGGAGAGCCATGGAGTGATCCTGGTCCTCACACTGGGCATCATCAGTGTTACTGCTCAAGCACTGATGGCTTCACTGGGGAGCCTGTAGCCATCCCTGCACTGTGAAATGCAGGATAACCATGTTTAAGAGAAGAAGTGGTGCTGCTGCTGCCTGGGGCACCCTCTGCTCGCCCAGCAGCAGCCATCCGTGCCATCACCCTCCTGGAGAGATTGATGAGGGCCCTTTGTGAGCCGACCAGATGTCAGCCCTCCACAGCACCCAGTGGGCTCCTAAACCAGCAACACCCAGATAAAACCTGGGGGGACACACTCAGCTGGACCAGGGACCCCTTCTTCCCCTGGAGCAGCACCCACCTCAGTGCTGGGATGCAGCGGGATGCCCCCAGCCCCTTGTGCCAAGCGAGGGCAGAGCCACCCCCTGCCCTTCAGCGTTGTGCCGCGATAATCCCTGGCTTTCACACCATTTTCCATGCCAGAATTGCAGCCCCCACCCCAAACGAAGCCTGGATTAATGAGGGAGCACTAGATGTTAATCAAAACGTCGCCTGCCTCGCGAGGCTGCCTTGCGCTGGTTCCATTGAAGGTAATTTGATCTTGGTAGGACGACATTCCTAAAATAGTTGAGGGAATTCAAACATGAAATAAGGTTTCCAGGAAGGGATTAAAAAAAAAATAGGTCAAGCAAGTGTGAGCGATTAAAGTAACCCAGCATCCCTTTGTACGGTTTAACTGCATCCCTGTTCAACTCTATCTTGTATCAATGTGTCACGAATTAGATGCAAGAGGCTGCCTAAAGCAGAGAGGCTGATAGAAGATTATTCCACGAGGTGGTTGAACATCAGCGACCTTTTCTCCTCGGGCTTTCACTGCTGACATCAAAACACACATGTCCCAGCTGAAAAATCAGCTCAGAGCTTGTTTGAAATGATGAGGAGCAAGCACTGCCTGGTGTGAAGGGGTGACAGCAGCATGGTCCGGGTACCAGCGCTGCCTCCATCCCATTCCATATGGGAATGCCCTGTGCCCATCATCCCCCTGCCTCAGTTTACCCAGTATCTAAAGCCCTGCAGGAGGGATGCCCCAGCACCCCTGTGCCTGCTCACATCCCCGCAGCCATCGTGCAAAGCCCTCACACCATATGTCACACAAACCCATCTCTAACTGCTTATCCCTTCTTCTCCCTTTGTGCTCCGGCTCGGCACAAAAGCGCCGGGAAGCAGCAGGAAGTGGAAGAACACACAAATCCCTGCAGGGACAAAGGTGGGAGAGCCCAGGCTCTCCCTGGGCTGGAACCACGTCAAGAGGAGTCACCCTCGGGCAATTTGGGGTTGGATTTGGTCAGTGAGCACTTAACAGGGAGTGAGCAAAAGCGAACCCAGGCCCCGCTCCCCTGGTAATTAGAGCAGCTGATTCACAAATGCTCATTTGCCATTTTAGGCCAAGGGTCAAAGAAATTAAAGGATGGGAAGGGAAAAACAGGGAAAGATCCCGAGCAGAGCCAGCCCCTTCCTCTCCAGCTCCACTGGGAATGGACTGGGATTAGACCAGGCTGGCCCTGGGCATCCTGCAGGGACAGACCAGAGCCAAGGCAGGCGAAAGGCAGCACCAAGTGCCACCCCGCCACCAGCATCTCCTGCTATCGGGGTTTGAGGGCCATCACTAAATGTGTGAAGGGAAAAAAACCCATATTGATTCACCCAAGGCTCCATGGACCACACGAGCTCCTGTGGAAACAAAATTAGTCATAGAACTCTGACTGACAATTAATTATTTACCAGGACAGGCCCCTGGCCATTAGGGTCTGGTAAAGAGATCTAAGGGTGATCACTGCTGCCTTCCCTCGGGGCACTAAACTGCATCCAAGGAGGAAGAGGAGGAGGAAGGTCTCCATGCCACATGCATGATGAATCCCACCATGGACACCGGGGGACCCATAGGGGAAGGTCCTGTGCCTCCATCACCACATCTGCAGCTTCTGGTGTCCCCAGAGAGAGGATGAGGGTGGCACAGGGGGATGACAGGGACATGCAGCAACAGGGAGATTGCGATGAGCAGACAGGAGTAAGCTGGTGTGGAAGAGGAAGAGCTGTAGGGGTCTGAAGCTGTCACCTTCCAGCCTGCCCTCCCAAGCAGCACCCCTCTCTCCTCCCCAGCCCCTTGCCCCATGGCACGGCAACAGTGCACGGCATAAAGACAGTGAAAAGGTGAAAAAGCTCCTGCCTGATGCCCCCTTGACACACACCACGGAGTCACCCATCCCGCAGCATCCAGGATGCTGCTGCCACACCGAAGGCAGGAGCCGCAGCCCCGCTCATCCCACAGTGCCTCAGCACCTCACTTACAAGTCAGGATCGTGCGAGCCAAGAGCGAGGGGAAGAAAGGAAGAAAGGGACTCATTAAGTTGGGAATGGAGGAGCTCTTTTCCCTCTGAGTCACTAAGCCAATGGCTGACGCAAGCCACCCGCCAAGGTGCCGCACGGAGGATGGGACGCTGCCGTCCCTTCGCTGTCCCAGGACACAGCATCACACTGTAATTGCGCTGGTCTTGTGTCCTCCCTTGCACCGGGTGATGTTGCTCAGCAGAGGAGAACCTGCTTGAAGCACTGCACCTCTCCAGGGACAGGTATTCAGTTAACAACAATACATCAGTCCCCTCCTGCCACCGCAAGAACAGGCTCCTGCATCCTCAGCTTGCAGGAGAGAAGAAAGCCCTCGAAAGCTGAAATATTGAGTTTGCTCCGTTCCTTCTGCTCCATCTCAGCACATCACACTTTATACGGAAATGATACAGGACGCTAACCTGGATTTGAAGCCAGGCAGTGCTCAGATAAGCTCTCAGTCTCCTTTCAAGCTCAGCAGCAGCCTGCTCCCGCACCAGCACAGCCCTCAATAGCAAGGGAAACCCAGAGCCCTGCTCACTGCTCCCTTCACCCGCTGGACACAGCAAGTGGGTCACGTTCTTCAACATCCCACCTCACTTCTGCTTCATTATTTTTAAGTTTGAAAAATTAATCCTCATACAACCCCATCACCATCCTTTCCCAGTTCCTTTGCACTGGCCTGACCACGGCAATTGTCAGGAAGCTTAAAAGCCATGAGGATTCCATAAGCAACACTTTAGGCTCCATCGCTGGCGTGCCTGTGTGCCCGGCTGTGTGAGCCTTCCCCAGGGAAGCCGGCGAGGGCAGGGATCGATGAGCTGTCAGGCACAAGGAAGAAATAGCACTTCCAGGAGCCAGGGCTCATTTCCCAGCAATAAAAGCAGGCTGGGGCTGGGGGAAAGCACTGCTAAGGGGGATGCACGTCCCACATCACTTCAGCCGCCGGTAGGAAGTGACCCAGGGGCTGCAGCTTGGAAAAATAAGAGCCATCAACAAACACTTGGTGTTAAGTATAGCTCTAGATTGGGCTCAGACTGGTGTATAAAGGATCTGCCTTTTCCCACATGGATTATTGCTATGGATGATGCCCTCCACATTCCAGCCTCATATCCCCAGGTCCTGGCTACAGCTCCTCCAGCAGACAGGAAAAGAAAACATTTTGCTTCCTCCCAGGGCAGGGAATTGCTCTGATCAGCATCCTCCCTTCCCCTCCCTACTCTCCATCCCCTTCAACCCCATTATCCCCACACACACTCCTCTGGGAACCCAAGGAAGGGCCAGAGTATCCATTGCTGATAAATGCCACCTAGAAACGAAGACCTGAAGCGTTTGTGCTTCACTGAGTTATCTGAGGGTGGATTTTATCTCCTTTCCCATCTATTCTTGGCGTGCTTTGGCAAGGAGGATCCTTACCAGCGAGCTGGCAGCCTGCCTCCCCTCTGCCGAGCTCACTATCACCCCAAAACAAACCCCAGAAGATAGAGGCGGCACCACCAGCGCTGGGGCCGTGCCAGAGCCCTGACACGCACAACCGTGGCAGGAGGGGACAGTTCCTGCAAGGCTTTGAGCTGGAGTTTTAAGACACTTGTTTGTTTATTTGTCACTGGGCAACGGAGAGGATGGAAAAAAATATCAATGTCATATTGTCACCTCTGAGTCACCACTTAGATCTCCTGTTCCTCCCGCTGCCAAGACCCTGAAGCACCCCAAAAGCAGCTCTTGCTGCCTGCTCCGACACCTTCCCCATCCCCGAAGCTGGGGACACCAGTGGGCCGGGGACATTGGTGGCACAAGGACAACTTTCCAAGCCATGGGATTTGCATTCGTGTTTGCATTTCCTAATGGCACCCGCGGGTTTCCTGGGGCAGCGGCCGGCCCCGGTTTCCATGGCAGGTTTTGTGCGCACCCCGAGAACCGAGCGACGCACAAAGGGGCCACAATGGACCTGCCACTCACACACATCAAAGGCGGGCGGCGGGGCGGGATGGGGCACTGCAGCCCCTGTCCCCCCAGCACCAGCACCGGGGTGGACACGGGGGGACCCCTGGGCAGCGGCACTGGGGGGACACCAGGGTTTTGGTACTTGTGGAGCAGCGTTGGGGATGCAATGGGGCTGCTTGATGGAGGAGCAGAGTCTGAATCGCCGTCACCCGGAGGTGGCAGCCACCCCGCGCCCATCGGAAGTGGTGCAAGAGCCGGACCCAGATGTTCCCCCTGTTCTCATTTCCTGTGTTTGCAGCCAGCTTTCCACCCAGCTGGGGTGGGTTTCTTTCCCCTTCCATCTTCCCTATGCCTGTCGTGCCAGCGAGGCTCCCTGCCCTGGCTCAGCTCACACAGCGCTGTGCCCATCCAGCTCCTGCGCTGACCACAGGGAACCACAGACCACACAAAACTGGGACCAAGGACTGGGAAATCCTGGTCCCAATGCCATCAATCAGAGGCGAGGCTCCAGCCAACATCTCTCCACACCCTGGCCACGGTGACGCTGCCACACCAGCCACACCGCAGGAGAAGAACCCATTACTGCCTCACACACCCCCAAAGGGCTCCATGCTTCAAGCATTTTCCTTACTTTATAGTATACAATTATCACCATCATCATCAACTCACGCTGCCCCAAAGCTTCCCAGCTCTGACCACAAGCACCCTGTGATGTTACAGCAGCAACCTCCTCCCCACGGGTCCCACCCGGGATTTTACCCCCATGGCACATACACTGGACAGGAATGACCCTCCAGCTCCTCTCCCAGCAGTTCCCGAGCGCCAGCGTCCGCAGCATGCAGCATCCCCTGTTATCTTCTCCCTCCCAGAGGGTGTTTGTGGAGGCAGATAAGAACCAAGCACTCGCTATCACACTGGGAAGCCCCACTTGCCCTCATCAGCCTGGGGTGAAGGGGAACCACAGCACTGCCATGGGCAAAGCTGGCTCAGCCACACCATGGATCCGGTCAGGGAAAGGTTAGGTGCTGGTGCATGGGTTAGACACTGTTTTGTTCAGTTTTTTCTTAAATTTAAAAGCTGTTTTTTAATAAAATGCTGAAAAAGCCAAAACTTTCCTGGGAACTTCGGGCTGGGAAGAGAATGGGTGTCTTTGAAGGAAATGCTTTTGGTGATCAGATGTTCCAGCACCAGGAAGGGGCTGTGGGCACCCACGGATCAGTGTGTAAGGCATCAGACACATCCTCACCGCTGCGGAGGTGAGGTCAGACCGGGGTGGTCAGACATGGTGGGGAAGGCAAGGCCACAGGAGCAGGGTGCACGACAAGAGAGCTATTAGAAAGGCACAGAGAGCTAATGAAGGGCTGGGTCTGCTCTGCCATAAGGACCACTGAAAGCTTTCCTCTACCCCCCCACCAGCACCACCCTATCTCCCTTCCCAGAGGTGCACGTCTCCCGTGTGGTCTCGCTGCCGTGCTTCCACACTTCCCACATGAAGGAAAACCCTCATGAAATCGCAGCGGAGCAGATGCTGCTTCAGCCCGTGTTGTTAGAGATGAACGAGGAGGAGGAGGAGGCGCAGAGAGCCACAGCTTCCACCAGCAAAGCCCCCGCCGCAAACCTCGGAGGTCATCCCGGGATGGCGGCTTTCCCGCACGGATATCCGTCCCCCACGTTTGCTGTCAGAGGCAGCAGCAGGAGGAGGTGTGAGGAGGAGGTGCGACTCCGCTGCTGTTCAAAAAGTAATAGAAAGGAGCCTTCCCAACCCGCCTGGCGAGACAGTGCATGAGTGTGCTGCCTTGAGCAGCGACTTCCACAAGCGCTGCCTTGAACAGTGACTTCCACAGGCTCTCAGACCCTTCTCCACCGGTGCAATCGGTGTCCATTCCAGTGCTGGCTGGGTGGGACAGTGCCCTCCATCCTTATGGGGGTCCACAGTTAACCCCGAGCCCAGGAGGTGACTCCAAAGCCACGGTCCCTGCACTAAGCGCTGCCCCAGCCCGGATGAGGTGTCCGGGGCGTGAAGCACATCGCGAAGCACCACCACGGACCAGGCGCAGAGGAAGGGGATGACATCCTGCAGCAGGAAACCCCCAAACCCAAGCCCTGCCCGCACACCCCGCGCTCCGGAGGGGTCCCACCGGTGCTCCGGGGACAGCCCGGTGCTGCCCCACGGCTGGTGTCCACATCCCGCTCCCGGCCCCATGCAGGGACAGGGACCCCGCACCCTGCGCCGGGCTCCCGCCGCACCCGCACCCCGCTACGGGCTCCCACCCTGCCGGTGCCCGCCGGCAGCGGGGCCTCACGCCGGGCCGAGGGGCTGCTCCGGGAGCCGGGAACAGCGGCGGGGCCAGGCCGCGGGGCTGCAGCCGCAACAGGCGCCGCGCCGGGCCGCGGGCCCCAGCCGAGGCCGGTCCGGCCGCAACCCCGCTCTCCGCGCCGGGACTCGCAGCTCCGGGCTCGGCCGCGCTCAGCCCCGGGGCCCGGGCGCAGCCCCGCGAGGCTCCGGGCCGCGGCCCGCACAGGCCGCCCGCCCCAGCCCGGCCCAGCCCAGCCCGGCCCGGCCCGGCTCAGCCCGGCGCACAAAGAGCCCCGTCCCGCCCCCCCCTTACCGGCGGTCGGCGCCGCGCTGCGGCGGTGTCGGCGGCGGGAGGCACCGGTCACGCCGGGAACCATGGAAAGGAGCCGGGACCAGACGTACGTGGCTGCGGGCGGGCGGGGGCGGCCGTGCCCGGCAGCTGGGGGCGGCGCGGCGGGGCCGGGGCCGGGGCCGGGGCCGGGGCCGGGCCCGGGCCGGGCAGGCCCGGGGGGGCGCTGGGAGCGGGGCCTAGCGGCGGCCGGGCCGAAATGCAGCGGGGACCGGCGGGGGTCGCTCGGGGCCTGGGCTGGGGCGTACCCCCACGGGGGAACGTGTCGGCCCGTTTCGGTGCTGAGGGGCCGGCACCGCCCGGTCCCCTCAGCCCCCGCGGGGCTGCTCGGTCCCTGAGGGGACATGGGGGGTCTCAGCATTCCCCCTGCTGCTCCCAGGCTTCCCAACATCCCATGGAGTGCGGCACCCCCGGCCCTGGCCAGAGGCAGCATCCCAAGGAGAGCTGCTCTGTTCTCAGCCTCCTCTGCACCTTTACTGTTCCAGGCTCCCGGATCTTGGATCCCCATCCCCGGCGCACGCATGGGGTGAGGAAGAGGATGCACCACTCCTGCCCCAAGGGCTGAACATGAGAGGCGGATTCCAACAGAGCATCACTTCGACCACAGATAGAAAGCAGCCGTCTCCGGTATCCAGCGCTACAGCGCCTGACAGCTTGCAGCCATCCCACAGAACAGCCCAGGACGGGAAGTGATCTCCTCTTACAAATTACAGGAGCCAATTTACACAGGGCAAACACTTCCCGTTCTGCGGAGACCAGAGCGAGACCGCACACGGCAGCGGGTCAGGGCCTCCGCTTCCCTCACCGCTTCCAGACCCTCTGGGACATGCTGCAGGAGGAACGCCGCAGCTCCGGGTACCCGCAGCCGGCCTCACACAGCACCCAGCAAGACCAGCTCGGAAGCACGACCCCGAGCACACGTTTGGGATGGTCCAAAGCTCTCGCAGGATGGGCTCCATGCAGAGGTTTTTCCTCACTTCATCCATGTCTGGCAGCTAAGCGATCCTGAGCCTGGGTAACAATCTGTAAGGCTTTGACAAGGAACACACACATCAGTAAGAGCGAAAACATTAGAGGCAAACCTTCAGCTTTCAGCGCATTCGTGTGCCACAGCATTTGCTTTCCCAAAGTTAACGCAGATCAGCATCTCTTCCGTGTCACAGTGCCTTGCAGAGAGCTCTGTTGACTGCAACAATCTCTTTTCCTAATCCAGGCTTGATTCGGGGGGAAACAGGTGATTTGATCAAGTTTCTTTACTGTCCTTTGATATGGGTCTTAGCTGCTAATGGTGCTAGGAAGTGAAAAAGAAATGGGAATAGAAATACACAACTATGAAGAATTAAAATAGTGACTTTAATTCAACCAGTTCCAACTGAATCAGTAATTCCCTGAAAAACAAACCTTGCACAGAAAACACAGAACACAAATGGGTTTGTCTTGACAGCTGGTGAGAACAAGTGAAAAGGTGAATGGAATCTCTGACTTCTCTGGAAAACAAAAGGTTCCACACACACTCAAAATGCCCCTTGTTTTCTTACTAAATGGGTTGGGTTTGGAGGTAGCTACTGGAAATGCTTTGTGAGGAAAACCAAGGTCTGTGCTCTGCCACAAGCAGTAATTCCAGATGCCCACGTTGAAATGCTTTACAAATATCTTACTGTCAAAAAGCGTTTATGCTTCCTTAAAGAAAACCCCAGGACTTTGAAAAAAATAATTCAAATTAGCCCAGAAACCCGAAGAACCAAAACCAAAAACCTATTAATTTTTTAAATCACAAGTCCACCTTTCCCAGCAGTCTTTACTTGGGCTTCAGGGAGACACAAGGCACGAGGAAGTGATCCGCTGCTGAGGCTCTCAGCTTGGGATGAGGGACCGAGCTCCTGGCTCGGCTTCTCCCAGCACTGAAATGCTTTTTCCAAAGCAATACCAAAAAAGGGTTGTTTCTAGGTCAAGACCTCAGTACTCAATATTAAGCCGGGGCTGACAGTCGAATGTGAACACAGCTGTAAAATGGATTCGCAATGGGAGCTCAGGCATCCTTTTTCTGATTAGAAAACAGTCACCGAGCCTTGGGCGCTTAAAGGTGAAAGCTATTTTTGACATAAAAATTAGCACGTAGTTCCTCTGTCATCCTTCAGTTGCTGCTCTGGAAGCTGTGAGTGAATGATCCAAAGATAAGCAAGGAGTAGAAACACGCTGAATTACACGAATAGGTAGAAGGGGATCGGGTTTTAAGTTTTATTCTGCCTGACAATTAGGAAGAGATTTCTTTTTACACTCACTACTTAGCCTAAAAAGCACTGCTAAAAAAGGTCCACTCAAGCACTGAGACAGACCTCAATGGCATTTAAAAACTGGAAGTGCTTTTAATAGCTAGCTGCCTTTTGAAAATAATGTTAAGTCTATTTTTGAGATGGATAAACTGAGCCACCAATAAAGCAAGGCAGGAGTTCTCGGAAGGATCCAGCACTGAGAAACTGCAGTCTGCTTCTGAACCCATACAGGGACCCCAAGATAAGAAAATATCAGCGTACTGGATGCTTTCAAGTGTTCTTTAAACCCAAATTCTCCTTCCTTCATTCTTTGGTGGGAACCTAACCCCGACAGCCTTCAAAATTAACCCCAGGCAGCTTGAAAACACAGCTCAGAGGGACTGCTTCTAAAATAAAAGTGAGCGAAGAACAAGCAGAACTCGGAGGGCTTATCGCCACCCGTAATGCCACCGGCTAATCCCCAGCCCCTTTATGTAACCTGGGATTGCTGCAGCTCAAACAGCTTACTGGGGTTTGCTGCTTTTCTTTAAAGCTCTCGTGGACAAATGCAAACACATTAAATACCTTTTTTCTTCTGCCATTCGCAAGAAAAAGTTATTGTAAGAGGGGGAAAAAAAAAATCTTTTATTTGTGAACAATGGCAAATAGAATTTAACTCACATACTGAGAAGAACACGTTTGTCTTAGCCGTGATCTTGACAGAAATCTTCCCTCTTTGCAATACTCGGGGTAACTCCCCAATGGTTAAGACACAAAAGGTTGAATCCCACATTTCTCCTCCCCCCCAGACCCCCTCTGGAAGTGGTGGGGTGTTCCAAATCAAGACAACACCCTGCCCAAGGTACACCTTTGGTGCAGCTCCCGCAGCACGGGTGGCTGTGCTCTCATACTTACTTCCCTGCGCCCGCTTGCCCGTGGTGCCAATCCAGCACTGAGCCAGGCACCGGTGGCTCCCTTTGCCCGCAGGACGAGCTCTCGTGCCACTGATCTGCTCTGACTTTCCACTGCACCAATCCTTCCAAGGCAAAATGCAACTTTAAAACTTCCAGTCGGTGCTAAGCCTAATGCCGGATGCTTAGGGAAACTTAAGGAGAAAAAAAATAAACCCCTTATTGAGCTCCTTGCAATCGGAGACCTGAGCGGGCTGGATCTAAACCCCACTCAAATCAACGGCAGCAGTAGGCTTCCCTGGATGTTGGACTAGATCCAGCTCAAAAGTTTCCATGAAATAAACTAGGCTAAGCGCATCAGCTGCATCGAAACTAACTCGGTGTAACAGGAGCATCTGTTCTTCACATCCACCATTTTCTTACAGCCTCAACTCCCCGGCGCCGCAGCGACACGAGCTGCCGTGCGAATCGCTCATCGCTGTCGTGACACGATACGTCGTCTCCCGACAGCAGCTGCCTCGTTAGACTGTGGATGAACCAGCGATTAGAAGGTAGCATGCATGCTGTATAAACTACTTGACCAGGTAGCTTTCGTTTGTCAAAAAACAGCTTAATGTATTTCGTACGATGGCATTACAACGTGAAATCAATGTCCGCGTCGAGACAGCTGAGGAGCACACCTCGGAACCATTTATACACAGTACAAAGCAAATGTTTACCCAAGTACAAATGAAACAGGTTGACAATTAGCTAATGTAGCTTTGTGGACATAAACCAGGTACATTCGAGCAGAACCAACATAAAATAAAAAGAGGAAACAGCCCTTTTCCTATGCCCTGCTAAGAGCCCCGTGGTTAGTGGTTTGGGAAGCCTCTGTCATGTTGAAAAGTCTCCTTGCCTGTGTTTAATGTGTTTATTCTACTGCTACGCTGCTGGGATAAAAATAACAGCAGCAGGGCTGCACGGACCCACTGTCAATGCTACAGGAATTGACAACATACAATTAAGTCTCACACCTGTTTATTGTCAGTAATTCATAGATAACCACTTCTAGTACACATTTTCATATCGGCTTTTAATGCTTCTGGGGGGGGGGAGGGTTTAAGCTCAGGGACACCCAAACTTCATCTAAGGGTTATCTCTGCAGTGTACCCAGATCCAGAACGCTACACACCTACTGTGTAAAACTGGTGCAAGCTGGTGTCATTGCCACGGGTAGCAGAGATGCTTTGGAAACTACATGTCCCAACATGCACGGCCCCACCAGCACGGGCTGCTCTAACGCTACGGGAGGAGGGAGTTTTCCTGGGGTGCATTCCCTTCACATGCCTCGTTCCGGCCGGATCAGCCTAAGTCATGCAGCTGTCTGCACGCAATGCTCTACACAGTGCAAAAAACGAAGACCTCTACACATCTGGAGTAAGAACAGTGGTAACAAAGTCATAGCTACATATTCTTCTCTACATTTTTGTTTATTGAGACAAACTAATTAAAAGGCACAAACATAGGGCATATGTTTACATGGACATTATAACAAACATATACATTAAAAGTGTAGGAATGTGTTTCCTTTCTGCTAAACAGAAAGTTCCTAAGCTTTTATATATACAAAAGTTGTACAATTTGATGTCCTAAAGTACAAAAGATCATTTATAAAATTATTTTACACTAAGCTCTATTTTTTTTTTTTTTGTTGGTTTTTTTTTTGTTGGTTTACTATGTAGTCCAAGCCCCTAGAACAGTTTCACGTAATGATACAGATACCTGTCACCTGAGCCAGCAGCCTGGCAATCACTGCTTGTACTGACACGGCAGGGTAGGAACGGAAGCAGTCAGTCCATTTTGACTAGTCAGTCCTGCTAGCACTCTGTGAAAATGCACACACTCTAATCTCTGTAGCTTTCAACTTCATTAAGATAAAAACATCTCGACTGTAATCTTTATTTTGTTTTGTTTTGTTTTTTTTTTTTAATGTAGAGTCTTGGGTTTAGGGTGGTTCGTTGGTTGTTGTTTTTTTAAACAAAGTTTTAAAAACGTGAATATGTGACATGATAGTCTAAAAAGTATATCTGTTTCCCTAGATTTTGCTTTCTACTTTATGTACAGATAAACAGGTTAAGAAATAAAAAGCACATGTAGCTTAAACATGTGTGACCATTTGTGGAGAAGTTCTGGGCTGGATAGTTGAAACCATCACCCCAGAAAGTCCCACAAACTGATAGAAATGTGTTAACACAATAGAAGAGTAACGTAAAAATGATGATGTTTGCAAATATTTACAAAGTTGAACAGATTTGCACAACACTTGATTAAGAAATAGGGGAGAAATTAAAAAGACGCTCTCTGCTTGTCCTGGAGGGGCATCCTACCTAGTTAGTGGTTAGAATAAAAACTGTATACAATTTAATATAAGACAAAACTTCTAGTGAACAACTAACACGTCTGTCCCCTGCTGCAACACCAGCAGGCTCTGATTGGGAGGCAGAGGGCATAAAAATCATACCCACTGCCTCCAGAATCTTCCAGCTTAAAGCAATATTTCTTAAGTTTCAAAGCACTCCTTTTGCTCCTAGGTAAGAGTCCCATAGGGGTCTGACTGTTCAGAGACCATGTTTACATACATCTCGACTCCTCTTCTGTCAGCCACGGCTGTTTCTCACCAAACAATAAGCTTTCTTAAAAAAAATGTTGACTACAATGCTATATTCCCTTAGGGTAATATGTTGGGTAATATTTACATCTCCAAATATCAGGTCACAATCCCTATTATACGTTGAAGTTAGAATGATAAGTTATCATATGCTTTGCATATCAGAGCTGGTATCACCTTTCCCATAGGGAATGCTGCCTGAAATTACCATATTCCCAAAGGTAAAATGCATATTTTCTCCAAAATGCATTTTTCTTTAAATGACAACATTGTAATGCATTTACTCCTTAAAAAAAAACAAAACATCAACACAGACAAGGATTCTACACTAGCTCAGAAACTTAACGACTGGCAAGTTAAGATTAGCCATCCGCCCTGTTAAAACACACAGAGGGGTCTTTGCTAGTGCTTAGATTAAAGTAATTCTCTAAGTTATAATTTGGGGGATAAAACATAAAACTGGTTTGGGGTTTGGTTTTTTTTTTTTCTCTTTTTTAATTATTTTTCTTTTTTTAAACTCTGGCAATAAGTATCTGCTCTAATTCAGCATCAGTCAGCTAAAAGGGAAAACTTACGTTAAATGAAGTGCTCCAGTGAAACTCAAGGTTGAACCATACGAGCCAAATCAACAGGGGAAGATGCTACTATGGTCTCTGATGGTGCATGTTGCCCCAGTGTCTTAGTCTGAATTTATTATTAACTAAACCAAAACAAAAAAAAAGAAAAACAGAACAAAAAAACAAAAAACCCAACAACAAAAATAATAATAAACCCAAACAAAAACCCAGAAAAGAACTGCTGGTAAGGATTCCATTTTAATCCTTTTTAATACTGTTTAGAAACTCTTTACCAGGGAGGAGACGTGGGCAAGGCCTGGGGCAGGAAAGGCATGCTCTCTACCGGCCTCATGGCTATATTTAACGGACCAGCTAACGTCATGGGCGTGGGGAGGTTCATGGGAGATGTTATAGTGACTGGATGTGCTATATTCACTGGAGCGGTTACTGGGGTAGGTAAATTGACTGGTGTGGTGAGCGTTAATGGAGATGTCATGGATAATGGACTTGTTATAGTTACAGGATGCCCTAGGTTCATCGGACTGGATATATTAACTGCACTTGATACATTTACTGGACTTCTCATGCTCATTGCAGCTGCCACTGTGACTGGGTTTGTGATAGTCCCAGAAGCCACAGAGGACGTTATATTGAATGGAGTAGTAAGAGTCACAGGCGTAGTAGCAGCAGTGGAGGTTTGGCACAAGTTAGCAGCTTCTAAAAATGAGACATAAAAAGACAAAAAGTTTTTAACACATAAAAAAAACCATGGACAAGATTTAAAAAAAAAAAAAAAAAAAAAAAAAAAAAGGCAAAAACCAAAAAAGAACAAAAACAAAACCCAAACAAGAACAGGTACAAATTCTGGCATCATTTTCTTTAGGAATTATTAGTAAGTTAAAACTGTTAACATTCTATAGCCTACAAGAAATACAAACTCTCATGCACTTCATTTCAATTCAATATCTTTTTTTTTTTCCTGAGAAGCGAGGTTGTCTTATAAAGAGGGTTTCCATGTGCATAAAAACAGTATTGTACAGTCAAAGAAATCCTCCCAAGAGGAACATTATAAATAGAGGAGAGAGTGTACATACCGAATGGTACGTACTCTATAGCCTTCTCAAAGGTGAACTGACATTCTGTGAAGGTTTTAAAAAGTCATTATTAGGGACTGATAAGCAAAGCTCGTTTCAATATTTACCTGCTTATTTCAGTCTTAATTATTGCTACTAAATACTGCTCCACTGATCACAGTACTTCTACCTAGCGATTTTCAAGGCTACCCAGTACACCTTCCAACCCCCATCATCTCCTCAGCTTTCACATAAGCTACAGCTCCACACCAAGAGGGTTTGCTTTGTGGGGTTTCAGGTTGGTTGGGTGGTTTGGGTTTTGCAGCAAGCAGGAATTAAGTGCTGAACAAAGAAGCCGAGGAGCAGATCAGTGCCCGGCCCTGCTGCCGGGGGGGGGGGCTCTGGCAGGGCCGGGCACTGGGGAGCGGGCAGCAGCGGTCCAGGACATGGAGGGATCACTACACATCCATCAGCACCACCTGCCGGCTACCCATACTAGAAGGCTCCTAAAACAGAAGCGGGTCGGTGGACGCGGGTAAAGGTAAGGGATGACTGCTAGAGGAACCGACAAAAATACATCCTACATCAACGTTACAGCACTTCTAAGTTGTGTCTTGTTCCACATTTGTAGGGTAGGACACCAAGCTCAGTCTACACCCACGTTTCAGGAGGTAAGCCAGGAGCAAAGAGTCCACTCTTGCCACTTGGGCAATACAAATGTACCAAGACAGAGTTAACTTTGAAAGCAACATTAGCCCCATTCAAGGGTTACTGTTGGTTCTTCAAAGTCCATATCTAGGAGGGGTGGAAAGGAAGGGAAAGAGTAAAAAAAAAAAAAAAAAAAAGAAAAAAATAATAATAAATTGTGAAAATAAATCGTATTAGGACTAAAAAAAAAAAAATCCCATAATGTGTTGTAAAGCCAATGCAACAGGTGGCACAAGCACAGGAGAACCAGCATGGAAAGAGCAGCACGTAGGCATGGCACTGTCTGGTCTAGCTTCACCTTCCAAGCACAGTAATATGCGAAGACACATCCCACCCCTGCCCCTTCCCAGTTCAGTTAAGCTAACATCATCAACTGACAACACCTCTACCCACCCTCCTCCCTCACCCACCAGTCTGCCCAAACCCACTCTTCACGTTAGAACATATTCAATCATCTGAACAGGAAAGGAAGAGGGAAGAAGACACAGGAAGGAACAAGCAGAAAACCAAAATTCTCACAGAGTTTCTAAATCTGACACCCTTCTGCTTTATCTCGTGACCTGATGGTATTTAATGTGTCTGTTATCATTACGTATGAACATGATTAAGCTGTTTCTACACTGTCTGATCACAGAACTCAACTGGCATAACGACCAAGGCGAAAGGAGCTAAGCAGCCTAATACACAAACAAGACCTAGAAAAGAAAAAAGACTGAAGATACTGAAAGTAAGTTTAGGAGAAAAGAAAAAAATAAGGTGAGTCAATAACATTTATTACTAGAACAACTAGTGAAAGCAGCAAGTGGTCACTAGGAATTCCTTCTAAAGGGAGAGCCACACGATAGGCATTAGAAATCAAACTGTTGTGAAAGAATAAGAAAGCAGTAACTGAAGACTTTGAAGTGCTAAACTCCTAAATCCACTAAACTGAAGCAACCTATTCTTTGCAAAACTGACACGTTGACCAACAGGAAGCCATTCGACTTCAACGGCAGCAGCACACGTACATGTAAGCTGTGAGCTAGCAATAATGACAAACAGGATCACTTATTAGTTAGTTCTGTAATTAAAATAAATGAAAAAAAACCCCAAGCAAACAAACAATGTGTTCTAAGAAACTTTCTGCAAAGCCAGTTACATGATGCTAAAGCCAATGGAATAAATTGGGGGAGAAAAGATGAAAGGGACACAGAAAGCACTCACATGCAAACCGATGATGCAATGACCGAGGGTGTTATGTGTGTATATACATATAAATATATATGCACACAAGTTAACAACTGGTAAATATGCATAAACACAGCTGAAAACCACATGCAAGTGAAAAAAACACACTCTTGCCTTGGAGCGGACACAAGCATCCCTTTATAATGATGACTGCTATGCACACAGACCAAAGGGAAGCGGGTAATAAGGAGTTCATTTACAACAGGGTAATTTTGGCCATGTTATCCTCCTGCTAGTTTCTAGCTATTACTAAGAAGAAAATGTTCACGTAAGACATCCTTTTCTGACATCTTAAACTCCCTATAGAACTATCAACTCCGATATCTTACAAAGCCAAGACTGTAAGTATTGGTTTGTTTTACCTTTCTTCCTTGCTTTGACGGCCTCTTCCCATAATCTCAGGGTCTCTACCTGCTTTCCAGGCCAACTTGTTACATGCTGCTGCTGCTGCTGCTGTTGCTGCTGCTGCTGCTGTTGCTGCTGTTGTTGTTGTTGTTGCTGCTGCTGTTGCTGTTGTTGTTGTTGCTGCTGTTGCTGCTGCTGTTGCTGCTTCTGATTGCTGGTCTCTTCACTCATGCATGCTATGCCAATTAAGTAAGAACACAAATTCACCTTGAAAAGTTACTCTGTTTTCTGCTGACATCACAAAGGCTTCTTCCATAAAGAGCGTGTGGAATCTCACAGGATTCCAAGAGCAAAAATCAAAGGTGCTTAAAACCACATAATTAATTCTGTGCTTTAGAAAACTACTTTTCCAAGAGCTTAAACACAAAGTCAGGAACATCTGCTTTTACTTCCTTTCTGATCATTTTGTTTGCATTTTAGGAAGAATGAAATAAAAGTCTCTAGTCTCTAGAATTCAAGCTGCTTAGCCAACTGCACTGGTTCTAAATCTCAGCTTTTTGAAGAAAAAAAGCCTTTTTACTTTTTATTCCAAGTATGACTTCGAATTTTCAGTTTACCTTCACATCACAGAACAGTGTGTTACTACTCTCTGGCTACACAACAGCTCATCATTTCCACCTCTTACAACAACTGTTGTAAATGCCTCGTGTGAACTGGCCGAGCACCACCAAACTGGCTTGGGAAGCCAGAGCTGTAACCCTATACCTTGAAAAATACTTCACACCCAAATTTTGTGTTAAGCTCAACCATCAGGCATTTCAGACATTCCCAGGACCTTCAAATTAGCCAGGAGTAACAGGAACTGAAAAGATGTTGTAAATTAATACCGTTTAAAAGGCTTTAAGGACAAAGTTTCCAAAGACGTTCCTTACTTCTCCCGTTAGATTCCCCTGAAAACCCATTTTGTATCACTAACCATGCGGGTTAACTTAAGTTACAGGTATTTTAATAGGGCAGATGGGAAAATCAAGTCTTCCCTTTGCTAACTAGGCACTCCCAGGTTCAGGCTTCAGCACTTCCACAGAACTTAAGACTAGAAGGAACTATTACAAGCACCTCACCTGAACTCCTGCACACCACCAGCCAAATGCCATTAATGCTCAAAACATTTCAGGGCTGGATTTAAATGCTTTTCCTGTCAGTTAATGCCAGAGGGAGGAATCATCAAACCCAAAGGGTCAAAGCTTGAAGAAAGCAGAGACATCCTTCTCCTAATTTTGATGAGCTTTAGGTGAGGTTTCACACCTGAAACTTGGCAGATCTTAGTAGTTCTCAAATATTCCGAACTCTCCAGAATTATCTGCTGGACTTTTAGGCCTGTACAGTTCAGCAAGTGCTTAGAAACTGAGAAAACTTGGGAACTCTTTTCTTCAAAGAGATGGGTTATCCTCACAAATTGCAGGGATAAGAGCACAGTCTAGCAGCAAACCAATTCCACACAAGCCAATTCTTGAGCAGAAGAAGATTCTGTTATCAAACATCTATTTTTAATAGGTGTGAATATAGTATTCACACCTATTAAAACGTACCCTATGACTGAGGGGTACGTTTTGGCATTTTAACGTAATCAAAGGCAATTCCCTTTGCAAACACACTGTTATTAGAAATGTTTTTAAAACGTTCACCTACTTTTATTGATGCCTTGTTTACAGGTATTACAGTTGATACTTTGGCTCTGCCCGTGTGTCTTTAAGTGGCTGGTGATATATGCTGCACTCAGAAGTTTACCACAGATATTACACGATACCTTTCCTTCATGGCGCACCATGTGTGTCCGCAGTCTGTCTTTGGTGGCAAAGGCAGCAGTGCACGTCTATATAGAGGACAACAGTTACACTTGAAGTGCAGACAGCAGCATTACAGTATGAATTACAAGCCCACCATAAGCCTGTTTTACCTTGTAGGTGCAAAAATCACACTCTATACTACCTGAACTTTCTTTAAATAGTGGTTGCTTTACCTACCAAAACAAGAGACAGCTTATAAAAAAAGCCTAGAACAGGCAAAGTTGGTTTTTGATACAATTTAACTGTACAAATATGAACCTGATACCCTCAATTGCTCAATTACTTCTGTTCCCATTCAAATCAGAACAAGGAAATGAAACCTTTTACTAACGCTATTCCTTTTACACAAGGCTTTTATTTAATGCGATGAGTCACTAAAACACAGGTTGGAACAAGCATGGCTATTCCAAGCAAAACAGTTAAATGTTCCAGGGCAGTCAAGTTTTTTTCTCTTATTCTCGGTCATCAACTTACACCAACTTGCTTTCACCTTCCAGCAAAGTAACGGACCCAAAACCAACTATTCCAACCCATTTTAAATGGCTATAGTGAGGAACACACGCAATTGAAACATGCTGAGAAACACACTGCACACATTACTCCGGTAATCAGCGCTGAGCCGAGGATGCTGTTACAATCCTACTGCTAAGTTAAACATATCTTGAAACAGAGCACCGATGCTGTTCTCCAAGAAAGCAAAAAGCCCCCTAATCCTCCTTAAAAAGTAGCCACAGCATCCTTTTAAACTGCCTCTAGACTTCCATCAGAACTACAGTGCTGCTGGTAGCTAAGGCGGATACAACTTCATCCCTAAACTTCCTTGTCAAAGAACAGTCCAGGAGCAAATACAGTTCTGGAAAGACTATTCACCTGAGATGCTAACGTTACAATAAGGCATTGGTCTTAACAAATCACTTTAGCCCTTACTTGGCATTTGAAGGGTCTCTCTGTTGAGTGAACATGTTTAACGTGACAGCTTAAATGATCAGGCCTGCAAAAAAGAGAGGAACAGAAAAGAGAATGCATACTGTTACAAATACATAGTAAGGACACGGTGGCTAGCGGTGCTGAACACTGCTGGTGACCCCTCGCAGCCCACCCCCTCTGCACAGCAAGAATAAACACATCCCCCTTACCTACGCAGTGGCTTTCAGCTAGAGTAACACATGGTTACGCTGAGACCCAACCTGCTGTTTAAAACTTAACCACGTTCTTCTTAACACACCTGAAAATGGTACGGTTGGTCGTACCCTGTGTAAAGGTGACAGATCAACAGCTCTAAAGGTTGAAGTTTTTTCTCTGTCGCAAGCACAGGTATAGATACAGCCAGCAGCAATGCAAGCTCCCCCACAATGCTCTGTCAGTACGCCTCAACCTTGCTACCGGGCAAGGAGGCGGTTTGCCTGCTGCGCCCCATCCAGCCATTGACCTTTGCAAAGGCTGGTCAAGGGGCTCCGTGACCCCCACCAGTGACACGGACACGTGTCCTACGGGACCTGGATGAGGTCCCAAAATCATTTTAAAACAACTCCCATAAAAGAACGAGCACTTTTGGCTCAGATCAAGACCCACACCCTAGAGGTAAACAAGGCTCTTTATCCCCTCACCAATCTTCTAAGATGTCTGGTTCTCCTAGCCCCTCGCTATGATAGCTTAACCCTTCTTGGTTATGAAAAGCCAATACTTGAGCTCGCCTGGGATTTTCTACATGGTACCTCGAGAAGCCTTTTCCACAAACACCACAGGTGTAGGGTTTCGTGATGCCACCTTCGTGGGACCTCACGTGGTAGGTCATGCGATCCTTTCTCTTGAAGCGCTGATTGCAAATAGGACATTCAAAGGGTTTTTCATCTGAGTGGGACAGCTTGTGCCGGTTGAGGTGGTAGACATCCCTGAAGGCCTTTCCACACATCTCACAAGCGTGGTTCTTCTTAACGGGCTTGCTGGGCTTCTTTGCTGTCTGAGTCACTGCCATGGCCGTTGCGCCGGCACTACTGCTGGGGTTGGTGGCAGAGGAAGACGTAGTGACTGTGGACAGGATGCCTGCGATAGTCGAAACCAGTGAACTTCGGCTGTTGTCACCAGCGATGGTCGAGATAAGGGGCACCATTGTGGTGGGAGTTTTCTTTGGCCGTGACACTAACTTTATCCCTGTGTGGCAGGACTCGTGACGCCTCAAATGGTAGCTGTCCCTGAATGCTTTGCTGCAGTAAGTGCACACAAAGGAGGTTTTAGGTTTTTCCTTTTTAATCCCAACAATAGCATCCTTTAATGTTTCTGGTGCAGGCTGAGGTTTCTGCGTTATTGGTAAGGGCAGAATCGGCTTCTGATCGGGTGGCTCAACAGCAGAGCTCAGGAGAGGCAACAAACTGTTCTGTGCTGCCTGCTGTTGGTGATGTGAGGCTTCGTGTGCCTAAAACCAAACATTCACACTTAAATTCTATTGATGGGTGCTCACTCTGACACGGTGAGAACATTTACAAACTACAGGAAAGCACATTCTAGACTAAAAGCCATTGAAGTAACAACTGGAAAAGGGAACAGAACTCTGGTTTTGGACAAGAATAAACCCGCTCACGCTCTTACATGCACCGGCTGTGCAGATTCTGTGGCAAGTGGAGGGATGGCACACATCATAACGAGCAAATAATTAATAAGTTTCCGGAGGGCAACACTTCTTATGGAAAACAACGAGGCGCTTGTCAGATCTTTTACTAACACAGCATTTGATCTTTACATAACAGATAACTTGTTTTGCTAGCGATCGTATCAGATGCCACCTTGGGACTATCTTTGGAGCTTACGAATGTACCGACAGGAGTTGCAAAATAATGCCCCACCTTTAAGCCGAGCTTAGTGCACACTGAGAATCAAACTGCAGCCACAGGGAGCCAGGATGCGATAAGGTGTCTTATTTAAACGTGTTCATACTGGTGTGTTAGCACTGAACCAAAGCAACTTGAATCCAGAGCTGGCTCAAGCCACATTGCTATATTTAGCAGGTTCCCCACTGCATTTATACACTGAACACTGTGCTCTTTTGCTGGAAACTAATGAGAATAGTGACATGTCCTTTTTCTCTTCGTCAGCAGCTACTCTGTCACAGGAAGAGCAGCTAATCGATAAGCACTGGTAGATGTCTAGAGATGCTGGAGAACACGGTTGGGGGCGTTGGGGAAAAAAACCCCTGAAAACTGTTTCAAAACGGCCAGTACCAACTGACTCTGAACTACAAGAATCAGCGGGAGAAGCTAAAGGGAAGAGACAGAAGGGGATCCCCTGCTCAGCTGAGCTGCAGCCTGTGCTGCTACAGGCTGTCCTACATCCCGCTTGTATTCTAAGGCTGTTTATCCTAAGGTAGAAAACACTGTGATTAAAACTCCTCCAGTCAGACTAGGACAAAACCCTAGCAGATACAATTTTAAAGTGGTTTAGAAACCACACAAACCAATTCAGCCTAATGGAGCATTAAAATAAATCACTCTAGCACCTTAAGCCAGTTTAAGCGCATCTGTATTCAAGATGTGCCTCGGTCTCATCAGACCAGTTTTAAATCAGTCTCGTTATTAACGCAGCATGCCAGGTCTGAAGCTGAGTTTGGGGAAACTTGCATTCCCATTAGATCAGTACTGCAGCCTTCCAGGACTTCTTCCCTATGGTTTCCTTCGCAAAATAACACGACTCGCGGCTGTGAGAGCTGAATAAAATGCTGTGCTGGCTCGTGCCCCCCAACCTGTCTACTTTTACAGCAGTTCAGGATGGACAGTGTTACGAAGCGCCCTCGGGCTAATACTCTTCCTACGGGAATCCATTTCATCACGTCCTCTGGAGAAGTCAGTATCTCTAGAAGCTCACTTGGGGACTTTTCTCTTAGTTGCATCCAAGCTCCAGTGTTTTGCCTCTCCTGACCGCAGCAGCAACTACAGCACCTCAGTGCAACCCCCCCAATCTGGCTGCAGGGGGGATCCCACCTCCTCCTGCCACTGCATGAGCCCTGCAGCACTTGAGCGACTCATTTTTCAGGAGCACGATGCCGGTGATCTTTGGATAAAAGCCACCGGTGGACACAAACACTAACCCACGTGGGTGTGAATACGTGCTCCCTAACACTCCAAGCCTATCTGACAGGAAAACGGTTCACGGGAGAAAGCCTGGATTTGGTGTGACAACGTGCAGGACTCGGTAGGAGCCAGGCCAGCCTGTCCGGTTGGATCCCGTCCGCGCCGAAGCTCGGGATGCAACAGGTAGGCTGAGAATTACCACACCGCGCCTGGCCACGGCAGCCACCTCAAACAACAGCCTCAGGGGCCGGTTTGTGGTTGCTGAGGAGCTGAATGCAGAGCTCTCCTGGAGCTCACACTGCTCAACCAGCACTGCCCAAGCTCCAGCCTCCACCAAACTTCTGCCTGACTTCAGTGCCAAGCGTGGAGTTCCAACCATTTCTTTTCCATGTTTTTAAAAAGCCATTGAGACATCTACGTTGCATAAAACCAGGATGCGTGATACACATTGAAAGCACAATATTAAGCAAGTCGTGTACTTGAATACAATTTTAATTTAAAAAATAGAAAATCTGAGACGTTTTACAGCTGGCTTGAAATAAGCATTAAACAATGTTGTTAAACTGCATCAGAAGACACTTAAGAGCACCTAAGGATAGCTCCAGAGATACAGTTTCAAAGGCAGAGCTAGCAGATCGGATAATAGAGAGCCCAAATCCTTTGGACAAGGTTCAAACTTATGCAGTTTAGGGATATTTTTAAGTCTTAAAGAATCGTCAGCCCTTCAAGGTAACGATGCACTTATTGCTACGGAACCGATCCAGACGGGAGCCATAAAACAATGTATATTCATAAGGCTACAGGCTACGGAGCCGCTGCTTATATAAGTCTGCTTATCTTGGTTCCCAGATAGCCAGCGCTATTAGCAGCGCTGTCTTCCTAACAACCCCTCTTTGCCACAAGCAGTATTCCTCCCTTCCCGAGGGCTGCGGCATCAAAGCCTTTTAGCAAAGGATCAGGCAGTATTTTTTTTAACTCCCTGCTCCAGAAGGGAGCCGGCACCTGCTGCACGCCTCTGGCAAGTCATTCCTATTCAGGCACAGACCCGGCTTTGCTTGACCCAGCATTCATGTCAAGTCAACATTTTTGTGATACTTGGATCGCCTGGGCCGGGCTCTTGTGCAAACCCCCCCCCTCGTCCTACCACTGCTTTGTGCTTTCCTTGGGGGGCAGTAAACAAAACAGAGCTGTAATTCCTGACCCGGAGTGGTAGGATGTGGCATTGTGAACTTCCAATGCCAGAGGCGAACATTTTTTCGCACTCCAGCCTTAATGTGAGAGCAACAAATTAGCATGAGTCATATCTTGAACACTCTGTTTGATGGATGATTCCTCCTCACATTAACAGATACAACTTTCACTTTCCCAGCAGATACTAAAAGCGGTTTTCAAAATGCGCATTTCAGGGACTAATAAGATCCAAACAAGAACTGCTCCAAACAAGAACTGCTTATTCAGTAGCGCAGTCGTTTCTTTAAAGAGAGAGATACAAGTCATCAAAACGCCACCTAAACACAATCAGACAACTTTATTTGGAAAGAGCAATTTACAGTCGCACATCCCATTGCTACCAAGGCTAAAATTAAGACATCGAAGCCTCCTCCAAACACATTTTGCTAAAAATTACAACTTTACACACAGTGTATTGAGCTGTCCCTGAGAAATCCTGTCACAGCTGGAGCGTGGTGAAACCTCCCCCCCCAGCAGAATGAGGGGTTTATTCAGTCACTCGCATTTGTTACTTAACCAATACCGAGGAGGGGCTGGGAAAGGCTTTTAAATCCACTTTCTCCTACTAGTTTTAACTAATCCCAGGTGGATCTTGGCTGACATGCTGGTAGCGAGCAAGGAGAACAACTAAACTCACATCAGGAGTATCTTAACAGTGCTTTCTGCTGGGTGCGTCAGGATGCTCGCACCCTAAATCATTAGTTTTAACAAAACGACTCAAGAAACGATATTCAGCATTTATTACGAGGTCTTAAAGCTTTATTATTTGGGGCGAACATAAAGAACTCAGAGGAAAATTTCCATGCCACGGCTTTATGAAGATGCTTCCAAGTCGCACAGAGCCGAGTACGTCAGGAAAGCGAGCTGCTGACTCCTTAATTAAAAGCAGCAAATCCTACTCCTAAATCAAAGTGTGACATCGCTATTTCAAAACGCAGAACCCTTCTCAAGAATAAAGACGAGCAGCAAGAAGCTGGACACGTACTTAAAAGTATTACTCGGCATTTCTTAACGGAGGCTCCTGCAACACCACACTGCCAGCCTACAAATCATCTCCCCTGGAAAACGCTCAGCTGGGAGGCAGAAAGGCGATAAAACCAGCCCCAACTCGGAGGGAGATGGCCCTAAACTAAGGAGATTAACTTCTTAGCGTGAAGTTTCCTACGTGCGAATCACAACTGCCCACTAGAGTGAGGAATAATTCGCCAGACCTCAGCCAAACTCGATGGCATCACCCGCGTTCATGGCGAAAAGGAGGAAAACCCAGCGCCCAGCTCCCGGTACCGGCTCCCCGGGAACATTCCCGGCGTGTTTTTGGAGGCAAGAGCACCCGAGTGAGTGACTCATCCCTCGGTACTTGCAAGGGAATAATTTTTCCTCTCTAAAGGAATGGTGCTCGCTCTTGGCAGATTTATTCATTCAACTCAGGTTTTCGAACTCGTGTCACGGGGCGGGTTTGGGTTTAATTCCGAGGAGGACAGTGAGTAAGCGAGTGCCCGCCGCTGGGAACGTGCAAAGAGGATTATTTTACCTTGACAAAGGTGATGTGTGGGGCTTATTTTTTCCTCTCCCTTCTGCTGCAATTACACATTTCACATTTCCAAGCTCCGAAAGAGCAGGAGGCACCAGAAAACAATCCGGCGTGAAAGGGCTCGGCTCACAAAAGCCAAGGGAGGATCTTTCTTTTTTTTTTTCCCCTCCTTTTTTATTGCTACACTGGATTTTCTTTGGAATTACATAAACAGCGGTGGTTTTAAGTCAGTCTTTCGCAGACAGAAGGGGGGAAAATAGTGACTCAGTTGGCAAAGGGAGGGGTTGCACGCTCCACCGTCCCTATTCCTGCCCGTTACCGTTAGCATTTCGCCAGTTTTTACACAAATCCGGCCCGCTCGCGTCCTATTTTAAAAGAAAACAAGCTCCCCCGTCACCGGGCCCTGAGTCAGGCTGGTTAAAGAGGGATTAATTTATTCTCCCAGACACGGTGTTTGTTCCATCGGGGTTTTGTTAGAGCCCGGTGGAAGGTTGGGGTGGGTTTTTTGTTGGTTTTGGCGGGGGGGGGGAGGTGTTGGTGTGTAAAGAAAAACAACAACAACAAAAAGCGGTCATTTGAGGGGAAAAAGATGGAAAATAAAAGATATTAAATTACATCGATCCTTCTTTTGAAATAAATAAATAAAAGGAGCAGCATCGCGGGCGGCGGCGGAGCGCGGCCAGCCGGGAGGCGGGCGGGGAGAGGCAAGGAGGGAAAAGCGCTGCCGGCGGCGCGGGGCCGGGGCAGCCGCTGCCCCAGGCGGGCCGCACCGCACCGCTCCGGGCCGGGCCGGAGGGAGGCGGGCGGGAGGCCGGGCGGAGGCGCTGACTGACAGCCCCGGCCTAGCGGGGAGCCCGGCGGGGCGGCCGCCCGCCCGCGGCCGCTGAGGGGAGGGGGGGCGCGGGCAGCGCCGGCCGCCGCGGGGCCTCACCTGAAAGAGGAACGCGGTCCAGTTGGCCTCCATGGCGGGGGCGTCCCGGCCCTCGGCGGGCGGCGGCGGCGGCTCCGGCGGCGCGGTCCCCCCCTCCCTCCCCCGGGCCTCAGCTACATGGAGCCGACAACAAAGCGGCGGCGGCGGCGGCGGCTCAACATGGCAGCGCCGAGCGGCCGCTTCCGCTAACCTCCGGGCTGCACCACTGCGGCCCAGAGGGGGGAGGCGGCGGCGCGGCGGCCCGGCGGGGCGGTGCGGGCCCGGGCCGCCGCGGCGCCGCCCCCGCCGCTCCCCTCACCTCGGGGCGGGCGGCGGACCCGGGCCGGCGCGGCGGGGCGGCGGGACGAGCGGTGGGGCCGGGGCGGCGCGGAGGGCCGGCCGCCCCCCCCGCGGGGCTGGCAATGGGCCGGTCCCGAGCTGGGGAAGCCGAGGCGAGCTGTGGCGAGAGAAGATGGAGGAGCGGGCCGAGGTGTCCAGGGCCGCCGCCGCCGCCTCGCCGCGCCCCGGCCCGGCCCGGCCCGCGGGGGCCGCCTGCGCCGCCCGCCCTCCTCCTCCCTCTCCCCTCCCTCCCCGCCCGCCGCCTCCGCCCGCCGCGCAGGGAGGGAGCCGCGGGGGCGGCGGAGGGCGGCTTCGCCCGCGGGTGCGGGACGGCGCCGGGCGGAGGCCCCGCATGTGCCGCCCCGCCCGCTGCCGCCGGGTCCCGCGGGGCGGGGGGGGATCGCCCGGCACCGCGCTGACCTCGGCCCACCCGGGGTCCGGCCTCGCACGCCCGCGGTTCGAGGCTCCCTCAGCACCACGGCCCCGGCGCACCCGGGTTGTGCGGCCCCGCGGCCTCCAGCCTGGCCCCGCGGGGCTCCGCGGCTTCGCTTCCCCCCCCACAGGCGCGTCTTTCACACACACAGCCGGGTCCGAAGTGACCGGGTTCCTCGCATCGAAGGCATCTCCAGCGCAGCACCTGAATGCAAATCAAAGCCACAAGCAATTAAGTGTATACTTACCGTTAATTACGTGTTTACACACATCAAGCACATCCCTGACGGGCGAAGGACGGGGCCCTGGGCTCCCCGTAATGGGGAGCTCCTCCTGCTTCCCGGGTGCTCTCGGGGACAGGGAATGACATGGGGACACCCAACCTCGGGTGGCACCTAAGGGACGGATGGCAGGAATAGGGAGAACACGAGTGTGGCAGTTGAATTCTGCACTCGATCGGGGTGTTCTAACACCCAAACGCTGCTCAGACAAGGGCTGTGCCTGCGATGGGGGGAGATGACAACAAGCTGACAGGACTTTATTATTCATTCCGCCCCCCAGCTCCATTCGCTCCTGAGCTCGCTGACCCCGCTGCATCCGAGGCCTCGGTGCCGGCTTCACCAAAACCACCCGTGTCCGCTCTGCCGGCTTCCGCGCAGCCTGACCCCAGGCAGCAGGGCTAAACACGGCTCACGTCGGTGAGGTCTCCTGCAACACTTCCTCCCTCACAGGAGAGCTGGGTGGTTTGTCTCATCTCCTGTTACCGATAACGCAAAGGCAGGTCCCAAAGCTCAGCGTAACGCCGGTGCTTGCGCCACTGTGATACCTCATTGGGGGTCCCAGCCCGCCCCAAGCGTTGCTTCACTTTCCAAGAGCATTGCAATAGAGCCGCTGTTCTGCTCGGGATGCTTGCGGTCGTTTCATGCCTTTCTGGCTATCTGCTAGCTGTTTTCCTTGAAACCCCAGCGCCAGGGTCAAGTGATTACGTCAAAATCTGTTTGCCTTCAAAAGAATAATAACAAGGTTTCTTGTCCGTGTGCTCCCAGAGGGAAGTTTGTGGGTATGAGTCTTCCTGGAGTGGCCTGACCCCCTCGGGTTCTTTTCCCTTGGGGAACGTGGAGCCTGATTGCTTTTGACCACCCCGTCTGCACCACGTGGACCTCTGTGCTGATGCATCAGTTGCGCAGCGCTGGAGACGTGCAAATATCACCCTTGCTTTGCAGAAGCTCTGAATTCAGAAAAGCAAACCCAAATAAAGGAGTCGAAGGAGGGGTTGCACATGGAACACACTCTCAGCCCTGCTGGGATCACACTGCCCCCGCTCACAGCTCACTCGCAGAGGGGTTGTGCTGCTCGGAGAGAGGCTCTTCCCACTGTGGCACAGGGACAACCGCAGCATCCCCCCCTGGATGCTGCCCACCACCACATCCCCTCTCCTGCCCTTTATCCCATCCCCAGCACCGTTATTGGCAGCCAGGAGGAACCCGTGTCTGTGGAGGGGGGACACCGCTGCTGCTCCTGGTTATTTTTCTCCCTGTTGGTCAGTTATTTTTGCTGATGCTTATAATGAAGACCTGGGAGAGGTCTTTGTTGAGGGCTCGCACTCACTTCAATTAAAGGCTAAGAAAACTACCCGAGCGTATCACTGAGTCATCGAAGAAATCCCGATGAGCACGTAGGAGGCTGAGCCCCACGTTCTTGTGGGTTTACAACCAAAGAGGGGCTACAGGAACAGAATGAGATACTCAAACCCTTCTTACGGAGTCGGAGGAGAGGGAAACAGAGCTGGAAGCCACTTTCCTTTTGATAGCATCCAGCTGAGCCCTCCCAGCCCCTCTCACACCCCAACACATCCCACAACAGGGCAGTGAACACAGAGAGAGAAGCTGTGTTAGGAGCAAAGCAGAGAACCCCCGGGGGGGGAGCAGGAGCTCGCAGGAGCTCTATTTATAAAGAGCAAGCCTATGCCAAACCTGACGAACTTCCCTTTACCCGGAATTATAACTGGAAATACAAAAAGCCGCAGTGTTTGAAAGCACGTATTTACATTATATATGCCCCAAAGCAGAATAAACAAAAGGTTAGATTTGTAAACTCTCCATCTTAATTAAAGCAGCGCTGCTTTGGACAAACCCACATCACAGGTGGCTCCAAGTGTTGTGTTGTTTAATTTATACCTTCCAGCTCCCTTAGTCACGGAGCTGGGACAGCGATAGCATCAGCAGCCACCCTGCAGCGCTGCCGCTCGGGTACAGGGAATTTCTAGGGCACCAGGAACCGTGTGGCCCATTTAACACCATCCCCAGAGTGCTCTTTTGTGCCTTTCTGAACAGAAACCTGCCTTCCTTTCTTCCTCAGCACTTCCCATGCTGTTGTCGGGAATGCTGCCGGGGTATCCCCTGCTCCCAGTGCCCCACCTCCTGAAGAAGCAATGCCCGTGGTTCATTGTCAAACCTACTTCATGGCACGACTCGTACAGAGAGGAGCAGCTTCCTCCACCGTGCTCAGCCACAAAACTGTTAGTACAGTGCCCATTTGCATGGGCACCAGTAGCTGTTGCTGCTGGGCAGGGCAGCAGGATGCAGCCCCCCTCCACCCCGGAGCCCTGGAAGGACCATCTAAAACTCTACCCGTTTTATCCCATTATCCTTGCAGACCCCTCCTGAGCTGTAGTGGGACATGAGTGATAAAGTCATAACGTGCTTTCTGCTGTCTGCACACCTCCCATGGTTATGGAGCTGATGAGCTGGGTCCCATGGCAGGATGTGAACCCCTGCACCCTCCTCACCCAGCACCTTCCCAGCCCCTGCCTGCCTCTGACACCGTGCTCTGATTTCTACGTTGAGCGTGTGTTTGCATCGCCAAGAATAGAAAATGTCAAATATTTCAGCTTCAGAGGAGCCCCTTTCTGTTTGTCTCTGCTCCCCGAGTGGGTTTCACAGCTCCGTGGGGCTGAAGAGCCCTCAAGTGTGTAAATAAGCTGCAGCGACAGAATGTGCTCCCTGCAGGCAGTTTCCCTTCAGCTGCTTCCCGAGTTCGTGTCTTCTCTGGCGTCTCTCTTTGCAGCTTCAACTTCCCTCTCAAACTGATTAGGGAAGCTAAAAAGAGACAGTAACATACGTCAGCGGGAAGCACGCATTGAAGGCTCAGCCGCCAGCACGGCTGTTCTGTGCCAGCTACGCCATGGGATGGTTCAGCATCCTCCGAAGAGCATCCCACCGCATCCCTCTGCCCAGCGCCCGCCGGACGAGCGCATCCTTGACCTGCAGCAAACACGGACAGAAGGTGCTGTGGGAGCAGAGAACCCGCTTCTATGCAGAGGGAAAGGGAAGGCTCTTGCCATATGGCTGCCCACAGCCGTCCCCTGCTGCTGCCCATCCACCCTCCATCCTGTGCCATTGAGCACCGATGCCCTGCACCACGCCAGGGCCACCACATGTGCCTGCCCTGGGGCTTGGTGGGAGCACTGCTGCTGCTGCTGCGGAGAGCGCCGTCCCTTCCCGTAATTAGCACATCTGAAGGATCGCTCCACTTTTCAGAAGAGGAAAATAGGATGCAGGAAATCACCAGCCAGCTCGGCTGGATCACCGCAGAAAGGCGCTACGGCAATCCGCGGAAAAGCAGCAAGGAGCTATCAAAGGGAAGGAACCTCCGAAGCAGAACGCTGCTCCGCTCCCTGTTTTCATGTTTTTAGCACCAAACTTCGAGGTGCTGCTGCTGCAGCCATGTGTAAAGGAAGTAGGGAAGGATGTGGGAACATCCAGCGTGATGCCAAAGGCAGCAGGGAGACACCCAGGTCCATATGGAGCCGGGTGTCAGCTCCCACCACACACTCACCAGCCCAGGGCTCCCGGAGAGCCAGGCAGGAAAAGTGTTACAGCTGCTCCGTGCTGTCAAGCATTCCCTGGTGAAAGCATTCCCATCCCAACCAGCCCTGCCATGGCCGATCCGTGCAGTCCTGAACATTTCCCTCCCTGCTGCACCCGCTGTCCCGCTATGGGAAACACTCCTGCTTCCCTGGGATAGCATCATCCTCCCTGATCTCTGCCATCCCTGTGAATCTCACACCAGCCCCATGACAGGCAGGTTCCTGCTTTCCTGCAGCCCAAGCTCTGCTTTTACAGCCCGCAGCACCGCTGGGTCCCTTCTCCCATGGCCACGGGAGATGCTCGGTGCTCCGGCCGGAGCACCGCGGGACCGGGAGCGAGCCCGGCTATGTTTAGCAGCACGCCGGGAGAGCGCCCTTATCTCTTCCCACCTCCTTGTCCTCGGCTGCACTTGGGCTAATCTGTGCTCGGCACCTTGCAGCGGAGCTGCCCCACGCTCCGGCACCCGCTGCCCTTGGCTATTATTTTGGGTATCTCCGCCACAACTTCTTTTCCCACAAAGAAGCTGCTGTCATTTGCTGCAGCAACAGGGAGGAAGAGCTGCCCTGGGGACAGGGGAAGCTGCTGGCATTGACACTGCCCCCAGGCATGTGCAAAGTGACTGCCCGTGCTCCGAAATGGGGCTGCACACACTGGGGACACCTAGCACACAGAGAGGGGTGCACGGTGGCAGGGCACTGACATCATGCAGTGAGGATTGCCCACACTTAACATCAAATACTCAGTTCTATGCATATATATGATTTATACATATAAATTTGTATGTGCGTATATATGTAATTTATACACATATATGCTTTAGAGATATGCAGATATAAGAGGGACGTGGAGCTGCTGGAGCGAGTTCAGAGGAGGCCCCGGAGCTGCTGCGAGGGCTGGAGCAGCTCTGCTCTGGAGCCAGGCTGAGAGAGCTGGGCTGGGGCAGCCTGGAGAAGAGAAGGCTCCTGAAGGGGAGACCTTAGAGCAGCTCCAGTGCCTAAAGGGGCTCCAGGAAACCTGGAGAGGGGCTTTGGACAAGGGCCTGTAGGGACAGGCCAAGGGGAATGGCTTTAACCTGCCAGAGGGGAGATTGAGATGAGCTCTGAGGCAGAAGCTCTTCCCTGTGAGGGTGCTGAGGTGCTGGCACAGGTTGCCCAGAGAAGCTGTGGCTGCCCCATTCCTGGCAGTGTTCAAGGCCAGGTTGGACACAGGGGCTTGGAGCAACCTGCTCTAGTGGAAGGTGCCCCTGCCTGTGGCAGGGGGGTGGAGCTGGATGAGCTTTCAGGACCCTTCCAACACAAACCAGTCGGGGATTCCATGAAATTCATCTGAACAGGAGCTGCCAGTGGGTATCACCAGGGATTTTGGGTCTCCCCTTGGGAACACAGTGCAGAGCCATGCGCTTTCCGACCACCCCTCCAGAGCAGGGATGCTCTGCCTGAGGCTCCCGCTGGTGCTGGATGCTCATCCCTGTGGGATCAGCTGAGCGATGCAGCCGAATGCACAACCATTGATTATTGTGGAGACGATCCATAGCTGCCAAATGAGATTAACCAACACCCAGGTCCCGGGAAAAAGTAAATAACAAAGAATAAGGAAAATGGGGCACGGTGCTGGCAAAGGCACGAGCGGGTCCGGGGGGACCGTGGCCATCCAGCCGGGTACTAATCCCTACTGTTCCCGAAGGATTTGCGAGCTCCTCTCCGCTATTAATCGCAGCAGCCCTGCAGGGAAGGTAATGCAGCATTATCCGTGTGTTCCAGCTGTGGCTGGGAGCAGGGAGGCAGCCGGCTTGCCCGGGCTTTGCCGTGTGTCAGTGAAAGATCAGGGATTAGCGGCCGGATTTCCTTGCTGGCTCGGCTGCTCTAATTCCGTGGCCGTGTTTTTCCCTAAATGCACTGACCCTACGTGCCTGATGCCGTGCATCCCGTGCGCAGGGGCAGATGGCGGGAAGGGCAGCAAGGCAGGAGCGATGGTTCCCTGCTTGGACCCACAGGAATTACTACTAAAACCGGTCACTGGTGGTTAACCAGAGCACACTGTGACCAGTTCACGCTCTGTCTTGTGAAGACAAGGCACTACCAGGGATGGGGCAGCCACAGCTTTTCTGGGCACCCTGTGCCAGCGCCTCAGCACCCTCACAGGGAAGAACTTCTGCCTAAGAGCTCATCTCAGTCTCCCCTCTGGCAGGTTAAAGCCATTCCCCTTGTCCTGTCCCTACAGGCCCTTGTCCAAAGCCCCTCTCCAGGTTTCCTGGAGCCCCTTTAGGCACTGGAGCTGGTCTAAGGTCTCCCCTTCAGGAGCCTTCTCTTCTCCAGGCTGCCCCAGCCCAGCTCTCTCAGCCTGGTTCCAGCCCTGCATCCACGCTGGCCTGTGTCCCCAGGTAACCATCTGCATGGTCTAAGCTCATCAGCTCCATCACGTCACCCACTACGCAGAGCGCAACAGAGTCATGTGAGAAACCGGGATATTGCTTAAAACACTGTTATACCCAAAGTGCGGATCTTTGGCTGACTCATAGAAACATGAAACTCACTGACGGGATGAACTGGAGCTATTAGAACACAGAGGTAATTACTCATGTGAACAATGCCCTTCTCAGCTCTTTAATGATTACACAAATTAGTGCATAAAATTATGTTAATGGCCCTACAACTGTTGCACACACACGCAGCGCTCTGCTGGGGAGGGATGAGGAACAGGCTGAGTCCGGACCCTCACGCTGCCCATGAGTGGGGTGCTGCCACAGGGTGCCCAGAGAAGCTGTGGCTGCCCCATCCCTGGCAGTGTTCAAGGCCAGGTTGGACACAGGGGCTTGGAGCAACCTGCTCTAGTGGAAGGTGTCCCTGCCCGTGGCAGGGGTTGGAAATGGATGAGCTTTAAAGGTCCTTTCCAACCCAAACCATTCCATGATTCTAGCCAAGGGGCAGGTGAGGCTCTGTGCCCTTCAAGGAGCACACAGCGTGGCTGGTTACATCAAGCTCTGCAAGTCTGACTCACTCACCTCTTCAGGAGTGTAGGAGAGGGATTTTAGGGAACATTCGTTACACAGGGAACTTCCTGGAATCTTGATTTGATGGTTTCTTTTCCCCTAAAAATTCACCTATTTGAAATAGCTTCAACTGCAATTCAAGATAAACTGCTCTTCACTGTGCAGGTGCAGCGAGGATCATTCTGCACTTACACTTACCAAAGCTGGAGCTGGTTTCAGCCAATCTAGGAATTACTCTAATTGTGCTGTACACCTAAAAACTCCCTGCTGTTGTCAGGAGTGAGAAACCTCGAGCCTCGACTGCCACGAACAGATCAATGAGTGACTCTGCTGTTGTAAAGCAGAAGTTTCTGTTCATCACAAAAACCCCAAAAAACACCCCCCCCCCCCAGACCGTGATTTCTGGGAGAAACCACAACTTTTCCATCCATTTCTATGTCAGGTTTTTAAGCACTCTGCCATCAGTGTGACTGAGGACAGATTCCCTCCCTCGCCACTGCGCTTCCCAAAGTGCCTGCACAATGCCAGCAGTATCGTGCTGGGCTGCCAACAGGCAGCTGTGTCGAGCAAGGGCAGGACAGAGGGACCACGCAGCCCCGCGAGGACAATTGCCCTCAGTTGTACCAACAAAGCGGCACTATCGGAAGCGCAGGACCATCGGAAAAGGCAGATTCCCCTGTGCAGGAATGGCAGGGCTGCTCCAGCACCGCTGGGTTAAAAGCAGGGACACGGATCGGCTGCAGCACCCTGACCTCTCTTCCCTCAGTGTGGAAAGCCAAAATGAGAAGGAACTCCAGCATTCCACCATTCCCTTCCTTTTTCCAAGTGACATGAAAACACAGCATTCCCACTCAGCAGGGAGGGCTGGCAGCCTCCTTGCAGGGGTACAAACCCACCAGGTCTTTGAGAACTCACTGGTAAAAGCTTTGCACAAAGGTGATGTGGTCCACAAAATCCCAACATGGAGAAACACTGGTGTTACTTCCTCCTCCTCGCAGCCCTCCTGTGCTCCCACCAAGGAGGAAAGGCCTTTCCGTGGGGTGATGCTTCTTACCACGCTGCAAACCACTTCCGAGCTTGTACAGGTACTGCTGTGCCTTGGAATCAGCTGGACCACCCTTAAATTAGTGCCTCAGCACATTAATTAGCTCTTTATCCTCAGAACCACTGGACTCCCTGGGTCAGAACCCAGACCCTTGTATTTCAAAGAGGGGACTTTGGCCCCTCCATCTCTGAGGGTCTCAGCCTCCTTCACTCTTCACTCCTCCTACCCCATGCAGTTCTCTTTCTTCCCAACCCCTACGCAGCCAGAGAGACCCTCTCCAACCACCACTCCAATTCAAACCAAACTCTTCAGGTTTCCTTTTGCGCAAGAAGAGGTTTTGTTTCCCTGAGCACACTTGAACCTCCGCTTTAGCGCCGCTCCCATTTCACCTTCCTTGAGCTCAGGCCACACAAGGGTTTGGGATTTTTCAGGCCAAACTTCTCCTTGCTCCAACAGTGCATACCTAAGTGCCCTCGAGCACGGGCTGCCCACTCCACTCCCCTGCTTCCCACACCCTGGCAAACAAACCTCTCTGGCAGGAGCCACCCCACCTTCGCACTTCCCACCCCACTCATCCCAAGGGCTCTTCCCCTTTTCTTCCCACCCGGCATTGTCCCACAGCCACGTCTGTTCTGTGTAGCGTGACTCTTACCTTGCCCACAGGCACAGGCTTTGCCATCAGTTCATGATTGTTTGACTACATCTCATACACACATCTTTGGCTCCTCACACTCATCCTCTGCTCCAGCGTGGGTTCTTCTCCCCATGGGACCACAGGTCCCGCCAGGAGCCTGCTCCTGCACAGGCTTCCCACCGGGTCACAGCCTCCTTTGGGAATCGCCCTGCTCCACCCTGGACCTCCACGGGCTGCAGGGAATCCCTGCTCTGGTGCCTGGAGCACCTCCTTCTGCACTGACCTTGGTGTCTGCAGGGCTGTTCCTCTCACTCCTCTTTTCCAGCTGCTGTTGTGCAGGGTTTTTCCATCTTCTTAAACACATCATCCCGGAGGCGCTATCTCCATCCTTGAGGGCTCAGCCTTGGTCAGTGGCAGATCCATCTTGGAGCTGGCTGGCATTGGTGCCATCAGACATGGGGAAAGCTTCCAGCAGCTTCTCACAGGAGCCACCCCTGCTACCAAAACCCAGCCACACAAACCCAAGGTACCAACTTGAACAGTGACCCAGCCACCCACCCTGTGCTCCCCAGGACTGCCCCACGCACTGCACTTACACTGCGCAGAAACACAACCCCTGTGCTCCACGCTGACACTTTAATTCCCTGCAAATTTGACAAAGACTTGGATAACCAAAGGAATTTTGATGGACTTCCTACTAAGCAATGAGAACCTCCACACAGGAAAGGAGCCACGTTCCCAGCCTGGATGCTGGGGGTGACTACAACCCGATTACACTGGCTCCTCCATAACCTGCATCATCCTCACTTGCTGCCTCCAGCCACCAAGCCCATGGACACCGGGAAGGTCTGCACACCCCACTTCCACCCCATTCATCCTCAAGAGGACTGCAGAGCCAGCACAGACCCTGCTGAACCTCCCATTTTCCCTCAAGTATCACTAGCAACATGAATATTAACACATCCTCTTTTAAGCAGCGAGAAGTCTTTCTTTCCCCCTTCTGTAATAAATTCCACCCATTTCCCAGGGAACGGAGCCCTTTCTTTGGGAGCAGCTCAAACACCAGCGCTTCCTGTGAACACTACATCTCTGTGGAGCACAAAAGGCTTTTGTGTGGCCGAGCGGGGCCATGGCGGCGAGTGGAGCCCTCGGCTTGGCAACAAACCACAACCCCCGGGTGTGTGTTTCTGTAAAAATTTTATTTGTTAAAGAAAAGGAAAAGGCAGAAGCCAATTGAAAACCTGCTCAATCTTTAACTCCAATTGGTCGTTAAATTTAGAGAAATGACTTCGGTTTAATGTTTTAAACAAACCCCCCTTTTTCCCCTTTAGCGTTTACCATCTACTTGTGCTGAATCCTTCCAAGGAGATCGCTCCAACGCACCTCTCCAGGTCCTCGCTTTGCTCCTTTTACCAAAAACCATGGAAAAAACTCCATCGTGCATCTTAAGGGCTCCCATCGTCAAAAATAGGAAAAAAAAAAAGGTATCTTTGGAATAGCCAATTGAGTTGAATAACAAAAAGACTCCACACGAGTGCGGTTTGGTTGGGGCAGGAATCCACTCCTATGTTCCTGGTAATTTGATCCCGCTCCATGAATCCTTGTAATTCAGCCTCCCTATCCTATCCACATTATGATTTGAATCCAATGATCCAGCTCCAAGGATTGGGATCCAGTGAGCCCTCTCCAATCCAAACCTTTATAACCAGCAAAACCAAAAAAGAGGAGGCAAAAAGTTAGATACTGTAATGAAAAAATAGGATTCTGGGGAATGATCAGTTATGTTTGCCATCAATTAACAGAGATGTACAGTAATAACTATCAATTCCCCAAAACAAACTCGTGAATGGTGATGCTCAGATAATTCTTTCTTAGAAATGTTAATTACTACTCGGAGGAAACATTTGTCATATTTACAATATGTCAACTGAAAATGCCAACATACTCATCGCTCGCACGGCTTTGTGGTCGCAAAAAATGGGCTACGAAACTGGAAGAGCTTTAACTGCCAACACTATCCACCTGCTGCAGGCCTGAGCTACAACAGCATTCCCGGCTGGAAGGGAACACCGGGAACTGGAGTTCGCAAACGGATCGGTGAGTCAATTGACAATTAGTCTGAGGGGGCAGGGCTGAGACTTTAAGTTATTCCCCACTTGGTTTTCTAAGTTGTTTGGTTGTATTTTTGCTTTCAGTCTGATACTTTAAGAAATGCAATAGCAACGCTGTATCAGTCACACAGAGGACATGCAGATTTTAGCAGTATTGATATTATACTCCGATTGAAAGATACCCTTTGATCTACTACAAGTGCACGACTACCACAGAACATTTAACACTTGTAACCAAATGCTGCGTGACAAAGTAAACCAAAACTCCCACCCCGACCCAGTTTATTCCTTTAAAAAAAAAAAAAAAACCAAACTAAAACCAGAATGGAATAATGGACTAGAGAATAACAAAAGCAAGTATTTAGCCACAATTGCCCCCCCAAAAGAGAGTTTTAAAGCAAAGAGCAATTGTAGCCTGCGGTAACTAGACCATGCCTGACGTGACACGGAGGTGCACGCGCTCCATTAGCCTGGCTCTCGGTATAAGGTCAATACTGCCAAGTTCATCTGTGACAATAGCACTTGGAGTCATACCATTGCCTCCATTATTGATCTGATCCTCCTCAATCCTCCTTTTGACAATCCTAAAATGATTGACATGTGCTCCACAATCCTTTAATCCAAAGCATTCTTAATCCATCTCTTCAGATATGTCTACAGAAAGACACACGAAAAGGCAAGATAAAATATAAGATCCCCCAGAAGAGACAAGTTAGCCACAAACATCCCAACATCCCCAGCTCGTATAAACCATAGCTGAACACTGAGACATTTACACAGCAATACCACAGCTCCAAGAATGTTGGTATTTAACTAGAAACTAAACCGAAACAATCCTGACTGACATCAATTAAAATACAATTTACCAAAGACATGAGGGGAATGTCGATGTGAAGGAGCAAATACTCACTAGGGATTTTACACAAGAATGCAATTCAACACTTCAGCCAATTTGAGTAAAACAGTTGGAATTTAAAAATTAAAAAAAAAAGGAATAATGAGAGACTGTACTAAGTAAAGGAAAACTGTGTACAACATGGGCTTCTACAAAAAGATCAGAGCTAGTGATCGCTTATGTACGAGATCGGGATCTGCTGTGGCGGGGAGAGTAGCGTGGAGATCCTCTGCTTCTTCTTGGGGAATAACTGCGGCTTCTGCTGTTGCTTCGACTACGGCTTCTGCTACGACTACGGCTGCGTGACCGAGATCTTCCATAGCTTGGACTTCTTGGGCCATCAACTTTAACACGGATGTAGGCAGTTTCTCCCTATTGAATAGACAGAACTTTCGATTGAAAAGTCTAGGCTTTAGGGCCATCTTTTTAGGCATGCTGACAGACTGCAGATATCGTTTACTAACAGCACGGAAACACACAGCAAAGCTTTAAAGTCTATCTCCTGACAAACTGACCACAGACTTACTCAGCCGCTTCGTATATAAACAACAAACACCACACGTTCCTTACCTTCAAATCCTACTGTTAAGCCCCTTGTATCCAATTCTGGCCAAAGAAAGTAAGCATGAAACCTACCTCATGAGATCTAAATTTAGTGTTATCCAGTTTTCGCACAGCGTAGGTCATATCTTCCTTCCGTACAAACTCCACGACACCAGTGCCATCTCGGAAAACATCAGCATAACATACATCACCTGCTTCACGCATGTGATCCTTTAAATCCTGCCAACTTCCACTTGGAGGCAGCCCTATATAAAAAACAAGGAGTTACTTTAGAACCAGGTTGTACTCTCGCCTCTTACAGCTACAGCATCAGCTTGAGCAATCGACAGAGGCTGTTGAGGAAGCAGGCGGGGTGCCTCAGGAGCTGCTCGTGGGCACAGCATTCCTCCCAGGCTACATGAGGTGATGCTTTTTAAGAAACAACTCGGAGCTGCACCACCTCTCGCTGGGAAGCCTGCCTGGAGGACCCCGGGGGGAGCACTGGGGTTAAGAAAAAGACAGCAATGACTCACCCGAGACAATCACTCTGTACTCCGAGCGCCGGGACGGGGGGCCGTACCTGCCCCGGGGGGCTCCACCCCCTCCGCCGCCGCCGCCGCCTCTGCCGGTGCCCCGGCCGCTCCGAGGGAACTCCACGCGGAGGCGATACCCATCGTAATCGTAGCCGTCCCGCCCGTAGACGGCGTCCTCCGCGTCCCTGCGGGACGGGACGGGGCGGTGAGCGCGGCCGCCCGCCCCGCCCTGCCCATGCACCGCCCCCCCGCCTTTGTTCCCGCTTCCCGCCCGCCCCACCCGCCCGCCCGCCGCCCCCCTCCCCGGGCCCCCGGCACCGCAACGGCGCGGGGCCCGTTAGCGCGGCGCAGGGAGCCGGTGCCGCACGGGCGGGGAGCGGCGGCTGCCCCCGCCCCAGGCCCGGCGCTGCGGGGCACGCACACGGGCAGGCCGCGGTGGGGGCCCGGGCCGCCCTGCCCCATGGCGTGTGGGGGGGGATGTGGCGGGGGTGTCTCACCTGGGGTCCTCAAACTCGACGAAGGCGAAGGGCGGGCCCCCGCGGCGGTTCTTGAGGTCGATGTCGCGGATGGCCCCGTACTTGTAGAAGACGTCCTCGATGTCCTTGGTGCGGATGTCGGGGGGTAGGTTCCCCACGTAGATGCGGCAGTCGTTGTTGCCGGCTGGGCCGCGGATCACGCCCCCTCCGGACATGGCAAGGTCGGCAATGGCTGCGGCGGTGCAGGGCCGGGCGCAGGGAGCGGGCGGGCGGCGGGCGCGGGGCCGGGCCGGGCACACGGGAGCGAGCGCGCCGCCTCCCCCAACAACCGCTTCAAAATGGCGCCCGCGGCTCCCCTCACGCTCCGACTGCGCGCAGTGATTTCACCCCGGGACGCAGCACCTCCCGCGCTCGCGGCGAATGAAGCGCTGACCGGTGTCTTCCGCCGCGCCCTCGCTCCTCCGTACTGCGCAGGCGCGGATCCGGTGAAAAGTAGTCCCTTCTCTTCTCGCCCCTCAGCGGCTGCCTCCGGAGAAGCTCAACGCGCGCTGGCGGCGCGGCTCCTCCGCGCGAGGCCGCAGCGGGCCCGGGGCTGTCCCGAGAGGCTCCCGGTGCCCGCGGTGAGGGAGCAACGCAACGGCCGACCGCGGCTTTTACAGCGGCAGGGCGTGTGACGTCACGTCCGGTGCGGCGTCCGCGCCAAAAAGTGCCGGCCGGGGCCGGGGAGGGTGTGTCCCACAATGCACCGCGGCGGCGCTTGGCGCCAAGGCGCGGGGCGTGTCCCACAATGCAGTGCGCGGGGGGGGGGGGGGGGGGTGCCGCTGTGGTGGGGCCCGGGGGCGATGGCGGCGGAGGGTCCGTCCGCGCTGGTGCGGGCATCGGTGCGCGCTGTCCCCGCTCGGTCCCCGCTCGCTGTGCCCAGGGCCGTGCGTCGCTGCCCGGGCAGGCGGGAGGCGTGAGGGTAGGGCTGAAGCTCGGCCACGCTGAGGTAAAATGGCTGCCCTGAGGGCACAGGGAGCTGAGTGCAGGCAGGGTCCGCCGCTCAGCCGTGCGAGCATCCTGCTTTCAGTGCCCTTCAGCAGAGAGTTAAAGTCCAGTTTTGTGGCTGTTGGGTGTTGGTTGTGTTATCTTTTTTACCCCCATGACGCTGTGCTCTCCCGTTTGCGATCACGGCTTTGTGGTTCTTGCAGCGTCTTGCATCAGACTCATGGTGTGCTCTGGAAGGACTCAAATCGACAGTGACTCCACAGAACAAGCCTTAGGAGTGCACTTTGTTACATGTATAAGTTAATAAAAGAACACAAAAGCTCCGGAGATGGAGGTGAAGTCACATCTGAAGTGTGAACGCATCGCCTCCCAAGGGCTGTGTGCTCCTGCAGAAGTGCCTGCTACGTGGTGTGTCTGCAGAGGTGTATGGAGAGTTACATCAGGAATGGGTACAGAAGAGGGTGGAAAAGGATTTCTGGGGAAGCAGCAAAACAACAGAACTATTCATGAGGTTATAATTCAAATGAAGTCACTTTAAAGCAGAATATATCCATGAGAAACAACAGATGTAGGAGGGATACTCGTAAAAATGCTTGGAATAGTTGTACTCTTGCAGCCTGGATGTCTCTTGCTTATCCCTTGGCATCTTCTCTATCAGCACAAGCAAATCCACACAGTGCCAGGGGGGTTGAGTCACTGTAACCACCGTGATGGGGTTAGAGCAGTACCTGAGCTCATAGCAAACCACTTTAGGCTCCCTAAGTTAATTAAGGGATTTGAGAAGTGTGTCACGTCTCTTCAGCACTGTTGTGGGTGCTTTGTTCTTCATGCGTTCATCAAAAATGCATTTTCCCCTAGAAAAAAAAACAGCAATCCTGAGGGATTACAGTTAGAGAAAGGTTTTCAGGGCAATGTCATAATGTGTTTAACTTACAGATGCCTTTTGGTTTCCTCTAGTGGAGCTGAAAGCTGCATCGTGCTCTGCTCTGGTGATTTTAGCACTGGTGATATCTGTGTTAGATTGCCTGTGGTTTAAATAAAGACTGTGATTAATCACTGAAGGATGTTGGGAGAAAGCCCTTCTTCAGAAGTGGTGGTTTGTGAAGTATCAACTAGCGTCTCTCTAGGGGTTTTCTACATCTTTAAGAGGCTTAAGGCTTCGCTGTTTCCTTCATAGTGGAATGGTGAGACCGTGACTGCTGTGCCCTGTGGTTCCAGCGCTGATCTGCGTGACTTCAGTGGGCGCTTTGGGGCAAATACATCGCTTTAAACCAGCACAATTTAACCAGCTAATTCAGTTATTTGCCACCTCGGTAGAAGTACTTGTTGCCCATTAAAAACCCCAAAGAACAACAACTCTCCTCACAAAATAATCACAAAGAGCCTGAATATGCCATTCCCCGGTGTAGGAAAGGCTCCATCCTTCGCCAAGAAATGAGTCTTTTTGTTTCAAAAGCTTATTAAACCACTTCATTTCTTAAAGGCACCATAAAATACTGGTGAGTCTGCCCAAAGCCCGTTGCATAATTTCTTTTGTGTGTTAATAATCCTTTAAATGGTCGCTTTAATTACCTTAATGAAGTGTCTCTTTATAGAAGTATTGGGAGCTTTCTTCTTCATTACCTGTTTTAGCCCTGTGTTATCAGCAGAGCGCTTGAACCACTCGGATAAGCTGCAGAGCAGTTGTTTGCTTTGTCTGAGGCGCTTTTGGCTTTCTGGCTAAATGCATATGTGGAGAATCATTAGACATTAATTATGGAGGAAAGAAATGACTGGAAAGGAAATGGCAAATAATGTTGGTGGGAAAAGGCAGCTCCTGTAAAATGACAAAACTTTCCTTCTTGGAATGGGAGCGATGGAAAACAGGGATTTTCAACTGTGAATATTGAATGACACAGATATTAACTGTGTGTCGCAGTATGGAAGCAGGGACACCTTCCACTAGAGCAGGTTGCTCCAAGCCCCATCCAACCTAGCCTTCAACACTGCCAGGGATGGAGCAGCCTGTGCCACAGGTAGTTCTTCCTATGCAGAGATATTGAACTGCTTCATAATGGGGCCACTTGGTTTCATTTCGGGGCCGTGGCTGAGCTGGCTGCACCGCGGTTCTGTGAGCAGCTCCCATCACCTTCACCACTTGCCTGGCTCCATCAGACAAAACCTGTTTTTCCTAATCCTCGGACTGCACGATCCAGCTGGGATTAGCTTTGACTAATCTTAGTTGGTGGCAAAGTAACAATTCATCAAAGCTCAGATTGTTTGGGAGAAAACGGTCATTTTTACAACAGCGTCTTACGTTGTAACAGGGGGTTTTGAGAACGAAGCTTGGAATTGTCCAAACTTGCCGTTTCCCTCCCTTAACAGTTGTTGTGAATACGCTGCTCGAGTGGTTTCTCTTGGCATTTCGACAGTAACATGAAACTGCACAGACAGTCTTTGGAGATTGAAATGTAAAGCTCGTATTTTGGGGGCCTTTGGTTTTAAAGAGCTCCTCAAAGTTATCAAAGTTACTCATTTTCCTGTAGAAAAAAGATAGAAAAAATACAGTCTGTGCTTTTTCTGTCAGAGAAACTGAGCACAGATAAGCCAAGGGGAACGTGTGCAAGCTGGAAATGATTCCCATCAAGTGGATGGTGGCAGAGCTCGCTTTACTTATGTAGGTTTAGATGTCAGCACAACGATTTCACACATGCATGCTGCAGCACGTCTCGATGCAAACAGACACCACAGCGCGCTCCGACGACGTGATTTCCCCTGAAAGGACACACGCAGGTAGGGATTTAAAGCAGCAAAGCCACCCAGAGGAGCAGGCTGCAGGAGAACTCTGGTGTTTTGTGTAGATAACACCACCTGGATTCATGTCACGCCTGGCGGGCGCTGTGAAAATGCTCCTTTATAGACATTCTGAAGCATTGCTCTTTTTAGAGGTAGAACAGGCATCGCAGGGCTGGGGCATGGTGTGCTCAGCAGAGATGTGATCGTATGGAGCAGATGGCTGGGGTCCTGCCAGGACCATCCCTGCAGGACCACGAGCCACCTCATCACCCCACTCTGGTCTCTACCTTCCCAGTTGGCTGGAGGGACACAAGGAGATGGAACATAGTTAAATCCTATGTGGTATTTGCCTGGCTAGTAGCAATTAAAGGTTAATTTTAAAAACCCATTTTCAAATAAATAAAATTCAAGCTTTTGAAGTGATTTCTGCTCTCCTGTTTCTAATTTACTCTGATTTTCAGTGCCTGGTTTCACCTTTGATTCCCACATGCCCTGCACCATGTCTGGGGGCAAGAAGGGAAAGAGGCCATGGTTAGCACCGACTGAAAAGTTCAAATGACCCCCCCCCAAACCTGTTTTAATGGATTTCTTTCCCCGGGAAAACGTTTATGTTCCTACATAATGGAACATATGGATGTGGATGGAGGAAAATGTGGATGTGGATGGAGGAAAATGGATGCAAACTGTTAATGAAAATAAACCTGATGAGGAATAAATAGCAAAAAGGAGCATATCCATTTGGGTTGCTCATTTGAGAACGATCCTTGAGGTTAGGCAGAGACCTCAAGTGCTCCTTCGCTCCTCTTTCTGTTGCTGTTTTTATTTCCCTGTGCTTTTCCCGCAATTCCCTCCTTTCTCCTCGACACCTTCCCACGCCCCAGGCACCAGCGCCAGGAGCTCACTGACCCCATTCGACACCTCCTTTCCCACCACTTGTGCTTTGGCTCGGAGCAAGTGATGCTGTCCTGATACAGGGAACTGAAACAGTGAGTGGTGACAAAACACCGAGCGAGGCAGCTCCTGCAGCAGGAGCCCCATGCTGCTGGGCTGTTAAACAGGGTATTTGTCCATTACTGGTATTGATGGCTTCTTATTTGGTTCCTGGCATCCGGCACCTTCCCCACCAGGAAACCACATCAGCAAGCACACTGTGTTTAGACATCCTGTGGACTTCTTCACAGTGATTGTGCCACCGAGCCGAGCCCTGGGAGCGTGGGTAGAGCTGAATGTTTTTGTTCTCCAAAAATAACCCCCATTTGCTAGGCCTGAGTGGCTTCCAAAAGGAGGTTTTCCATCTTTCCATTAGCTTTCCATCAGAGAGCCGCCGGCAGCAGCGCTGTCCCCGCTCCCTCCTCAGCTCAGGGCTTTCAGTGATATCAGGATGCAGCCCCTGTGGCATCAGTGTGGGTTTGCTGAGTTCAATTTAATACGAGGAAATAGAATGAGTGAGAAAAGCATTAAAATGTGTTTCAAGCAGAATATTTTTCAATACAACTGAAGTTTTTGGAACTGTTGCATTGACAAGCATAGCTTCATGTGAACAGCTGAGAAGGGTGAAGGTAAAGGTGCAAAATCAACTGCTTTTAAATGAGCAAGTTAAACTATAGAGTCAGAAATGAGGAGTGGAAGCACCCTGACTGTCTGCTGCCGGCTGTTCTGCACCAAACTATGTGGGGCAAAGCAAAACCAACTCGATTTTCATGTCTTTTCTGGTACCAGGCTTACAGCCACGGTCTCGGGCCATCCCCTGCGAGGCTTTTTTGCTGTTAAGAGAAGAGGAAGAAAGAACAATGAATGTGTGCTGCCGGTCGTATGGGCGCACATAAAGCAGTGCCTCCATGTACTTTATTTGCTCTGAGAGCACCAGAGATGTCAGTGAGTATTTTTTTCCCTCTAGGGCTTTCTTTTTGTTATTATTCCCCTTTTAATTCCTCCTCATCGATGGCAGAAGGCAGCTTTGCTCCCTAACCGATTGCTTTGGAGTTAAACACAAGCTGAGCACTGTGATGGACTCAGAGTGAAGTGCCCTCTGAGCACTGGTGGGACTGGGCTGAACTGGAAGTGCACCTTCTAGACACCCATTTGGGGGTTCACATGAAGGAGAGGGGTTTGGGTGCTCACAGGAGCCCAGGGAACCCCGCTGCATCCCTGTTGCTCCACGGCACAGCCGTGTTTGCTGCGTGGAGCCCAGCACGGAGGCAGAGCCATCTGAGGCCAGTGAGGCTGTTTCCGAGGACACATGCCATCTGTGCGGAGGTTTGCTCTCCTCCACGGATGTTTCCTTGCCGTGGGACCTCAGCAGCTGCTGCATTCCCTTAAAAACCACCACCTCTGCAGGCTTTGCCAAGTCTGCTCACTAGAAACCTCTCCTCTTCCCTTGCCATGAAGTGCATTCCTGACACCTCCTCCCCGTCTCGCCATGAATAACCAGCACCTCTCACACTGGGAATGTGGCAGGACCCTGCCCACTAACTCCCACCCTGCGGGGTGCCAGGCAAGGGATGGGGTGCACTCGCAGCCCCAGGTGTGAGTTCCCCCACAATCTATCAACTCTGGTGTGTTTTGCTGTATTTCCACGGCAGATTAAGCAATAGGCAGAGTAACCTTAAGCATTCCTCTAATTAAAACAAAATCCCTGGTGGCCTCTTATATACAGAGAGATATTACAGACTTAAGGGATGTATAAAACGTGTATTATTGATTGGATGAAGTGTAGCAGCTCCTTCCGTGGGGTTCAGTGGGAGCATTAACAGAGGAGAGACCGGGCTGCTGAGGAGGGCAGGGAAGGTTTGGCTGGTGCTTTCACTGAGCCTGTGAACACTTGCCTGTGTAAATACATTTATATACAGAGCTCCCTTGCAAGGCATCACCTCCAGTGCCTGCCCCTCATTTCTGGTCCTGCTTTACTGGGTGTTTGAGGGTTTGTGGATTTGCACCCACAGTGGGTTGGTTCTAAATCCATTCACGATGGTCGTTTTTAGTATTGCAGGATCACTTCTGGTAAAGCCTCAGCAGTGATCAAAGGACGGGATGTGTTTTCCAGTGAGAAACAACCACTCAGAAGCTTTTTCAGGCTGATTTTGTGCTTAGTAAGTTGCTCCACCTCGAAGAACAACTCCAAGTAATGGGAGTGTGTAGTGGAAACGTCTGCCAGCCTGGATTAAAACGGCGCTGGCAGATGATGCTGTAGCTTCTGCAACATAAACATTACAGAAAAATAGTGTAAATATGGGGGATTCTGTCTTTTTTTTTCCCCCTCATTTCTTCCCTCATTCAGGCCAGGAACTGCTACAGCTTAAATAAATCACTGCAGACGTGAGACTGACCTAAATCGTTCCACACAGTGCAGACCTTCTCGCCTGCTTTTGGAGCAACTCGTATTTATACTGTGCCAGAACGGAGTTTAAGCTGTCTGTGTGGCAGTAGCTGCTTCCCACACCCCAGGGAGCTCGGGGGAAGGTGTGAGATCAGCTCCCGTGTGGCTGCTGGGGAGACGGAACCACCAGCTCCGCGGGTATTTGTGGTGCTGCAGCATCCCATGCTTGGCGCTGGTGGGATTCCCTGCCCTGTGTGGGAATGCTGCTTTGCATCCAACTGGGTCGTGCACAAGTGTCCAATTAATTAAGGCGCAAGTGTCTAATCAGTGAATGCACAAGTGCCCAGTTCATTTACATTTCAGCACCCAAGGTGCTCATGCATTAGCACCCAATTAGTGCATCAGCACCTAATTAGTTCTCTCATGAGTGCCCGGGAGGTGCATGAGTGCCTGACCAGCACAGGAGCAACCAAAAAGGTCCTGTAGTGAACCTGCACAGAGTCACAGTGAGCTCATGCACAAGTGCAGGATTAGTCCATGCATGAATTCCCCATAATCCATGCATGAATGCCTAATTACCGCACGCATGAGCCCCCAGTTAGTGGGTGCATGAGCACCCATGGAGTCCATGCATGGGCACACAGTTGGTTTGCAGATGGATGCGCAGTTAGGGTGTGCATGGCTGTTGAACTATTCCATGCATGAGCACCAAGTGATTTACGTGTGGTTTCCCAGCTGGTTCCCGGAGCAGGAACACCCCGTGGGGCTGCAGCCTGTGGCTCACAGCAGAGCAGGAAGGAGGGAACACACAGAGAGGCTGCTGTGGATGTGCTGCAGCAGTGCAGGAGGAAACCCCAACCCTGCGGCCACCCCAAAGCAAGCTGGCATTGCCCTGGCACCCCGAGCTCATCTACGGGCGATGCTGTGCTCTGCTTGACCACAAAACCAGCCCTGGTGAGCACTGTGGCTCACAGGAGGGTGCAGTAGAGGGTCCCAACAGCACTTCCAGCCTTAAGAGATTTAGGAAGCCTTTGATGTGCAAGCAGGGCCCCTTGTAGATAAAATACCAGTTGGCCTTAGGGCTTGTGCTGGAGCACCCAGCTCAAATGAGAGGGAGGATAGAAAAGGAAAAAATTGAGAAACTCAAGCGAAGAAGTAAAATTAACACTTGTCCTTGTCCTGGCCCTGCAGGACCACGGTGTCTGTGTCCCAAAACCCCTCTGTCTCATGGTCAGACTGGGACCTCTGCTAAACTAGAAGCTGAAGGCATGGTCACACAGCATGTGGCCTTGACGTGGCTCTTCCTTCGGTGTTTGTGTTGTCTCCAAACCCATCTTTCACTTCGGGACAGACCAGATGATGGCGGTTCCCAGCTCTCTGCACCCAGCTGGTGTGGGAGCCGGGGCTGGGCTGCGTCACCCCTCATCCCTCCGCATGCACAAAGGCAGTTGTTGTGTTCCTAACAGGACCCTGCTGAGATTCCAGGCTCTTATTTACAGCTCCTGCATGAACTGCACACCGCAAGTCACTTGAAAAAACTTGGAGCGAGCGGATGACCTGAATACATATTAATAAGGCTCACAAGTGGTTTAGTATTAGTTTTTCCTCTCTCGCTTGCGGGATGCCAAGGATACCTCCTGGAAAGCCAGGTTTAGACAAGAAGCCGTCTACAGCTTGTCACAGTTTTAAGCCCGTTTGCCTTGGAGATGAGCCCAGGCTGCCCTGCCGTGGTGCCACGCTGCAGCTACCGCTGCTCCGGGGCAGGCCCAAAAGGAGACGTGAACAATAGTTCTGTGCATGCCAGAGGCACCAAAGGGCCGTGGTGGCTTTGGGGACAGGGCATTGCATGGCCCGAGGCTGCGTTTTGGGGTTTGAGACCCACTGATCCCAGCAGTGATAATGGGTAGTGGCCCTCTTCCCAGTGGGGGAACATGGGGGACAGTTCCAGGTCTGGTTTTCCTGCCCTCTGGACTGAAAGCCTTTGCAGATCAGGCAGGGATGAGGTGCTCAGAGCATCAGGCACAAGGAGAACCTGGTTCCCATTCCCCAGGGGATGTGAGGGTAACCCATGGGAGACAGAAATGCACCCAGACTGGATCTGTGCCCCAAAGAGGATGGCAGGTAGTGCAAACACTCTATCATCCCAAATTTGTGAACCAAAAATTGGGGGACTTGGGGTCTGATATTGATGTTAACAAAGTGCTTATGGTCACCAAACCCTCAGCATCAGCAGTGGCAGGTCCCCGCTGGAGTTTTACAGAGCACTTCCTTTTGTAGGGCATTTTCTTTTGCCACGGGATTTATCCAGGTTCTATAGCAGGATTCAGGGAGACAATAACGTACATTAACCAGGGCGCTGAAAACTGCTTCGCAGACAAGATTGATCAAAGCACAGCTCAGGACTGATCACAAACCCTCCCCTATGCAGTTTGCAAAGCACTTGCCAAAACAATCAACTCCTGGTACAAAAGAACGGGTGAGGATGTGGCTCCAGCAGCCGGGAAGCTGGTGGATGGGGACTGCAGCCTGCGGAAGGGCAAATCCAGCTCACCCCAAGGGTGCCTCATGGATGGGCTGTCACTTGCAGGGGAGAATAAAGCATCTTGTGAGGGGTCAGACCCTGCGAGGCTCCCCCCTGGCAGGAGCTGGGTGCGGGCTGAGCTGCTGGCAGCACTTCCCTCTCACCCTTAGGTCTCGTTTCAGCGCAGTTGCTTTGCAGCGCATCTCTGCAAGGAGCTGCCGGCTCTCTGCTCGATGCCTCAGCCACAGGAGGATGATTATCGGTGATTGCAATGTCACCAGACAGGAAGAGTGCCCGCAGCGTGTGGTGTTCGTGCTCCAGCTGCAGCAGGCAGGGCCTGACAGAGCGGGTTTGTGTTGATATGATGAAGTGGCCAAATCTCCCTTAGTGCGGAGGAGCAGCTCTGCTCCCGGGGGCCTGGTGCTCACACACACCCCCTGGGACATGTGGGGAGAGCGAGGAGGGGAATTAATAAAAGAAGGGGCTATATTTGTGCTGGTTTTATTGATTATTGGCAAAAGGCCGACTGATGGTGGAGCCTGGAGAAGCACAAGGAGGTGAGCAGAGGTGCAGGAGACATGAGGGAAGGAGACAAAAGTGACATTTCTACAGTCGTCTACTACAGACACATGCTACAAAACACATCGGTGTGCCATGCCCATGGGGGGACAGAGCAGAAATAACGGGCTAAGTTATAGCAAAGTGGGTTTAGATTAAATAAGAGGAAAAATCTCCTGCAGGGATGTTCCTGTGGAGGTGCGGGATGGATGCAGGGCTGGTGGGATGCTGCAGCCACACTCTGAGCCCAGCCTTTGCATCCCAGACCTCTGCGTTTCTTATGGCAGATGTGCACAAAGTCTGTGGGGTTTGACTTAAAATCACCTGGGGTTGGAAACGTGTCCCACGGGAAACACATGGCCAAGGGGCAGGAGCAGAGCCTTAGATGGCAAATGGCTCCTCGCTGCCAGGCCCTTTTCCTGTGACTCCCTGTGAAGTGCCTTATATAGTGACTCAGAGGAATTTCTAAATAAATGCTGTTTGTCACTATTCAGGAACGCAGCTCCTTCCGTGGCATCTGGAGCACTTTATTCCATCAAGGCTGTGCTCCTCCACATGCCAAGGGCAGCACCAAGCCACAGCCAGGCTGCGCCGGGCAGGAGTACAGCTCCTCCACCTCCTCTTGCTGCGGGCTCTTTGGGGAAGGAGGCAGGATGGATCTGGGATGGGGTTACAGCAGCAGCCACCAATGCTGGAGCCAGCTCTGGGGACCAGACTGCCCTGACGTGGTCTTTCCCCACTCCTCAGCCCTGAGACCAGCACCTCGGCCCCCTCCAGATACATGGAAACAGCACCATAACAGTATTTACTCCTGCTGCCGCTGAGATGGGAGCTCATAAAGGGCTGTAGCTAAGCCTGTTACTGCATTAGCACCGGCATCCAAAGCAGCCAAAGGCAGGGGCCCGGCTGGGGTGGCCTGTGCTGACCCAGAGCATGTCACTGGGTGCAGGGCATTGCCTGCATCCCAGCAGGATGGGCACTGCCTGCTCCCCTTCCTGCAGACAAGAGCAAGGAAAACCAACCTGCAGGAGGAAGCAGGAAAAACACTGCTCCAGGGGTGCAGGGAGAGCATCAGCTCTTTCTCAGAGCAGTGCAGAGGGATCTCTGTGTTTAAGCCTGAGGCTGCAGTTTGATGGCTGCAGCCCAGCCCTCTGTTCTGGCTGTGTATTTATTTATTGACACTTTGCTTCTGGGCCCGAGCACCTCTGGTGCTGCCCCGGGATGTCCACAGCTCCCATGTGTGTGGTGCTGGGCAGAGAGCAGGGACCCACAGCCAATTCCCAACTGATGCACTTGATGCATTTGAGCTCTGAGAGGCTGCTGATGCCCTCAGATTATCCATCTGAAGGCTGGAGGTCAGCTCCTCTACCACCAGAAGTGGTTTTACAAACTTAGTGCAGCTTTAGTCCTCGCTTTCTTTTCTGCTGCTGTCTGGCTTCTGCTATCTTAGTGCTGAAGCTCAGGTCTATTTGGGAATAGTAACTACTTTATTTGCTGGCGAGAGTTTTGACCAGTATCTCAGAGGCTGCAAAGGTCACACCATGAAATAGCCATACCATTAGCAAGAAAGGATCAGCCTGTTCCCGAGCTGCCTGCTCAGGAGGCAATGCACAGACATGAAGTGAACTCCAACCTGTCCCCCGAGTGCTGTTACCAGCTGTAGGCTTGTCCTCCCTGAGCAATCCCATTAGATAGATTTTAGTACCTGGTTCTCAAGGCCACGCGTGCAATTAAAAGTGGTCTCGTTAAGAGCCGGATGAGCGCAGGCAGCACCATCTCCATCTCACCGCTGTTCTCACCGGGACAGCGCAGGAACTGGGACTGTGTTTTGCCAGGCTTTTCTTCAGGTGGTTCCTTTCACTTGGCACCTCTGCTCAGGTGAAATGGAGCAACCAAAGCAGGAGGCGGCCGTGGGCCCTGGCGGACGGGCCCATGGGGCAAGAGCACGTTTATCGAGGGCAGGAGCTCCAAGGGGCCAAAGCAGCGGCATGACACCGATGTGCCAGGATCTTGCTGTGCTCGCCCGCTGCCAGCCCCGGCGCAGGACCCCATGAGACGCGTGTGCAGCAGATGGGTTCGAGCGTGAGTCTCCTTCGCTGCTTCCCACCCTGAGGTGTACCCACAACGATAGCATGAGGTTTGACTGGCAGCCCCAGGGGTCCTGCCACAGGGCTGCTGGTGGATTCACAGCACTGGGTCAGCCTTTCAGCCTGCTCCGGTGGCACCGGCACCTGCTGAGCTGCTAAAGCTGAGCTTTACTACGGCTTTCCTCCAGGGAGAGCAGTAATGCAAACCAGCGTACCACAGTGCTGCACCGGGCTTCTCCCTGGACGCCGGGGTGAACAGAGCTCGGCAGCTACCCCCGAGGAGACCAGGTCTACCCGAGGCAGTCCGCCCCTCCCAGGGGCTCATGGTCACCTGGGATCGGGGTCCCCAGGGCAGAGGGGACTCCCACAGAGGCGCCATGGCTCCCTGAGGCAGCAGACACCGCTCCAACGTGATGAGCCCGCCCGGGATCGGGGTCCTGGGGCCGGGCCTGAGGGGTCCCCTCGGCCCCAGCCCCGGCCCCTCACAGCAGCGGGACAGCCCCGCCCCCGCGAGGCCCCGCCCCGCCCCGCGCTCGCCCCGCGGCATTGTGGGATGAAACAGGATGTAGGCAGAACAGCGCGGGCGGACGGGCCGGGGCGGCGGGTAGCGCCGTAGCTCAGCCAATAGGAGCGGGGCGTGCGGGGAAGTGTAGCCAATGGGAGAGCGACGGGCCGCGCGCCGCAGCGGGCGGGGCGGTATTTGAGCTCGGCGCGGCGGTGAGGCGCAGAGCGCGCGGCGCGGCGCAGGGAGCAGAGCGGGCAGAGGCGGAGCGGCTCCGGGCCTCCTCACACCTCCTTCTCGTCCGTGCCGTGCCTCGCCCTCCCGGGGTGGCCCTGTCACTGTGAAGGTGAGCGACACCCTCCGCCGACCCGGCTGGTGGGCACCGGTCGTTTCCGTGTGCGAGGAGGTGGCGGCGGGGCCACCCGGGGTGGGTGGCGGTGGGGGTCGCGGTTGTGGCAGGCCGGCGGTTGTGGCAGGCCGGCGGTTGCGGCCTGTAGGGAGCTCCCGGCGGCGCTCGGAGCCCGCCCCACCCCGGTGGTTTGTTGCCGGCCCCGCTCCGGGCAAGGTCACCGCTGCCTCGGGCGGCTCCGGGGCTCCCCCCGTGAAGGTCACGCGGGGCTCGGGCCTGCACATGCGCCCGGCTCCTGGGAGCGTCTCCCCGGGCCCCCTTGTGCCGTGGTGGGGAAGGGGCTGTGCCGCACCTCTTTCCTAGGGTCGTGGTTGAGGAAGCGGTAGGTGCTGGGCTTGGGCCTCATCACCATCCTCGGGCTCCATGCTGTCCTGGTGGGTGCTGGGCTTGGGCACTGTCCTGCCCAGTGGGGGAAAGAGTGTGCGTGTGGGGCTTGTATCTCATCCCCTTTCCAAAGCTGCATCTTGTCCTGGTGAGGGAAAGAGCAGGTGCTGAGCTTGAGCATCTTTCAGCTCCCAAAGTGCCATCCTGTCCTGCTGGGGGAGTGGTTGGGTGCTGGACTTGGCTCTTATACTCCTTCCAAGAGCTCATCCTGCCCTGGTGAGGGAAGGGTTGGGTTCTCGTTTAGGCCTAACCCCTGTCCCAGGACTTTATCCTGCTCTGAAGTGGCTGCTGGGGCTGTGGCCTCTTCTTCCTCCTTCAAGACCCTGTCCTGCCCTAGACCAAGGAAGGGGTGGCTGCTGGAGCTGTACTATTCCCACTGCCAACCCTACCCTGTCCTGGGCTGGATTCTGGGGCCTTGTGGTTTTCTTCAGAGGGCTAAACTGGTGAGGCCCTGATGGCCAGCCCTGATCTTGTAGTTTAGGGAAGAGAGGTGTATGTGGTGCTGCTAGGCTGCTTGTGGGGAGGATGCCTCTGTAACCCCATGGGGTAATGAGCTGAGGCTGGGGCCCTGCTCTGTGGTGTGCAGGGGGGTGGAATGGAGTAACCCTTGGAGCTGCTCCCTGTCCCACGATGGGTGCAGGGGACCCTCCCTGCAGCAGCACAGCCGGCTGCCAGGCCCTGCTGTGGGTTGGCTTGTGAAGGATGCTGTGCCCCGGAGCATTGTGGTGTGGGGAGGGCAGCACTTGCAGCTCTACTGAAGGAGAATCCTTTTGCTTTTCTATGGCGCTGTTGGCCCTCGGCAGCACGGGCCTGCACTGAGATGCTCCTTGCCTAAACAATGAGGAAGGAAGGTGCTTTTTGCAGGTCACTCCGTGGCTGGTTATGTAATGGCAAATGCCCTCTGAACTCGGCGTGCAGCGGAGGTGTGTGAAGACTTGACGTGTGTGAGAGCTTGCCTCTCCCCTTCCCCTAAAGACGCTTTCGTGGAAGCATGACCCACGAGTGAATTTCTACTACTTCCCTTTTCCTGTGGGCTGAACCTCCAGAAGACTTTCTCCAAGAGATTGCCAGATTCCTGGATAGTGACTATAAATCTACAGGCAGTTGGTTGGGCTGCTGTGAGCCACGTCTTGTCCTGCTGGGCTTTCTGGGGCTCTGGCTTAAACCACAGCATGGAGGGGAACAAACTGCCTGGAAGTGGCTTTTCCAGAGCTGTGGTAGAGGCGTGTGCTCTCTGCTGGCATTTGAGCTCAGTTCCTGTCATTCCTCCTGATGCTATTAGTGTATGTTAATAGCAGTGCTCTATTAAACGTTGTATCTAAAACGTATAAATTAAGGTTGCAATAGAAGCCTTCAACTGCAGGCAGAGTGAAGAATTGAAGTATTGTAATCATAGGGCTGCAATTATGTAACTGGATTCTCTTTCTCTCTGGGTAGCAGGCTCCTTTAATTGCTGTAACAAAGCTACTCCTTCAGTTTTCTGGGACTATTCCAGGAAGTGATCATTGCAGCAGATTTTCTTCACTCCCCAGTAGAGCTAAAAATGTGTAGTTTCACTATTTCAAAACATGCTTGGTAGTATCATTCAAGACCTACAGCGCTCTAAAAAGACTTAGGAAACTTAGTGGTGCTCTGCAGGCTTCATTGGAGGCACTCCTTGTCATTAAGAAGCTTCTTCCCACAAAGTTTTAACATGTTCTGGTAAGAGCTGCTGTCCAGGTGAGCAGCTGTGCTCCTTCTTGTGAAGACCTTTGCTTGACTGGTCCCCTAGTTAACATGTGCCCCCTGACTGGGCCTCACGTGGCTGGGGGGCCAGGGGTCTGTTGGAGAATGGCAGCCAGCAGCAGGACTGCACAGGACTCCTTCCGCAGGGCAAGTGGTGTGGCCTTTGCTCGAAGAGAGGCTGCAGGGCTGGGGTGGCTTTCTAGAATAATACTAATGGCACTGGAAATTTCCCGGTGCTGAATGTCTCCCTGGGAAGGCCATGGCAGATCTATGTGTAAGTGGCTTCAGTGACTGCTCTGACACACCTGAACTACCACAGAGTGAAGGGGGCTTCATGCTCAGCTGTAGTACACAGCTTTTGAGTTTTACTAGCACTGGCATGCTGGTGTCTAGCATCTGTGCTGTGATCCTCAGGTGGGAGGGCAAAAAGGAGGCTGCTTTGCCAGGCCCTGGCTGTGCCAGCTCTGTGGTGGGGCTTGCTTCCCCTGCCCCCGTCTCTAGGCTGCAGCATGGTGTTAACCTGTTTCTAGCTCGTCAGACCGGCTTTGTCCCGTGGGAACAGCTGAAGTCTGGGTTTCTGTGGCAAAGCAGCAGTGAGGTGAGGGAATGATGATAGGCTGAATGTGGAACACCACCACTCTTCCAGGCTAAACTAGCAGTGCTAACTATAACTCCTGGGATGGCGGTGGAATAAAAGCATTGCTGCTAACATGCTTCCTGAGCCTCCCTGCTGGTGGTGGGCAGTCTGGGATCTTGCAAGGCTCTGAACAGATGATGCTCCAAACCACTGATGCTCCTGGAAGGCAAACTTGGCTTTAGCCTACTGATCTATAGGAAGGTTCTGGCTCTCTGCAGATTCCGTCTCCTCCCACACAGTAAGCTTTTTCTGCACGTATTTAATGCAGGTGTTGATGTTGGACTATCTTTGATCTAACCTCCAGACAGTGCCAGTGCTACAGTGCTCCAGCTGCAAGGTGCACCTTAGCCTACAGGGACTACTGTAGGCTACCCTCTTAAACTCACCCTGGCTGTAACAGGGGTTCTGTAGTTTCTGCTGGTGACGCAGCCTGCCATAGAAAGGACAACCTCTAATGCACAAGAAGCTTCTCCTGCCTTGGGAAGGAATTAAAAGATTCTATGTTCTGTCTTAGGTTCACGATGTCTGACAGAAAGGCTGTGATCAAGAATGCGGACATGTCTGAGGACATGCAGCAAGATGCTGTGGACTGTGCTACACAGGCAATGGAGAAGTACAACATAGAAAAGGACATTGCAGCATATATAAAGAAGGTAACTACGGGATGAGGGGGCTGCTCTGGCTGAGACTTCCTGAAGCTGTTAAGTATGTGTGCCTGTTGTGAGCCTGAGTGTCTGAGACTTCATCTGTGTGTGCTCGGAGGGAGAAGGTGCTTTCTTCTTGGCTTTTTTTACTGCTGTTCCCAAGAGGATGGAATGACTTCTCCAAGGTCAGAGAAGGGCTCTTGGCAAGCTCTGAGCAGTGTTGAGTGCTGTCCCTCTGGATTTGCCAGCCTAGAAAGAGCTGGCAAACTGCACTCTCTGTTTAGGACTTGCTCCAGAGATGCTGCTGCTTCTCTTGCAGTACCAGTGCAGGGTGGGATTACTGATTCACTCAAAGTGGGCAGCCGTGCACGTGCAGTTCTCCCCGCTGTGTTCCCGGCACTGGGGTGGGTGGTGTGGGGGAGGATGGGGCCTTGAGCTGTCTGGTGGGATTGTGCAAGGTGCTGCTTTAAAAACATGCAGGCAGCTGCCCTGGCTTGTGAAGAGGTGTCTCCTCCTGTGCAGGAGCTCATGCTTGATGGCATCCGGGGAGCTGTCAGTTCCCTCTGTAGCCACTTCTCTGAATGGTCAGGCAAAGAGCTTCTGAAGGAGGAAGTGTGACTTCATAGTGCAGTCCTGGCACCTGGCTTTTGGGCCTTGCTTGTAATCTAAGCTTGAGTAGAAAGGATTCAAAGGTGTCTCCTAACCTCTCTGATCACTTTGAGGCAAGACTTATCTCAAACTGCTTGGGGCAATGCAGCCTGTAAAGTGAGTGAGTGCAACAAAAAAGGCATCTGAAAAGAAGCTGGCCTTTATTTCCTGTGAGGGTGTTGGGAGGAGGAATGCAATTTGGTGGCCCTTCATGCCCTGGCAAGAAAGCCTCTTCCTTACTTCAAAGGTTACCTGCAAAGAGCTCAAACTGTCTTGCTGCTGTCTGAGGGCTAACACTGGCTTTAATCTTGAATGTTTGGTCTGTTCTTTTGGCTCTGTCTTGGTGGAGGAAAGGGTGTTCTTGGGAGTTGTGTATTAACTAGAGGGAAGAAAATGGTCTTTAACCCCATCTAACCTGCAAAGTAGAAGACTATTAAGCCAGCATTCAGCTTGCTCACCTCTGACCTCTTAGGTCTCCATGTGCTGCCTGGCCTGTGAATTTGCCTGCTTGCTTTCAGTGCACAGTTTCTCCCCTTTATGTGAAGAGACCCAAACAGCAAAAGCCAGACTTCTCCTTCCTTTTTTTAGGTGACCTTTAAGCTCAAATGCTTTGCTGGAGCAGACATGCCAGAATCTTATTTTTTGTGAGTGGGTTTGGAATGGGAGAGGAGAAATATTCCCCTGAGCTAGCCTACACGCAGGGCTTGAATAGACTGTACCAAGGAGAGCTCTTGTGTCTGCTTGTCCTGCCCAGGGCTGATGAGTGCTCCAAGTCTCAGGAGCTGATTTGCTTGTGTTAGATCCTTCAAACTATCCTGTGCAGAAGGCTGGTTGCTTAATATGATAGTGTTTTGCAGTGGGGAATCAAAAGATGCTGGAGGTGGGAGTAGAGGCAATAGTGTGTGGACAGAACCAGCTAAGAATTTGTGCTTAGAACTATTTTCATGTGGGCTTTCTTGGCCTTAATGCCTCTCTTCTCTTTCTTCAGGAATTTGACAAGAAATACAACCCAACTTGGCACTGCATTGTTGGCAGAAACTTTGGCAGCTATGTAACACACGAGACAAAGCACTTCATCTATTTTTACTTGGGTCAGGTTGCAATTCTTCTCTTCAAGTCTGGATAGGAAGTAGGAGCAGGTGAAATTTGGACTGTAATGCACTGATGGCTGAAGCCACGACTCCCTTTAACATGGCTATGCCGCTGCATGGACTGTATACTATATTTAATGTGTATATGTTGCAGTAAAAATCTACTTCTGTTTAGTTGCCTGGGAAGAAGGCGGCATTTTTTTGTTACTGCTTTTTTTGGTTGTATTGCACTAGGAAACCTGTAAATGCTTAAAACAATGGCCTTTACGTGGGAAGAAATAAAACTATTCCACAACAGCTCCCTCAGTGGTAACTCCTTCTTTGAGGCTGGGAAAACTTCTTTGGGCAGGCCAAAAGATCCTGACTTCCTTACTGAGTTTTATTAGACTGTTAATCTTGTAAAGAGGAGCAAAGCCAGTGTGAGCCTCTGTACCCACCCTGCAGACTGTAGAGAGCTGGCTCTCCCAGTAACCTCAGTGCAGGTACTTAGACCTTCCCTGAAAGCTGGTGGGGTGGCTCTTGATTACGTGGCTTTCACACACAAGTTGAACTCCACCTCGGACTGGGATAAACAGGCTTGCAGCTGGCACCCTCGGTGTTCTCTTTCAGTGTCCATCACTGTATTTTTGGCGCTGCTGAAACATTGACCTAGACTTGTAAGCGACTCAGCCTGGTCTAGAAGACTTCAACAGCCATCCCCCTGAGCTGCTGCTTGCTGCAGAAAGTGGCATCCTGTGGCTGAAGTCTTTAGACCTTGATACTGAGCTCTAAAGCCACGTGGCCCCGTTCCCGCAATGGAGTAGGATTATCAAATTGGTGACTACTGACAACAGCTCTATTTGGCATGTTCTTAGCCAGTTGTCTCAACACTGCCTTAACTCGATGCTCTCCTTAAAGCAAGCTAGTCATGTGGAAGACTTGTAAGTGGCCACTGTCTCCTTTTTTTATTTTCTGTAGCTGATAAGCTATTTCTGGAGGACTGTCCTCCATGTTCTGATATCTGCTTTTGTTCTTAAAGCACAGTACCAAGAAGTTAAATTTACATGTGATGTTTGTGTGAAGGAAACTCATGTGACATCTGCTTCAAAGGCAGACAAATGTCTTGGTCTCCAATAGGTTCAGCAGTGATGTTGTCTTAGTATGTACTGACTCTTGGATTATGCTGCAGGAAGTTCTTTTATCTGGGTGTGGAGAAATGCTGTGTGATGGCAAGTAAATACCCGGTGCATGTCATCAGGTCTATTTATTGGTTTGTTAACTAATGCACAGACAATATCACTGGGCTGGTTGCACCTAAATTGTGTCTCTGAGATGACTTCGGTGTTGCTAATAAGTCACTGCTGGGGGAGAAAGGGCAGAGCGAAGGGAACTCTTTGTTGTGAAATGACTTGGTGACCCAGGTTGATGACTTCCTGAAGTAAAAGTCCTTCTTGTCTCTGTGCAAAATCCAAAGTATGCCTAATTTTGTAATATTGATAGAACAATGTTGTAACTAGAAAGAATGTAGCTGTCATAACTTCATGTTGATGGAAATGTCTGCACTGGGGTAATGTGCCTTGGACTGTCTGGGGCACTCGTGTGGTCTTGTCTATTCAGAACTCTGCTCTGGGTCTGAAAGGAGAATGTTTTGGGTTTGGTTTTATCCAAGCATGAGTCTAATGTGAATCTGTTCATGGTCTCTCGTGGAGCAAAATCTGTTCCCTTCATAACTGCAATGGCTCAAATACCATTTTTTTTTTTTTTTTTTTTTTTTCAAACATTAAAGGTGAATTGACACATTTAAACAGCCTCTACTTTCTTCTTCGTTACTGGCTGTCCCAAGCAAAACCAGCTCTTGTCCAGGGAGGGTGAGCAGCGAGTTCTCTGCCCTTGAAGGTGGTGATGGCCCAAAGGAGACAGGTCTGCAGAGGGAGAAACAGCCTCGGGGGGTGTATGTGGCCAATCTGTGCTGGTACTGACCTCGAGCCTGCCTCCAACCCTGCTCCAGAATGTGGGACTGGGGAGTGTGTGTCCTGCTGCAGCCCTGATGGGATGCTGCTGTGCTCAGGAACCTGGATATGCAGGTGCTGGGCCTAACCTCTTAATGACTTCAGTCAAAGGGGGTGCTATAGCAGCTGGGGCCCTGGCTCCTGGAAGCTCAGAGGTGTCTCCCTGCTTTGCAGGGAATTAGGCTTCCCCTTCAGGATTCCCCTTCAGGCTTCCTCCCTGTGCTCAGCAGAAAGGTGAGATCTAAAACTCCTGCTAGTTGCCTGAAGCTGATGTATATTTAATGCCTCCAGCGCTGCAGGGACTGTGGGCTTGGCCTTAAACAACCCCCTCAGCTTGCTATCTTGCTCCTGATGCAACCTAAATGTGGGGTTGTGGCCTCCTGATATTTTGGAAAAGCCGTGGGCGCCTGCCAAGCACCGTAGTGTAACAGCTATGCTGTGGGACAGTAACACCAGCATGAGAAATGAGGGGAAGCTGAGCTGCAGACAAACATGACTCATGCAAAGCAGCTATAAAATGAGCTGAACCCAAAACTCCTGAGCAGGCAGCAGTGTGGCTGTTACACACAGGCAATCTGCTGTAACCTACGCCTGGCAGTGCTGAAAAGCAGAGGTGGCTTCTCCTTTGGGGAAGCTGGGAGCGATGCTCCTCCCTTCACTAGTCCCAGTCAGCCTTTTAGCTGGAAGTGTAGTTGCAGGGTTTAAGCTCTGGGGCCCTGCAGGCCTGGCCTGGCTAGGTCTGGGTTAACACTGCAGCTGCAGGAAAGCTTTTGCAGCCTTGTGGGGTGGTTGAGCCCCCTTGGTGCAGAGGGCTTTTAGTCAAAGCAAGTGCAGCTGCAGCGTGGGAGGGCTCATCCAAAGCTGAGGTGGAAAACTTTCCCAGCCTGAGTTCCACCTGTGGGAAGCAGCCCTTCCAGCCACGTATCCGGTGGCTGTGGTGCTGCTGTAAACCCATCTCTGGAGGGACAGGGAGGCCCTGCCCAAGCTGGAGGGACAGTGAGTTGACACACATGAGTAGAAAATGAGTTTGGTGCTTGCTTGGATGTGTCACTGCAGTGGGAGTCCTGCTTCAGGCTCCAGGCTCAGGAAAAGAAGCTCTAACTCACACCCCTAACAGTTAGGCAGTGAAACTGAGCCCTGCTCAGCAACCTTAAGCCCTGCAGTGGACACTGTGTCCTCAGCCTTCCCCCTAATCCGTCCCTTGCATAGTGCTGGGGCTCTGGAAGATACAAACTGCCCCAAGTTAAGCAGAGCTTCCCTCTAAATGGCTGAGGGCAGTGTGAGGTGTTAACATGGAGCTTTCTGTCCCTGCTGCCTTCCCCTCTGGCTCTGCAGCAGCTGTCTGACACAGCTTTTGGCTTTGACTTTTTCCACTGCTGGCTCCACTTTGTCTCCAGTTTCCACCAGGCACAGGTGTCCTGCATGATGCCTCGGAGCATTAACTGTTTCCGTGCTGGAGAGGCCAACAGTATCCCCAGGATGGTCGCTCAGTTTCAACAGGGGCATGATGCTGTTTGAAAACATCTGGATGTGGGGCACTGAGTGGAAGGTATGTATCTGGGGGAAACATCTGGGGAAAGAAACTGCTTCCAGATGTGTTTGGGCAAAAATGCTATTTAAATGTAAACTCGGTACATGTTACTGTCTTGCTTTACAAGGTTCAGAAGATGTCTGCTTGCAGGGGAGTTCGAGGTGCTGGCTGCTGCTTGTGGCTGGGGGTCTGGGTGCAGGACAGGGTCTGCAGATGTGCGTGTGTGTTTGCTGTGGGTAACAGTGCGGTTTGGGGTTGGAGAGAGTGTCCTGTTACTTTCTGTTGTACAAGCCAAGTTATTCAATTCCTCACATGGAATATTTCTTCCAGATGTGGCCTTTGTGGCACTGGAGAGCAGACAGGGTGTTTGTTGGTAGCTGTGCTCCATCTGTGTAACTACTAGACATGATCTAGGATTCATTCTGTGGAGGGAGCATGGTGCAATGCCCAGGGAGAAGGTGTTAGCAGGGAGAGCCAGCCTTGCTCTGCCTGTGGCACGATGTTCTTCCTCCTTCTCCATGGCCACTTAGGATGCCAGGAAGGGAGAAAGTGATGGCAACATCCTCCCCACCCTGGGCATCCTGCACAGGGATCGGGTGTTGCACCCTGCTCCGATGGGAACACCCAGGCTGCGTGTCAGTGCTCTCCTTCCCTCCCATCCAGCTCAAGCACGAGGAAGCAGAGCCTGCTGCTGGTAAACCCGGTACCCAGTGGATGGATCCTTCTCTCTGTACTTTTGCGGGAGATTTGAGATGAAGGGAGAAAACACGGAAATGATTTTTATCTTGCTTTCAGTCTCCAGCGGGTAAGTCCTTGGGAGGCCGGTGGCACGCGGTGAAGGAAGCAGGGCTGTGCCATCCCTGCCCACTCGAGGTTTCCCTGCTTTGTTCTATTTATTGAGCAATGATTCCAACACCCTTTCCCAGACTGTGACTCATAGCAGCAGTGTCTGTGCATAAGCCATGTGTCTCAGAGTGCTTTACAGATACAGGAGCTGCAGGAGCCTCGCAGGAGTCAACTGTGTTTATTAAAAGATGATCAGATGCTTCCTCCCTTAAGGCAGTATCTCACTGAGGCTGAGTAATAACTCATTACCAACGAGACAAATAACTGCTTATTGTCAGGTCAGTGCCTTCACCAGCCCTGCTGTTAGAGGCAGGCACCCTGTTTCTCCTGCACCAAGCACCGGTGGTCTCAGCACCCAGCATAGTGGGGTAAGGAGGGAGCTGCCCAGTCTGAGCAGGGGCAACCCCAGGCTCTGCTCCACTCTCAGGAGGGTTTGGCCTTGGGTCAAGCTTGAGAAACAGTTTTATCCAGCCTTGGTGTAGCTTGTTTCCCCCTGCCTGTGGACACAGGCTGCTGCAGTGTCCTCACAGTCCGCATCTTTCTGTCCCAGTGCTGGGGACTGAGACCAAATGCACCAGAGCTTGCTGTGGCCTGGTGGAAAAGCCAGTGGTGGGCTAGCACAGCTCTCATCCCTTACAGGCTTGGTCAGAGGCTTTCCTCAGACGCCATCCTCTGGCGTGGCTGCGGTGGCCCTCTCCTGCCAGCTGCCATGGCACCTCTCCATGTCCTTTGTTCCCTCCCTTGCTTACACATCTCCATTGATTTATGGCCGTTGCGGAGCAGCCTGACCGCAGCTCAGCTGCCTTCCCAGACCCTGGCCAGGCTGCGTGCCTGTGCTCCAGGCCTGCCGGGCAGGGAGGCTTTTGGGGAGAGATCCAAGCCCCCCATGCAGTAGGGCCCCCCTGCATTTAAGCGCATGCATGGCCTTTTCTTTCACCTCCTTCCATCCCGGGTGTGAATGGAATGCTTTCAGGGGGAGGAGATTGCTGGGACTGCGCTCTCCCTGTGCATTGGTTGCAGCCCATAAAAGCATCTGAGGAATTCACCACAGCAGTCCCTGTGCAGGGTGAGTGCAGTGAAAGCCACCCTTTGTTCATGCAGCCCTGGCCACCGAATCCTACACACTGATGGGGCTGGAATCTGCAGAGCTGGATATGTGCTCCCACCAGCATGTTGTCCTTAGCAGCCCCTGTGTGGGTGCTACACTGCACTGAGGCCATCGGGAAGGGTTTTCCCATGTCCTACCCCAGCCAGGGTGAGCAGCAGGGTGTGAGCAGCATGAGGTGCTGCTCGGGCATGGTGGAAGGACTTCCCCAAGGTTTGCCAGCAGGGTTGAGCGCCAGGGTGTACACACAGCGTGACCCAACCTTCAGCTCCGTGCTGCTTAAGCTGAGTCAGAGGAATGTAAATCCTTTCTTACACAGATCTTTTTCCACCAAGTGTTTGATTACAGGTTTGGGGTTTAATCTTGTGCCCGTCTCGCGTGGTTTCCTGGCTGCTTGTGCTGGGGCCGCTCCGGCAGGAAAGGACGGAGGGCTGACACGGAGCCAGGACGTGCCTCTGCTGCAGCCTGCACACAGGCAGCTGGCACCTGGCCTGGAACATGGCTCTGGAAAGAAATAAATGCCTTTTTGTTTTTGAGGGAAGCCCAGAATGCTTCAGCAAGGACAAAACCTCTGAAATCCAGTTTTGAGAGTCCCGATTTCTCTTAAGGCTTCAAAATGCCCTGGCCAAAAGCGTCTGCTCCTCCGTGGCCTGTGGGTCAGCTTGGATGGGCTAAACCTGGACCCACATTGTGAAGGCTCCCTTTGAAACCATGGTTTGCAGAGGGACTGAGAGACAGCACCCCTTTCCAGCAGAGACCCCCCCATGGGTGCTGCTGTCCCCCTGGCCGGGGGTCCCAGGACCTTTTCAGTGTTGTAACTAGCAGAAGAAATCCATTGGGTGACTCAGCATGCATCGGGTGCCAGGCCAGGGCTTTGACACTGCCCCTGTCCTCCAGCACTGACGCGTGCAATTCAGGCAGAGCCTGGGCTGTCTAAAGATACCGGGGGACTTAAATGCTTTACAGAAAATCATTAAGCAATTAAATCTGGCAGATCTCGCATCACAGAACAAGCAGCTTGAGGTCCGCAGTAAACAGGGCAACGCTTCCTGGTCGGTTGGGATGTCTTCTTGGAGTCTGAACTCCAACCCGGGCTTCCGAGTAACTATAATTATCTCTTAATTGCCATTATTGTTTAACATTTTTAGCAGTAGCAAGTGCAAACTGTTAGTTTTCCATGCGGATACAATCAGGAGCCGGGGTTCACAGTGAAAGCAATTAAAATCCTGTGATTATTCTAAGCCTGCATGTCTATACAACTGCTTCAATCTGCATAACTTGCCAAGGCATAGGCTAGAAACTCAGACAAATTTAGCATTTATTTAGTAATCCAGCAGAGCTCCTACCCCTCACTGCCTCCAATGATTTGCATCTATGGCACTTTTGGAAGGATGAGGGGAGGGGAAAGCAAGCATTTTCTAGAATACATCCCTGGAGAATATACAGCGAAGATAAAATTATGCACATGAATTATGCATCTGAATTATGATTTCACTCCTATTTTTGTTGGGATTAGCTCATGTTTGGTGTGTATCCCTGGCAGGTTGCTGGCGGTTCGGCAGCTAGCAGAGTGCTTGATCCAACTCCCAGCAGGTCGCTGTGGTTTCAGGTCCCATGTTCCTGGCTCCTCACAGAGCTTCCTGGGATCCAGCCCACCAGCAACGATGGCAGCCCCTGCTCCTTCACGCCTCTCGGGCCTGGGCAAGTAGATTTTCTGTGTTAATTCATCAATCTCTAATGAGAACAGATTTAGGTGTAGAACTCAAAAAGCAAGGCTGCGCTATGCTGTGTAGAAGGGGAGGGGTTTGCAGGCTCTGCTCACATCAGCCAGGCTTCACCGGAGTCCCCTGGGTCCCCACCATCTCCCAGGAAAGGCAGATATGGAAACATCTCGGCTTCTGCCAGCTCTGGGAGGATAAATCCTCAGGAGAGGAGCATGAAGGGCAGGCGGTAGCAGTGTTTCCAAAATCTTGGAACCCAGTCCTTGCACCAGACTTGGCTGCAATGGCCCTTATTGCAGGGGAGGAATTATCCCCACTATGAAATGATGTCCCAGTCTCTGCTGCTGCCTCAGACTAACAGCCTGACAACCCAGCAGTCGTTTGCATGAGAGAATGAGATTAGGAAAGTATTTCAAGTATTTGTGTCTGTTGTTCAGTGGCAAACAAGGCCAGGGCCAGCGCTGTTTGTCCTGTCAGCTCGCCACAGCTTGGGAAAACAGCCGGGAAAGCTGGGAGACACCCACTAAGTATGGGGGGCTGAATTTGCACATGCCTTTGGGGAATGGTAGATGTGTAGCAGGGTGCAGGTAAATCCCCCTCCCAGGGATGCAGTACCTGCATGTGCACTGCAAGCACCCCTCTTTTCCCAGGAAAGACCAGCAAAGGCAGGATTGATGGAAACAGTGGCATCTGAGAAAGCCTGGGGCTGAAACCCCCCAAATTCCCATCCGAGTTTTGGGCCAGGTATGCTCCCAGAGCAATAATATTAAGATGAACTCTCTCCACTTTGCCTTTTACAGGAAGAGACAGAGCTGATGCATCAGCAAGGTGAGGAGGAGGCAGAAGAACCAGCAGCAGCTCCCAGGTCATCATCACTTTGTCAAAATCAGCAGGTATCTGCCGTGCCCTTCAGCTCTCTATTGTGGCTTCTGTTTAGTTTGGTTTCCCCATGGCAGCTGTCTCCATCCCTGCATTATCAAACCACCTGCCTGAATTTCAAGGAAGTCATGCATATATTCAACAGGAATATCAATTCCCAGGAGCTCCTGGGGGGCCTTGAGATCAGAGCAGCTAAACCAGGGATTTCTGCTCACACCGCCAGGGCTGGAACTTGCCTTGGCTGGGATGTGTGCTGGGGGGGTGCCCTGGGGCTGAGCCCCATCCCAGCAGCATCACACTGGTGGGACCAGCCTGGGAGAAACCAGCCCGAGTGAGGGCACCTCCTCCATATGTTTTTTAAACCAAAGGTGGCTCCTGAAATCAATAGAGAAGGCAATTCCTCCACAGCCTGGGGAACCATCCTGTCCACATTCCTCCCTGAGACCTTTAAAGGAGCTGAGGAATCCAATTCCTACTAATTTGCTTTGAAAATACCAACTTAAAATTGCAATTCTGGCATGCTGGGAGGAAAGACCCGACCGGACTGTAGCTTCCCTAAGACAACAGTTTTGATGATTTATTAAGATTTACATTTTTAACAGTATTATGTTGGTTAATGTTAAGATGTTCCTACGATTAATGAAAATTTCATACACTGACTGGGGAAGAAAGAGCCCATTTTATGTCCCCACCAGATGGCCTAGACCAGCTGCTCACTTTTCTTCTTTGAACTGTGATTCTAATGACTTCTCTGTCCTTTGAAGTCTGCTTCTGAGCTGCTGAACCAGATGTATTTGCATGACAGCAGCAGAGTTTAACAGACGAGGACTTGTGCTATTTTCCCTCATACCCCACCACATTTGCTCTTGTTTGGTGGTTTGGAGGGGTGAGTAAACACAAAGGCTTTCCAGGCACTGCTAAAGTGTACCTTGGTGTAACATCACCAGCTTCAGTGGAGTAATTCCCTAAACCCACAGCATCTTTACCCAGCTCTGGGCTGGTTTATAAACCCATGAGCAGTGTCAGTCTGCTTTCAGTCACGGATTTATGAGGGTATCACAAAAGCAGGAGCTGCTGTCAGAACACACATTTCAGCACTGTTTTCAAAACAGAACAAAAAAAGGAAGAGCTTTAAATATGTATTAAGAAGTTTTAAAAAGAATAAATCACAAAACAAAATGGTGACAAAAGGAACAAAACCCAAGAAGATCCCTAAGTGTGGGTTTGGTGGAATTTTATGCCAAATAGAGAAGTCGGGGAGGCAATGCTGACATTCCTGGCTTTCAGATTTCATACCCAAAGCAGCCCTGCCTGATTCCATCCCCAGATGCTGCTTCCCAGAGCACTTGCAGGCTATCAAGCAGCTGCACTGCCCAGAGCAATGGCTGGGCTGAGATGGCAGAGAGTGCTCTAAAATCATCCTCCCACAATATTAACACGCTTGAGGGTGTCTCTCTGCTCCGTGTTTCACTGCGACTGCCTTGGAGGCCTGTTAGGGACTTCTGTGGAACAAATAATAAATGGAATGATAAAGGTAAGGAGCACAGCAATTAGTCAGAACCAGACAGCTCCAGGGCAAAGAAGAAAGCCAAGGCGACGGTGCTGGTGGCACAGCATGTACTTTTCTTACACGAGGTGCTCAGTCTGATAAGGAGATGAAGGGAAGGTAAAGTGAGGTGAACAAGAGGTAAGACGGTCTCTCGAGTGAGGTTCCAGAGCTTGGCTTTGCCTGGCTGTGCCATGGAAGGAAAGGACACCATGCCCCGATCCTGCAGCTCTCCTGCTCCGTCCTGGGTGATGCAGATCCCTGTGTTGGCAGCGGTCCACATGCAGCAGGCTTGGCTCGTCCCCAGTCAAGTGTATTTCCTCATCAACTGGGGCCTTTCAGTCCTTGGCTTCTCTCCTGGGGTCCTGTTCCCAAGGAAGTGGCAATAGGCCGTCTGTTCATTTGATGCAAGAAGTGAATTCCAGGTGAGGTGCAGATCATATCTGGAGGAGCGTCTGTAAAGGCAAGTAGGTTTCTCTTCCCAACTATCAGTCCCTTGTGTCCCCAGTGCTGTAAATCTGTTACATCTCTGTGCCTCGACCAGGTACAGACAGATCTAGGACAGGGCGATGGGTGTGCGACAGGAACAGCCTGTTACAGTTCAGCAGCCCTCCTCTGCGCTCTGATTTCAGGTTATATCCGTCTCTTACAGTTGCTTTTAACGAAACACTGAGTGTCCACAATGGTTAAAACCTGCACAGTCCCCCCAAACTGCTCCTTGGGGAGCACAGTGCATGGCTGCCCAGTGCTTCTGCGCCAGTCAGCGGTCACCGGGCCACAGCCAGGATGGATCTGGGCATTGTGGTCACTGTATGTATGGACAGTGCCACCTGCTGTGGTGCTCCCCACCGCCATGGCACCCAGTCCCAAGACCTGGAGCTGCGATCACTGCCTGGGGCAGGCGCTTGTGCTTGTCTTGCTGCTCCATCATCATGAATTCTCCTTCCTTCCTGGGTTCAGTGCCATATGAGAGCGGAATGGCCGTGAGGGTAACATTGCCGTGAGGGTGACATGGCTGTGAGGGTGACATGCTATGATGGTGGCAGTGCCATGATGGTGATGCGGCTGTGACAGTGACATGGCTGTGAGGGTGACGTTGCTATGATGGTGGCAGTGCCATGATGGTGACACTGGTGTGATGGTGACGCGGCTGTGAGAGTGATGATGCTATGATGGTGGCAGTGCTGTGAGGGTGACACAGCCACAAGGGTGACAGGGCTGTGAGGGTGATGCTGTTGTGATGGTGGCGGTGCAGTGATGGTGGCGGTGCAGTGAGGGTGACATGGCTGTGAGGGTGACACTGCTGTGAGGGTGACATTGCTATGATGGTGCCAGTGCTGTGAGGGTGACACAGCCACAAGGGTGACAGGGCTGTGAGAGTGATGCTGTTGTGATGGTGGCGGTGCAGGGGTGGTGGCGGTGCAGTGCGGGTGACACAGCCGCAGGCCCTGTGCTGCTGGACGCACACCCAGGCCCGCAGCCCCTCGAGGGCCGCGTCCCCGCCCTGCACCGGGGCTCCCCTTCGCCTCTGCCTGGTGCCACCTCGGGCCTCCCGCCCGCCCCGGAAGTGCTCCGCGTTGCCATAGCGCCGCCGGCGGGAAGGCGGAAGATGGCGGCGGCGGCGGCAGTGGCGGAGGAGCCGGAGCTGGGCGGCTCGCTCCGCCGGTACCTGGCGCGCCTGGGCGCCCTGCGGCCCCGGCCCGGCGCGGAGCGGCCCGACGGCAGCCGCCGCACCGAGCTCCACCTGCTCTTCGACCAGCTCATCTCCGAGAGCTGCGGGACCGCGCCGGCGGCCGGGCCCTGCCCGCAGGTACCGCGTGGCCCGGGCGGGAGCGGGGCCGGGTCGGGCCATGGCGGGGTTCTGCTGCGCCTCTCCCACTGTCCCCCCGCCCCAGGACCGTGTTCCCCCTCTGCCTTCACCCGCCCCGGTTCCCTTCCCCGCCTCTTGTGAGCTCTGCTGCCGGCGTGGGCAGGAGCGCTGGTGGAGATGGTGGGAGATGCCCATGAGCGGGCAATGGATGGGTGTATAGGCACAAGGACTAAGTACTGTTCAAAGTCTGTTACTTAAACAATTAAAAATCTCAAGTTTAAAGTAAGCCCTTCAAAGCTGAGTACTGTAGTTACGCAGTATTGACACTGCTTTGTTTGGAACACGCTGTACTTCATTATTACTCTATAAGCACTGCTTTACCTGGTTTTCTTCGTTTTATTTCCAGACTAGGCACTTTGGAATTGATTCTTGGACAGTGCTCTCCCCCCGCCCCTTCTGTGCCTTCATCTAACTCTCTATATTTCTTTTGCCATTTATTATTAGCTTTGATTTAACTGTAGTGTTTAAGTGGTGTTGTTTGAACAGCACTCCTGCAATACAAATTCAGTGTCAGCATCCCCCTGCACAGGGATGAAGGTCTGTGGGTAAATGAGGGGAAGGGAAGCTCACTAGCTGGAGTTTCATTCATTTTGTTATCCCTGTGTGTCAATGGTGGTGGTACCCACAAGCAGATCTGGTTGTGTGATCAAAGTCTCAGCTGATGATGTGGTTTCCACCCCGGCTTTGTAGTCTCTAAGTAATAAACTGAGGCTTTCTTTTCCAGGATGTTTGTGCTCTGCTTGTCCAAGCCTGTCAGCTGGTTCACCTTGATCAGGAACATCTTGTCAGCAAAGTTTGCCAGCTTATCCATCACTTACTTAACAGGTTTCAGGTATGGAAAGTTTGGCTTTGTCCCTTCTTTCCCTGTCTGCTGCCTCCCTGATCCCTCACTAAGCCAGGGAGACCTCCTGTCTTCTTACAGGGCTGTGGAGCCAACCTTCATGCAGAGTTACTTGGATTTTTTCCCTGTATTGCATATTTATTCTTCGCTGAGATTCTGATCTCTGGCTCTAGCATTGTTCTTCATGTAAAAACAGCTCTCTCAAACATGATACACCATCAGAAATACTCTAGGTTATAGGACACTTTATCCATTTCCTAAGTGTTGGCTGATTCTGTGATGCTGTGTAATTTTAACAGCTGCATCACCCAAGTCTGTAACCAATATACCTGAGTATATTAACTCCAGCAGTACATGATGATGTTTTCTTGACCATGATCTTTTTCTGTTACTACAGGTGCTGGTTGATGAACAGAACTTGAATTTCCTTCTCTCCTACTGCATCTCTGCTCTTAAACAGTGCAGCTCTTGGACACATGTTGAAATTGTGCAAGCCTTGGCAGCTCTTGTCTACAATAATGGACCTAAATGTCAGAAAGTGAGTTCACAAGCTAAGAGAAAGTATCTGCAAAAATATGTGCACCCTTTTGCTGATTCTCCTTTTATTTCTTTTTTCCCTTAAAGAGAGAATAAAAAACTATCATGTTCTCTAATCGTCTTATCTTCATGTTAAGATTAGATATCATTTAATTAGTGACTGATATTTATGGAAATGTTGATTTTAGCCATGTCTACTAATAATAAGGATATAACAAGATTCTTCCCATGCCAAATACCTCTCTGTACCTCCAGGCTTCAGCTGTAGGGACCACCTCTTACCTGGCCTGAGCCAAAGGCAGGCTATTAAAGAAGGGCAGCAGGCTTAGCCTTCAGTCTGTCCACCCTGGTATGCCTGTGTACCAGGCAGGAAGAACATGGGGAGCTTCAAATTGCACGTTACTCAGCAGGCTCCATTGAGGAGCCTGAAATTTATCCAGTAACCAGATCAGCAGGCTCAAAGCCGTTTCAAAGTGGAGTTTATCAGGTATCAGTCCTGAGGTCTGCATGAAGCTCCTTGTTGCTGCAGTGTAACCGATGGTATTTGGTATGTTGAATCCTCCTGCTGTCGCCAGCTCTTGGCAGCATGCAGAGCAGTTTCTGCTGCTGGGCTGAAGCACGGGGAGGTGATGGTAGCAGTTTTGGAGCTGCCAGCTTGCGTGGGTTTGTAGCCTATGTAACTGCAGCAATTTGGTACAGCAGTTGTTACTAACTTAGCTTTGTGTCTGGGAAGAAAGCATAAACTGGGATTCAGCCTCAACTATGCTCACACTCGGTAATTTTCAATACAAAATAAGAAAACTTTGGAAGTTAATATTTTCATGTCATTTTTTCCTAAACATAATCTGTCTGTGGAATCTGGAACTGCAGCTGACACATCTTTTTTTGTAGCATAGATATGTTTAGCTACCGAACAGAAGAAGCAGGAAGCTGAGGGAGGAGCACGGATTCCTAATGGCTTTTGGTGGTTCGTTTTAGCATCTCCCGGATTTGCTGGGCAGGACTGGGCTCTTGGTGCAGTTCAGTGATGCTGCTCAGCCCGACGTGGAACTCCGGAGGGCAGCAGTACGCAGCATGGCAAACCTGTGTCTCAGGTGTGTGCAAGCCTTCCAGATGGGGGAGTGGGTGCTTTAGGAGATGTACATATGACAGCAAAGACAGCTGGTCTGCTCTGGGCTGGGAACAGCAAATTTAGGACTAGTAAGGGGTATATGCATGAATTTGAAATGTAAAACTCCTGTGCTCCAAGGTATTGTGTTATCTCTGCATAAAATGGTAAACTCTGTCTTCCAGAAATCATGATACAGAGATTAGTTTAGTGAAGAAAAGAAAAAGTGTAGTTCTGTCTGGTCCCTGCAATGATTTTCTGGGTTAATTTTGCACAAGAAATGGCCAGTTACAAGCTTTTATAGTGATTGTCAGTTATTCTTTTGCGATTCATCCATTTTTCCATTCCACATGTAAATATGCTGATGCCACAGTCATTCTAAGCTCTTCTTAAGGCTGATTTTTGCCTGAAAAGCATTTATAAGCATGAGAGCTTGTTAAGCTATGCTTGGAGAGTCATTGTAATCAAGGAGGCCACGGAAGCAGCGTAGGTGTACGGCACACTGTGACTGTACTAGCTCTTTGTGCAGAAGGTTTCCTTCTGTTCTTTACAGTGGTAGAGCTGATCCCTTTCAAAGAGCCACCATCCATCTGAGGCTGTGCTCTTCAGCCTAGCAGAGGGCTTGGGTCGGGTCTGACTCTGTGTAACTTTATAAAGCTGTGGGACAGATTGTAAACCAACCATTTGTCTCCTCCTGCTCTAATCTCAGCGTGCCTGAACAGCCATATTTGGATGAGCCCTACAGAAGTGTCTGTTTTCAGACTTTTCTAAGTGTTCTGCAGTCTTCAAAAACCTCTGATGTGGATGACATCACTTTTTGCATGGTGAGTGTAATTGTCTAGAATACTCTAATTAGGAGATTGTGCTGCTGGAATGTTAGAATTTGGAATATGTGACATTTGGAATGTTGTCAACTGAGATTTTGCTTAAATAGTCTATTTTTTTAATAAACATAAGTAACTCTCCCAGTAATTATGTTGAGTTAAACCATAATTGTCCAGAAGGTCACTTGAAAGATGTGAACCTACAGTGTTTTGGGAAAGAAAAATAATTCTGTGTGCTGGTTTTCAGTTACTGCAAAATGCACTGAAAGGTATCCAGTCGCTTCTCAATGGTGGGAAGATGAAACTAATGCAAAATGACCAAATTGGATCTCTTCTTGCAGTATTAAAGGTAAGTACTTCAATCCACCTTGAGACAGAGTCAGACTCTGGAAGGTGCAGGTTCCAGGTGCTTGTTAAGTGAGAAACAATAGAAGACAAGAAAGAGGGAGCAAAGAATCCTGAGCATGGTGGGAATACGTAGTATGGGATATAAAGAAGATGACATTGAGTTTCTCTTACAGCACTTCCCACAAAAGAATGTGAGAGAAAGATGGGAGGCTCATGTTTTTGGACCCACTTATTATCCTTCTAGGTAGAGTTGAATTTCAGATGTTGCAATGCTGTTACGTAGCACGGGGAGAGACAAGGCCTGGGGGAAGGATCAAGAAAGAGCCCAACTGAAAATTGATGAACACCTGAGTAAATATAGAATAAATCTTTGTGCATCACAAAGGGAAAGCATGCTAATGTTTTTCTTTCTGTTCTAGAAATGTATGTTTCATGGACTGCCAGGACTGAGCATAGAAATGCCAGCAGTCTTGTACCCGGTTCCGTTACCTCAGTATGATAAAAGGTTGCCTGCCAAACAGGAACAGTCAGAACCAGCCACCTTTAAGCAGACAGGGGTAAGCTGGAACGCTCATTATGCATGTGTTTGTGCAGTTACATGTTACCTGACTGATATTAGTGGCTCTTTGTGTTCTGAGCATCTGATACATTTCACATTCTTTGATTTAAAAGTATTGATCATAAACCTCTGCGCAGAGTAAAATTGCTTTGTAAACTCAGGAGAACAAATGGCTCTGAGGAGATTGGTTTTCCTGAGCTGAGCTGTGTGCATCAGTTACTCATCTATAGCCAAGAATTCTTGGCCTGCAGACTGGGATTGGTGTATGCAGACGAGGCAAAGCTTTTTATTTTATAAGTTACATTTTCTCTCTAACACTTGCACAATTGTTTGACTCTTTCCTAGGGGAGTCAAGTTCATCTAGAGACTGATCTCCCCCCCCCCAACCCATTTGTTCTGCTTAATCCTTCTACAGGTTATTTTTTAACCCTCTGAACAGTTTGGATTACCAATTATCTGAAAGACATTAGAGAAAATAAAAGTGTGTAGTCATGTTGACTTGTTTCTTTTTACATGTTAAATACCTACTGTAAATCTAAAAAGAACTACAGCAGCATTTACCATTCCCCTTCTTTAATCACTTTTGTGTGAAATCTGATTTTGAGCTAAAAGTTTTCTTGGAAATCTTTTGCTTTGCTGATGAAGAGGCCAAATCTTAAATTTTGAGGCTATTCAGATATTAACTGCTTACACACTAAGGTATTACTATACTGATGTTACTGCAGCTGCTAATAAGCAGAGTTTGCAAACTCTCAGATGCTAAAGAAGTATTTTTTGTCTTAAAACAGAACCGAAGAAAAAAGTCCAAAGGGAAACAAAAGAAGGGAGAGTTTGGGGAGGAAGGAAGAGATTTGGGTGATGCAGGAAATGAATCAGTCCTTGGAGCAGACATGATGAAATTGCACTTGGGGAATGTGCAGAAGAGTCCTTCTTCGGATCCTCGGGGTCGTGCATCAGATGTTGCAAACATGCCTGCTGGGAAGGATCACTTGTCTTCACGTTGTCCTAGTTGGAAAAGAATCAGCAGCAGTGAGTCGGAATATTCCGATGCCGAAGGTGGAATACAGAGCAAAGTGAGGTGATTGTTGTTCACGTAAACATAAAGCACAGCAGCAGAGTGTGCTGCTGTTCATAACAATTTCAACTCGTGTGTCATGTTAAAACATACCTTCTGTCCCTGCAGACCTGGCACAAATTTTACATGTGTGCAGCCTCCCACACTCCCAGCAGGATCCTAGTGCTTTGGTCTTAAAGCTGTTGAGGAAATCAACAGCTTTGATTTATGTGATGATACAAGAAGATAGGAAAGCAGTAATTTGTCTTGGTTTGAATGTAAATTTGTTCTTTCTCATCCTCTTCCTGGTCAAAAGAATTTCTTGTCACAGCTAGCCACTAATGCAAGTGAGAGGTTAAGTCCATTACTCTTCTTTGCGGCTATTTCATGAATCTTTTTGTTTGTTTTTAAGATCTTATCAAGCCAATGTTCGTCAGGGGGCTCTGGCCTGTTTCCTCTCTGCTATAAAATCAATAGAAAAGAGAGTTCTTTATGGCTACTGGTCAGCGTTTGTTCCTGATGCTCCTGGTATTGGCAGCCCCCAGTCAGTGTCCTTGATGACTATTGCTTTAAAGGACCCCTCTCCAAAGGTGAGGCAGCTCTGAGGAGAAAAAGCATTGTATTTTTGCCGTATTAATCTTGAGTTGTCTTCTCTGGCCTTCAGTAAGTACTTTAGCTACTGTATCTGTGTTGCTTGGTCACTGTGCCGCAAGAAATAAAGAGGATGTACTGGTTAAAGAAACAAAGGATTGGTTATATTGTGAGATAAAAATAGTTGGATTTCTTTCTTGTCTGAGAAAGAGACTTTGATGAATTTTATCCATCTCCATCAGCTCGAAGGAGGTGTTAAAAGTGGATAATAAATGTTCTATCATTTCAGACCCGTGCCTGTGCTCTTCAAGTTCTCTCAGCCATTCTGGAAGGCTCTAAGCAGTTCCTTTCTGTTGCTGAAGATGTTGATCACAAGAGAGCTTTTACTCCCTTCTCTGTAACTATTGCTTCTAGCATCCGGGAGCTGCACCGCTGTCTGCTGCTGGCCCTGGTGGCAGAATCCTCTTCTCAAACACTGACACAAATAGTCAAGGTAACTGTACTGTTAATGTTTCAAATGCTGCCCAAGAGATGATAATGGTCTCTGGATTAAGTCTTGAACAAAGATTGTACAGGAATTGTTGTAGCTGTTGAGGACTAAGGCAGTGGTGGGAAATAATCTCTTGTCATCTCACTTCATTGACTGAGTTTTCCTACAGAGTCCTAGGGTTCTTTTCAGCAGAATTCTCTTGTTCCTGCATTTCTTTTGTGTAGTCTTTTTGGAGCTGAACGAACCTATGAAATGATTCTGAAGACTCACATTGGCTTTAAAACTGGAAATTGGCAAAAAAAGCTTTCCATGGGCTGCTGAAATTCCTTGGTCTTTATGCCAGGTCACAATAGTTAAATACTTGTTCTTAGGAGCCAGGTTTGTAACCAGCTTTCAAACAGCAGATGATTGCATTTGTTTTCAGGTGCCCTCAGATAATTATCTGTCAAAATTAGCTAAATTGCAAATGTAAAACCAGATGTGTTGGAGGCCAGGCTGACATCATAACCACTGCTCCATGTATGTTCCTTTGTGTGTTTCAGTGCCTTGCAAATTTGGTTTCAAATGCCCCATACAGCCGTTTAAAACCTGGGTTGCTGACAAGAGTGTGGAACCAGATAAAGCCCTACATTTGTCATAAAGGTTTGCATTCTTTTTGGCTGGAGCCTCTTTGTGTATGTGATATCTCAATTCAGCATTGGTTGTTATGGAATAGTTGTGGATTTCCCTCTTTCCCCTGTGCTTCATAAATACATAAACATGTATATTGCTATTGAATCATATGTTATGATCTCTCTCATCTGAAAACTGCTGAAGGATGCTGATGTGTCAGTGAGATGCTAATGGAGTGGCTTTTTCTTCCCCTGTCCTGTTCTTTCTTGCAGATGTTAATGTCCGAGTTTCTAGTCTCACATTGTTAGGGGCTATAGTATCTATCCAAGTACCTTTACCAGAGGTGCAGTTACTTTTGCAGCAGCCCAGTTCTTCAGGGCTAACTAGTAGTGGTAGCACAACCCCTCACCGTTCTAATTCCTCTGAGCAGTGGAGAAAAACACTCCCCTCAGAAGGGGAGCCTCTGGATAATCCAGCAGGATGCACATCTCCAGAACCATGCTGGCTGCTCCGTCTCTGCGTTTCCATCATTGTTCTGCCCAGAGAGGATTCCTGTTCTGACAGTGATGCGAACTTCCCATCATTTTCCAGTGTTTATGAACCATGTCCCCTTCGACTGGAAGCCTTACAGGTGGGGAGATACTGAATGTGTATCTTACAGGCACTCTTGCTTAGTTTTTCAGCTACAGGAGGCCTCACAGTAAATAATTCATTGTGTTGTTAACTGACAGTGCTTTTGTGGCTCTTTTCTGAACAAGATAATGACCAGGGAGGTTTTTATTTAGCTCTAGTATTCTAGAAATTGTACTGCAAGGTGTATCTCATACCTTGGAGTTTAGTATGTGGTCCCAGTGTTGATTAGGACATGAACATCCTCTCTGTGTGTATTTGGGGTATTTTGGTTTAATAGAAAGAAAAAACATTGAATGGATTTTCTTTTGTTTGTGTTTAGGTGTTGGCTCTTCTTGTAAAAGGTCATTTCCCTATGGCTCAAAGCTATTTCCTAGAGCTTGGAGAAGTGGCTTGCAGATGCATGGAAGAAATGGATCCATCCATTCAGCTTCACGGAGCCAAAGTAAGAGCATGAGGAAACATCAACGTTGCTTCACTGAGCCAATTTTATCTATTAGTGTGCTTTGCAAATACAGATGAGTAGTGATGGATATTCAGAACATGTGTGTGTCCTGTAGCACACCATAAAGAGCTGTAGCTCTTTGGGAAATGCTGTACCCTGACACTGACATATGCACATTCTGCTTCCAATCTTAGCAGAGTGTTGTTGCTCTGCTGAGTCACCAGGAAGCTTGGGAGGTGCAAGGGCTATAACACTGACCTTTCCCTGATTTAGCATCAGCCAGTGCAGGAGCTGTAGTCTGTCACCCAAAGGACAGCTCAGAGAGATTTCCTCTTTGTGTGGCAATTCGTTATGCTGTCCTAGTTGGAGACTTAGAGGAAAAGTCTTTCTTACATCAATTTCTTCACTAGCAGGGACAGAATAGAGTCCAAAACAATACTGAATCTTTCATTTTTGTTCCATGGGTAAGTAATTATAGTCCTAGATAAAGGGTGCTATAGTTCCATGGAACTCGAGGCATCCCTGATGAAGACCTAGTTGCTTTTTGTTTCCTTGCAGCTCCTGGAGGAGCTGGGCACGGGTGTACTGCAGCAGTACAAACCTGATTCAGCCGTCACCCCTGATCAGAGAGTACCGGTCAGCGTGGTAAGTGTGGGGGCTCCCTCTGAGATTCCACTTCACTGAGCTTCCTTTCTTGAACGCTCTGCAAAGTCACTGGCACGGATAAATAAATCAATTGCAGGAAAGCAGAAGGGGACTCGGTGCCCTCTGGCTTTGTTGGTGCTGATATGTAGAATTTCTGTAGACTTCCTTCATTGTTCTGTTTTTGTCTGTAGGCAGGTGTGGGGTGCTTTTGTTTTACGTGATGTTAACACTGCCTCTCTGTCTTTCCTCATTCGTCCTCTTCCTGCCTCCTTTAAGTCAGACAGCTGGAAGGACAGAGTTTTGGTGAATTTTCATTGTTGCAAGAGCCAGCCTACATGTTCTCACTGCTCACAAGTGCAGAGAGAGTGACCAGAACCATAATACATGTGATTTCAGGAAAAGTCATTGTTTGAGGCTGTTTGTTGGACCAGTTTGTGGAAGCTGAGGAACTGGCATTCTAGTAGTAATGTAGGCCTGTTTAAGTCTTGCTTCTGTGAACAGAAGCCAAGTTTAAAAGCTTCCTTGGCCTATGCTAAGTATTGAGCTGTTCACCAGTGACCCTACAAGATAGGAAACGTGTGCAGTAGCACCAGGTTCCTGTTACTTGATGTGAATGTAAATTGTCAGGCAAATGAAAGTGCCCAGCTGTGTGGATTCAAGAATGGGATTGCAATTCTACCTAATGCAAGCTAATCCAAATGTATATGGCCTTGAGAAGGAAACAAACAGAACTCAGTGAATAAGCACTTAATTGCAGTACTAAAATGTTTCTGAATGCTGAGAATTTTAGGCTTGCAAAGAGTCACAGTCACTTCCATGTGTGATTATGCTACCTGCTGTAAGTATGTCTTAAAGATGATCATAGGAAAAGACAATCTGTTATAGAACTTGGGCATAATTGCTGAGTTTAAATAGATAAACCTGGCTGCTTTTTCTGTAGGTTGTAACTTTCTGGACTATGATGCTAAATGGCCCTTTGCCTGGCACTCTTCAGAACTCCCCCCATGCAACTCTTCAGACAAGTGCCTGTGATGCCCTGTCCTCTATCTTGCCTGAAGCTTTCAGCAGACTGCAGGTAAGAGCACTCCTTTAAGGTGGCATTTTTAAACCCACTGAAGTCTTGATCTTGTCTACCAAGTGTAAAGCCTTTTAAAACTTACAAGGAGAGGGTAGAGAAACCTTCCAGATTTTTTGTAAACATTCTGAACAGGTTATGACCATTGAAGACTAGAAAAGGCAATGTTGGGAGTTATTAATCTGCCAAAACAATTAAGCTGTGGGTCACAAAAGCTGTTTGGCCCTGCCATGAATACTTGGCCTTGGCGATGATGCAGGGGAGATGGAGGGCAAGAATTTCATCGCTTGAGGGAGGGGTGAAGGGTTGTTATTTTGCTGGTTAAGTCTTTGAAGACACAGCTGAGCTAACAGCCATGGACTGGTGATGGTCACCAGTTCACATGCATGGCTTTTCTCTTGGCTGGCTTTTAAAACACTGAAGTGTGGCAATTGCCTTGGCAGAAGCAAGCAGACGTGTTGGCCTTGCTCTCCTTTTGCAACATAAAATATGCTTTTAAACATGAAAGCCTTGGCAGTGTATCACCGCTGCATTGTGCCTCTCCTTTTATGTCACTGTGCCCTTCTTGATGGGAGTACTCTGCCAGATCTCATTTGCCCAGGAATTGCTAGTACAGCAGTATCTCTGGAATTCTCCGTCCGGTTTCTCCAAGTACAGCATGTACTTCATCACCCTGTACTTTGATCCCGTACACTCTCTTGTCCCTGTGGCCATGTGGGGTCAAGTCAGCGCCCACTCTGACCCTTTGCTCTGATGAAGCAAAGATCTTTGTCATGGATTGGTAAACTGACAATCTGTCCGGGATGAACTTAAACTGCCTGGCTGTCCTTGTTAATGGAGGGGAAAGAGCGAAGTAAGACAGGAAAAACCAACTGATCCAGTGGTTTTACTCCTGATGGGCCATGCTGTCTGCATTTGGATGATAGTTAATATTTCGGTTTCCTTTGTGGTCTTACCTAACAAGATCGTTCTTGCTGGAAGCATTCCCACTTCCTGTGTGGCATCCTGCAGTGCCGCTCAATTTACTTTAAAGAAAAGAGTATGCTCTGAATGGTATTTTCTGTAGATTCCACATATTAGGGTTTTTCAGTGGGATGGAGATCTTTTCAGGTTCTCTCTATTGCCATGACTGCTCTTCGTTGCAGAATGACCAGCAGATATTGTGTGTCACTCTGCTTCTTGGCCTGAACCACAGTGAGAACCCGCTGGTAAAAGCTGCTGCTGCACGTGCACTTGGAGTCTACATCCTCTTCTCTTGCCTCAGGCAGGTCAGAACTGCCCTATTTTTCTTATTTTGAGCCATTTTATAATGGTTTTGGTGAAGTGTGAGATGTGGGACATGAGTTCTTTTGGAATGAATTGGCCTTCCGACTTGCTTTTGGTCTGCAGATTGGTCTGTAGATTTGGTCTGTATATAGCTTTTCCTCACTGTCTCCAGACCTGCTCTTGCCTCTTATGTGGTAAACAGAACCAGCACAGGTTTAAGTGAGATGAGCAGAGGTCAAAGTGCCTCATAAGCGAGATCAAAAGGAGGGAGGCCAGGATCTTCCCTGAGCTCTCGGGGACAGAAGTGGGAAGGCCAGGTTGGCACAAAGGAGCTGCGAGAGATGAGGTGGAGCTGGGAAGAAGGAAGCAAATGTACAAGAAGTTTTTAATGTGAAGGCTTCAGTTTTGCTTTCAAGCTCAGAAGTAAAGCTTATTTAGAGAAAAATGCTGGATGGTTTCCACAGGAAAAATTGGCCTTGGTTTGGCTGAGCTGGGAGACTCTGGAGTTTTTGCAATGTGGCCTGAACTGAGTGATTGTAATAAAAGAATTACACAATAGCTGATGTTGAGATTCGATTCCAAAATATTCTGAAAGAAAACTCTTTACCATAGGCAAGGGAATGAAAATGAAATGTAATGGCCATAGAAGAGAAGATTAAACAGGCAGCTCAACAGGGAGTTTGGAGAAGGAATTACTTTGAGTGGGATTTGATGAGTGTAAGATTGGCAGTTCAGGAAATTATGTTAAATCCAAAGTAACTAAAGCACTAATAAAATGAAATAATACATTGAAACCTTTCAGCAACAGCCACTCAAGAGAGTGATGAAGTTGGTCACTGTTAATTTAAGATCAAACCAAGCTGTACAAACATGTTAAAGGAAGAATGCATGAACGAAGCTGGTCTCTGTGCAGGTATCAATTCCCCTAGAAAGGCTAGAATGTGTATGTTACTAAGGAAATCAGCTGAGTTTTTAAAACTCTTAACTTTGCAGCAGTTTTTACTTTTCTAGGATGTGATGTTTGTGGCAGATACAGCAAATGCTATTCTGGATTCCCTCCATGACAAGTCTCCCAACGTCCGTGCCAAAGCAGCTTGGTCCCTGGGCAATCTTACAGACACCCTCATCATCAACATGTACGTAAGTGGCCTTGGCCTGTGGAATTCCCTTCTCTGCCCCTACTTCTGTAGCATCACACAGAGGATACTGATCTACTTAGTGTCAAGCCCTCAAATTTGGCTTGGATGCTTCTTTTTAACCACTCAGCCTGTGTGTCTGCCAGTGTGTGACCCTGTTAACAAGTATCTGGTATCCATCTGGGGGCTGAGTTGTAAACTGCTTGAGTTCAGCTCTTTCTACTCATTAGTCTGGAGTATATTCCAAGTTTACTTTTCAGTTTTCTATTGCTTGTATGTTGCTTTGTGTAATTGAGTTTCCCTGGTTACTTGCAACATAACACAGGAGTAAAATTAATAAATATTTAACACTACCTCAAGCCAAAGACTGACCTACTGTTACATTTTTAACAGGAGAAATAGTTATCATATATTCCTGCTACACAATTGCCTCTGAGCAATTCATTGCCCTCTGTTTTTTATTACAGACTTAATGCATTGCTAACTGGCTTACTTGCATTGATAGTTTGGTTTTAAATTAATAAACATAGTGGTCACATGTATACGGTCTGCCTTACATATTAGCCCTCTAAAGAGTGAAGGTTGTTCATACGCCTCTGTAAAGGATTGTATCCCATCTTTGGGGATGGATCATCTGAGCTGCCCTTTCACTCTGTGATTCTCCTGCCAGGGAAACGATGGGACAAAGTTTTCATGAGGAATTTTCTGATCTCCTCCTGTTGAAAATGTTACGGTCTGCGACTGAAGCATCCAGAGACAGAGACAAGGTACGAGTGAGGGGAGGGAGGGTGGAGTTGTCATGGTGTGGTTAACTCTTGCATTTTTATTGCCAGAAAAAAAAAGAGGGGGGGAGATGTCACCAGTTACTTTGGGGCGTTTTGCCCCAGTGGATGGGGAGCTGCAGCTCAGCATCCTCTCTTGAGGGCTCCTGGTTGGAGGTTTCTGTTGTTTGACCGTCAGGGCATTTGATTGTGCTTTTCCATAGTGCAGGAGGGGGTTGGTTTGGTTCTTTTTCAGGGTGACCATTTGCACAGAACAATCTTTCTGGTGGCATTTAAGAACTTGCCATCTGATAAGACACCAAATCTGATTCCAGACAGGTTCCTTGTTGGCTCTGAGCACGATTTCACAGCAAGCTTGACAAAAGCTTTGCCTATAAGCTGAAAGCCAAAATGGTTTTGGGGTTTTTTGTGTATGTGTGTTCCAGGTAAAGAGCAATGCAGTCCGGGCCCTTGGGAATGTGCTTCATTTCCTTCAGCCATATCACATAGCAAACCCCAGGTTCAGGGAAGCCATCGAGGAATCTCTCCAGGCCCTCATTTCCACTGTTCAGAGTGAGGCCACTATGAAAGTGCGCTGGAATGCTTGTTATGCCCTGGGGAATGTATTTAAGAACCCTGCCTTGCCACTCGGTGAGTAACTTGTCCCTCTGGCTTTGGATTTGCACAGCAGGTTGTGGTTTTGATAAGAAGGTCTCTGTTACCAATGTGTTGGGTAAGCAGGCGAAAGCAAACTGAGCAGAATCTTCTTGTCAGAGCATTCCTGCCAGTGAAATAGGCTCAGATCCTGCAAATGTTAATACAGGCACCACTGTGCTGTATTCAGTTGGATCTGTCATGTTAGAAAAGAGCATGAGGATGGGATTATACCTGTGAAGAGATGCAAAATGTCACTTTTGCTCTCAAAACCCACTTAATCTCCTGGAGCTTTGTAAATAATTTCTCATTTCATAACCCCTGATTCTCTCATTTAGACCAGGATAAATACTGTAAATGTAAGCCCATTAAATATGCAGGAGATGAATTTATAGTTTTGTGTATTTTGATTGAAGTGGATTTGTTTTGGGGGTTTTTAGGAGAGGCTCCTTGGACCACACAAGCCTATAGTGCACTTTCCTCAGTGGTGAAGTCCTGCAAGAACTTTAAAGTCCGGATCAAGTCAGCCATGGCCCTCTCCATCCCTAGCAGGAGGGAATGCTACGGCTCCACTGAGCAGTTCTGCCAAATCTGGAGTGCCTTGGTGGTAGCCCTGCAGAAGAGTGAAGACACCGAGGACTTCCTGGAATTCAAGTACAGTGCCAGCCTCAGGACACAGATCTGCCAGGCTCTGCTCCATTTGTTGAGTCTGGCAAAGAGCACGGACCTGCCTGTCGTTTGGGAAACCATAACAGAGCACGGGGATGCAATCAAATCCTATGTCTTGCAGTATCTGAAATCTGGAGCTGAAGAAAACGAAGCGGGAACACACACAGACTTGTGTGAGAGGGAGAGGGTGTTAAAAGGAGCTGTTGAACATCTGGATGGGATAGAGAAGCAGCTGCAGGGCAAGGCTAGGGTGAGAGTGTCTGTTTATCTGCAGGATATCTTGACAAACCACGCCAGTGCTGCTGAATTAAGAGGCTTAGAAACACCTATTTTGGTGACCAACAACCCACACTTCTGACTGGGCACAGAGGAGAACATACTGCTTTCACACAGGCCATCCAGAACAAACGTTTCCTGTAGCTGGTATTAAACAGTTGATTTCAAACTTCCTGAAGTCACTCATAAAGCTTGATGGAAAAAATCTGGAGAACTTAATATATTTTATTATTATTTTTCATTTTTGTGTTTAATGAACTCCTAAGTTGTCCTCCCTTGGTTCTGCTTGTACATTTACCTGTGTCCTGGGTTCAGCTGTAACAGTTCTTTTTCTCCTTCCTAGTAGCTGGTGTAGTTCTGTTACAGCATTACCCTTGGAAAACAAACACCTTTTCCTTCTTTGTGTGTTTTATAAAACCAGCCTGTTCTCTCAGCTTATCTGGAAGCATTTTGTTACTCTTGCTGCTGTATCCAAAATCATGTTTGTAAAGGAGGGGCCTGGAAGAATTTTGTTTTTCCGAGCACTGCAAATGTTGTCACTCTTGTGTTCCTGCAATAAACCCCAAAATGCCAATATTTGAATAATTCCTTAGAGCAAACACACTTTGCCTTTACCTGTCTGCCTTCCCTGTGTCTTGTACCTGGCCTGTGCCTCTCTCCTGCCTTCCAAAACCTGCAAATTCCTCGTGTCCAGGGGGATGGTTCTGTGCTGTGTGAGCCAGAAAACCCAAAGTAGATCTTCCAAAGCTGGAATTCTGACTCTTGAAGCAGTGCTACCCCTGGGTGGAGGTGCAGTGATGTTCTAAAGCACATGTGGCTTTGTTTCTGAAGCTCTGTCCCCTTCCCATTCCTTACTCTGTTTGCTGTGTGCTTACTGTGCTGATAGCTGCAGGAGGACGGAGCTCTCTGATGTTGCTGGGGACAAATCGATGCCTCCAGGAATGAGCCGGGGCACTGTGAGTTAAGTGCCTGCTCTCCTAACCTCTGGGTGGATGTTTGAACAGAGCTCAGAGCAAGCGCTGGCTGTTGTAAAAGCTCTTTGGGATACAAAATTCACCTGCTTTGTTCTTCCATCCTCGCCGCTGGTTTCAGTGGGCCTCAAGCACTGCGAGTATCCGAAACCCCTTCACAGGGATGGAGTCTTTTTCGATGGAGGTATGAGGCCACTTCCCTGGCACGAGTGACTTCTGCAGCAGGAACAGCTCTGCCAACAGTCTGGCTTGTCTGAGTGCTGTGGAGTGCTGAGCTGCTGCCTGGAAGAGAGGCTGAGGAAGAGATGGCAGAGCTGAGCACCACCACTGCCCTTGCTGGTCCCTAACGGGGCATGGGCCCCATCCTGCCTCAGGAGCACCCTGGCTACGCTTCAAGTTACAGATTACGCTGGAGCTGACACTTGCTCCTTTTCTCTCTGGCTGCTGCAGTTGTACCTGTACCCATCTTTGAGTTCCCACCTTCTGAGCCAGGCTGTGTGTTACAGCTGTGTTCTGCCTCTAGAAGAAATCTGTCCCATTGCCACTGAAAGCACAGTTGTGGTTGTGCACACCGTTGGCTGCTCCCTTCTGTGCCGCTTCCCCAGGGATGCTCATGGACTCCAAGCATCCCAGGCATCAGTGTGACCTGTTGCCATGTCACAGCAGTAAAGACACACCGGTTTAGGTAGAGTCTGGATTTTGTGGTCTCCCTCCACACACTCATTACAAACCTTCTGTGAAGAGGATTCACGATGGGTCTTATGTTGGTGCCAGTGTTCATCCTCTTGTATAGGAATATCCTTTTCCAAGCTTTTGGACACCCTTAGCTGGCCCTCTGGGTTGAGAACTGTGTGCACAAAAGAGAGCAGAGAGGCAGGAGCTGGTTTTTGTTCTGGCTGGTGGAATTAACTCCGTCCAGCATCTTACAACATGTTCCTACCCCTGCCTCACATCAGTGCTGGGCTCAGCCCCACGCAGGAGCAGCCATGAGCTGCAGCACGTGGGCATTGCTGGGGAGACACATTATAGGAGAGCAAAGGGGGCAGCTGAGGAGGTTCAGGCCTAATTTCTGGGTCAGTCATGGGGTCAGCTGTGCCCGGCCCCATGGGCTATTGCTGCTGCTGCTGGTTGTTCCTGGGTGCAGTTGTGATGGGCCAGAGCCAGGTTCTTCTGCTTTGTAGCACGGTCAGTGATGGTTTTATGTGTTGTTTCAGCGTCTGATGCTTGGTTTTGGTGCCTGGTGGAGCAGTATGAGCTGCACGTCCCCTGTGTCACCTGCTTGCTGCCAATTGAGAGCAGTGGGGCCAGACGCAGCCTCTGTCCTCGCCTGGGCATTCCATTGGTGAAGCACGAGGTGCTTGGGGCCAGCAGCACCTTCCCCACCCCGGCCAAGGTTTTATTGTCCTGCCTCTTTATTGTTGTGTTTACAAGGCAGGCGCTTTATAGGTTTTCCTATGAATAGTTTCAAGGAGAAGGTAATTACCTTATCACATGCAGGATGATTTATAGCCAAGGTGGCAAGGGGACATTCAAGCTCCACATCGGCTCCGTTTGAAAGACAATCCGCCTGTTCTTCCGCGCGGGGTCACTGGGTGGGGGAAAACAAAAGGGCTTTAGTGCCCGGTCCCAGCCCCGGGATGTCTCCTGCGGCCGAGCCCAGAGGGAATATTTCCCTGTGCCCATGGTGTTTGGGCCCGGCACAGCCCCTGTGGGGCTGCCCATGGTGATGGGCTCTGCCCGGAGCAACCCAGCGGGTTCAAAGCTCGGGGTTGTAGCTCAGGTTGTAAAGTCCTCTTTGTGGAATTGTGTGCCTGGAGACAGGACCGGGCTGTGTGTGTGGAGAGGGTTTGGTGAACTGAAGCACTTGCTTTTGTTGGGCAAAACTCCTCACCGGTGGCCACAGACCCAGCTTGCAGCAGCTGAGGGACCCGTTACACCTCTCCCCTTGCCTTCATGTAGTGAGATTTGTGTTTTTCTTCTTGTTTTCCCTTCCTCCTAGTCACTGTCTCTTTATTTTGGAGCAAAGACAACAATTCACCTGAGTTCTTGTGGGTTTTTTGCACTCTGAGCATCCTGATGCATCCGTTCCAGCAGCTGAGGGAAGGGAAAGGGAAGTGGAGAGGAAAGGAAAGGGAAGTTGAAGGGAAGGGACATCAATTCACCTGATTTCTTGTGGTTTTATGCTCTGGGCATCCCGATGCAGCCGTTCTACAGGCAAGTGGAAGAGAAAGGGAAGGAGAAGGGAGAAAGAGAAAGGACCGGAGCTGCCCCGGCCGCCGGGCCACGAGGTGGCACCATGTCCCCGGCCTCGGCCGATCGCGATCGCGGGTCCGGGCCCGGGCTGCTCCCGGTGCAGCGGGGTCCCGGCCGTGCCCCCCCCGTGCCGCAGCACCCGGCGGGGTGCGGGGGGAGCTGCCCTCGAGCAGCGGGACCCAGACGTGGCACCGGCGTGTTTCTGTGTGTGATAACCCGAATGCGGGTGGGACGGCGGCGATGCCCGGCGGGACGTGGGGTCCTGCTGCTGCTCCCCAGGCAAGGGGAAGGGGACACCTCACCTGCCCCGCAATGGGGCCGGGGCTGAGCTCAGTGGGGCCGATGCTGGCACATCAGTACATGAGCAATGGGGTGGCGAAGGCAGGGGTGACTTCCAGTGGCGGGGTCAGCGGGAAGCGGCTGATCCTCGGTTCATGCCTGCCGTCTCTCCCGTAACAAATGGCTCTGCGCTATCTCAGGCCGCCCCTCCCCGGGGCCCGCTAATCCGGTGATTTTTATCCTGTCTGTTTTCCTTTGCTCCCTTCTGCCCCGCCGCAACCTCCCGTCACTCCTCCTGGGGCTGCGCTGGGGTCGCCGCTGATGGATGGTCCCCGGCAGCGCCCGCATGGCACGACCTGCTCTGGTGGGTCTCATTTGCCCATTGCACCAACCCCTGCTCCGAGGGGGATGCTCTTCCCGCGGCTGAAAACCCCTTGTAGGGAGGATCGCAGCGGGAAGTTGTACATAGGAAAACCATGAGGCACCCCAGGGCACGAGTAGTGCCAAGTGGCGATGGGTCAGCGATGATAAAGGGGCTTGGAGAGCCCCGGTGAGCAATAGTGTCCCTAGGGTTGTGCCACTCATGGGAAATGGGAGCCTGCGCTGCCCCGGGGGGGTCCTGCAGCTCCCCGGGAGCCCAGACTGGTATTTCAGTCTAGACGTGCTGGTATTTTTCAGTCCAACAAGTTTCCTTGATGGGCCAGCAATGAGGCACGGGCACGCTTCGTGCTGGCACCGGCGGCTGGGGGCTTCCCACAGGGCACAGGGGGGCAGAAATACACCCAAATGCCTGCTCCAGGCTCCTGGGGAGGCAGGAGGAACGTTTGCACTGGAACGGGAGGGAAAACTATGTGAAACTTGGAATTTCCTCATAAAACCAGGCATGCTGAGGGGGAGAACTTGCTGCATCTTGCTCTGCGGAGGGCTTGCGTGAAAAGCTTTATCCCACATCTCCTGCTGCCCCTGTGCTGCATTTGCAGCCGCCCAGCCCTGAGCACGGCAGGGTTGGGCTGGGTAAATACTTTTGGGGTTCAACAAGCTGCGGAAGCACCGCGGTGACTCAGGGGTCAGCCCCTTCCCTGCGATGCTGCCGGTGCTGGGATGATGCTGTCACCATCCCTCCCTGTGCCACCCATCCCAAGGGACCCTGGGGACCGGCGGGGTGGACAAAGGTGGCTTTCAGGGCGCCGCCGTGCTTGGGCAGGCTCCGGGATGTGTGAAATTCGGCTTTGGCCCAGCTCCTTCCTGGAGCGGAACTGTTCTCAGCGAAACCCGTCCCCGCCACCCACCCTAATGGCTTTTCTCTGTGCGCCTGCATTAATGACCGCGAGGCCCGGCCTCATCGGGGGGAAGCCATGCAAGTAATTGCCTGCATTTTTAATTCGGGGTTATGATAGGGGAATCAAAGTCACACGGCGGCTGCCCGGGCTCCGCGCCATTGACTCCTGCAATTTGCTGCTTGGGTTTTGCCCTCCCGGCTCCCCCCACGGCCCAGAGGGGACCCCGATGTGGGCAGGATCTTCCCAAGGAGGGCATCGAGTATAGAAACGCATTGGGATGGGGGTCCCACCTACAGCAGGGGTTGGGGTGCTCTTGGCCAGCATTGCTGTACCCATGGGGGACCCTTGGTGTAGTTGTGAAACTGTTTGCAACCTCCAACAGCATTTGTTGCCTCCAAAATCCCTCTTCCATCCGCACCCTGTTGCTCTGCCCATGGGGAGTTGGGTTTTAGTCTTCTTTTTCCACTATGGCAAAATGGCAGCGGTGACCCCTGCCCAGTGCGCAGCATGAAGGGTGAGCGATGGGCACCCATAACCGTGGGGTGAGACAAGGGATGGCGGCCAGGGCTTGGGGTACCCAGGTTGGGGACTCCCTGCAGTGCATCCAGGGCTCACACTGAAGCTGTCCCAAGTACAGGACCCCATCAACAGGGATCTTCTCCAGCCCTTTTTATGTCCTGGGCTGCAGCCACCACCCCCCTGCTTTTGTTTTCCCAGAAAACAACCCCAGCCCCGTGCTGGTTCCAGCTCACTTCCCTCCTCTTTGTCTTGGAATTAATCAGAAGCCGGAGGACGCTTGGTAAAGCGGAATGGCATCTGCACAGTGTCTGCCCCGGCGGCTGGGAGCTGGGTGCCCTGGGAGAGGCTGTGCCACGCCGGTGCCATTCACCATTCCAGACTCCATCCCACAGCCACATATGGGATGGACCCGGCTCCCCTCGGGAGCTGCTGGCTGCCGGGCTCTGCCCCGTGCCCCGTGTTTGGGGTTGGGGCGCTGTTGTGGTGTTCCGTGTGCCGCGATTCCCGGGCAGATAGCATTGTTTGCCCTGACATGTAAGCCGGTGACAACCTGCAGGAGCTCTGGCATGGATCGCGGCGGCGCTCCCGGCCTGCCCCGCTTCCAGCGCCTTTTTATAGCCCAGCAGAACTTGTTTTGCTGCAGCAGCCAAGCAGAACCCAGGGACGGGCTGGGAGCTGCGGGGGGACATGCGTGAGGCTCATGGGGGTGCTGGGTCACGTTCGCACCCCAATATACCCAAACCTTCCCTATGGTCGCCCAACTGCAGCCTCACCCCCAGATCAAGACTTAGGGTGGTCAAGGGGACCCCCAGGCTCTTAAATTGAGGGGTCTGAGGGTTTTGGAGGGTCCCAGAGGGGCTGGGAGCATGTAGGGATGCGGTGGCCAGGCCACCAGTGCAGAAGGGCACTGGGCCATGGCCATGGCCACACTGAGGTGGTGCTGAGCCCCTCAGAGCCAAGGGGAAGCTGAGCAGCTCCAAAGGGGTCCTGCCTGTGGTTGAGGGGCCACCAGCACCCCTGTAACCCCCCCCCCCCCGAGCAGCACCGTCTCTGCAAAGGACGGGAGGTGAAGACGGGTTATGAAAGTGTTTCTTTGCTTTGCTTTTGAGAAAGGAGAACTTCAAAGGGGCCATTTATCACCAGACAAAGAGTCGCGAGTTATTTGCAAAGTGTAAGGGAGAAGCATTAATTATCACAGTGACAGACGAACGCTGCTGCCGGGTGTCCTCCTGCCCACCCCGGCCCTGTCCCACAGCCCCGTGTGGCTCCTGTCCCTCCTGCCCTGCTGCCATCCCCGGCTCCTGCCTCCTCTCCCTCTGTCTGGTGCCGCACAGGACCCGCCTGGCTCTGGGTGATGGCACCACAGTGATGGGTGTCCCCAGTGTGGGTGCACCCACATGGCTGCTGTTGGAGGGCAACATGGGGATGGGGGTTCCCCATTGAGCTGATGCTCTGCTGGAGGGCTGGGAGAAGCCTTGCTCAGTGGGTCTGATGGGTGAGACAACGTCATGGTGGAAACCAGGCAGGGAGAAATCCATAGAACCATGGAATGGTTTGGGTTGGAAGGGACCTTAAAGCTCATCCAATTCCAACCCCCTGCCACAGGCAGGGGCACCTTCCACTAGAGCAGGTTGCTCCAAGCCTCTGTGTCCAACCTGGCCTTGAACACTGCCAGGGATGGGGCAGCCACAGCTTCTCTGGGCACCCTGTGCCAGCGCCTCAGCACCCTCACAGGGAAGAATTGGGCATAGAAATTCAGCACCTTTGAGGCACCTGAGCAGCCTGGGAGCATCTTTCACCCAGGACAGCCCAGCTGCTGTGAAACCCGGGTTCACCCACATTCACTGTGCTCAGAGACAGCGGTATGTGGATGGAGGAAGAGTTGTTTCTACACCCCTGCCTCGCTCTGTGGCTCTTTGAGCCCTCAGGCACATCCTTTCCCTGAGCGGGTCATGCAGCATGGCTGACGATGGGATATCCCAGGGGTTTTGGTGCCAATGGGGTCTCTACGCTGGGTGGATGCCCATGGCCAGGAGCTGATCAGGGGGACGAGAACAGGGGGCTCAGCCTGGAGCTGGGGCACCGAACCCCTGCAACAGAGCCCCCATCCCCAACCTCTGCAGGGCGAGACCCATAGCTCCATCCATCATTTGGGATGGAGAAGTGGAGCGAGAGCAATTCCATCCCAAACCAAAGTGCCAACAGAGGGTGAGAGCGGGATCGATGCCATTGTGCCTGCCGCCTCTGCAGTGTTGGGAGGCTGCAAACCTCGGGGTGCCCGGGGCGCAAAGGGTCCCCACGGCCTCTCCGAGCGCGGGGCGGGCAGCCCTGCCTTTCATGTCTGATCCCTCCCGAAACCGCAGCTTCCCTTCGCCCCGCGCGGGATCAACCGTGGGTCATATTTAATAAAGGTGGGGATGGGAGAAGGCTTCAAAACATTACGTCAGCCCGGGCGGGGGAGGCGCAGGCAGCCGGGAATGCGAAAACCGCCTCGCGAGTGGGGGCAGAGGAGACAGGGAATGCCAGCGAGGGGATTTAATGGCCCTGTTTTGGTGGGAACGCTCTTGCCCACTGCCCGCGGGGTCAGGGGCGGTGAGTCTGCGCGCGCTCAGGCGGTAAATGAAACTCTGAGGGGAAGAAATGAGGCACACACCAAAGGCACAAGGGCAGAAATCCCCCGGCGCGGCCCATGTCTTGCATCTCCGTGCTGCCCCGGGTGAGGGTGGGTGCCAGGCTGTGCGATGGGGACATGGTGATGCCATGGGCAGAGTGCCCCAAGGCTTCTTCTGCCCCATACTGCAGCCTTGCCCATGCCTGACCCCATGGGCATTGTGGGATCTGCTGCCCGTGCTTGGAGCAAATGATGCTGGTCCCTCCATGGGCAATGGAGGAGGCTGTGGCTGCAGAGAGGGATTGTTGGGCCATAGCAATTGCATCGGAATGGTTATTCCCTTGTGGTGCTTGAGAGGGGATGGACTTCTCTGGAGATATTAAAACTCACCTGGATGTGTTCCTGTGTGACCTGTTTTAGGTGGCCCTGTGTTGGCAGAGGGGTTGGACTGGATGATCTCCAGAGGTCTCTTCCAACCCTAATGATTCTAGTTTGGTACCATTGAGCCTTTCTGCTGCTGTGAGTGATTGGGAGCGGGTGGTGAGGCCATCTCCAACCATGGGACCTGGTGGCCAGCACCAGGCACCCAAATCCTCCTGCAACACGCATGGGCTGTCTGCAAAGTGGGTTTGGAAGGCCGTGGGGCAGAGCAGAGCGTGTTCAGCTTCACAAACCCACCCTGTGCAGCCGCCCTGCGTTCCCAGCACCGTCACCTCCTGCTGATAGCTCACATTGATGCTCACGTTGGGCTGGTGCCTTCCCCCGGCTGGGAAACTATGTGCTCCCAGCCCCACGGGGCACCCCCGGCCCCCCGAGCCGCAGTGACCGCGCTCCTCTGCTGAGAGGAGTTAATGAGCTGTGCCCGACAGCGATGGGAAAGGGCCGGTTGCAGCGAGGCTCTGACACCGCTCCGAGGAGCTGGGTGTGGAGGAAGGGGGAAGAGCAATGGGGTGAGAGAGATGGACCAGAAAACGATATCCACTTCATTAGCCAGGTGGCTCCGAATGTGTGGAAACAGGACAAGGTCCGGGTCACCCACCGTGACAGAACATCATTATCATGCGATGCCATGAAGCCTGTGCAAAGACCAAGTCAAAGCTCACCAGACCACTTGAAAGGGAGATGGGACCTTCCCTGAGTGAGAGCCAGGCTGTTCCCAGGCCGGTGGCAGGGTGGGGGGTACCCGAGGGAGGGCACAGCTCGTGATAGGGGGTCTGGGCACCCAGCCCTGTGAATGGGGCAGTTGTGGGGGGCACAGCAGGTGTGACGCCACATCCTGATTGGAATGGGTTGTTGCTCAGGGCCAGTGGTGGCTCTGTATGGTTCCCTGGCCCCAAGGGTGAGTGGTTTGGTGTCGGTTTGGGGTGATCAGAGCCCCACTGTGGTGTGAAAGATGAGAGCACATCCCTGGTAATGCTGCCCTGAGCATGTGGGAGCAGAGCTGGGGAAGATGCTCAATGGGGCTGGGGACCAGGAGGAGTTTGGGGGGATTTTTCAGTCCTCTCTTCTATAGGTTGTTCTCAGCCTGTGTGTGCCCATCAAACTCTGCATGACCATAGTGCGCTCATCCACAGGCCTGCTCCCTTTAGGATGCCCTGGACCCAGAGCCCTCCCACCATCAGCTGTGTCTCTGTCCCTCCGAAAGGGAAGGGAGCTCTGACAGTGCTGCCATCCCTGCCCTGGGCTGCTCCTGCGCTGCTCCACAGAGCAGAGATGGATTCATCCCGCTACAGCTTGTGTTCAACTGTAGGTACTCTGTGAAGGTCCAAATGTGGGCTGGAAGTGGTGGGTTTAAAGCGATTGTCCTTTGTCAGGGCTGGTGTTCAGGTACCCGCCAAAAGCAGCAGGGAACTGGGCTGCAAACCGAAAGTGCTTTGGGAAGCTGGAGGGGTCATGACCAGAGATTTCGGGCACTGGCCCTGCCTTCCCCTGCAGGTCCCAGGTGCCTCTGTGTGTGCTCTGGTTGTGGTGGTGGCTCTTGTATCTGTGCCTGCTTTGGTTTAAGTGAACGTGTTGATCTTTGAGACTCGGTGCATTCACAGTGGTTTTGTTCAGATTCCAGAGCCTGGCTTGGATCTCTTCTTCTGCCCACCTCCAAACCTGCTCCTTGCTCCTGCCCCTGAGGGCTGCCAGGCTTCAACGGGTACTTTGTGTCCCTTGAGCACCCCTGTCCCTGACTTGCTGAGAGTCACTCTGTGCTGCACACATCTAGATTGTGGTGAACCTGTGCTGAGCCTGGCCCCAAAACTGCCTTGCAGTGGGTGCCAAGACCCCCATGTGTTCTCCTGTGGCCTGTGCCAGGGCTTGGGCAGCAGGATGCTGCTTGGAGGGGGTGCCGGGGTGTGAGACCCCCATGTGAAGCCTGGGTGGGGGTTTCTCAGCTTGGTCCCATTTCGGCACAGTCCCCGAGGGCACAGGCTGGGGTCCCGACGGCCCCGCGGGTGATGGCAGGGGGTGCCCGGGGCCGTCGGGGCGGTGCCGGACGGGGGGTGCCCGTCCCCATCCCCGAGCTGCGCCTGTCGCCAGGACCGCGGCCGCGCACCGAGCCCCCCGACGGCAGCCGGGGCTGCAGCGCTGGGGACCCCCGTCCCGCCCGCCGCTGCCCCCGCCGCTCCTCCGGGGCCTCCCGTCGGCCGCGGGCAAAGTCCGCCCCAGCGCGGGCGATAAGGGCCGGGCCGGGGCGGGGGCGCGGGGCCCGGGCGGCGACCGGAGGAGAGGCCTCCCGGCGCTGATTTGCATAAGGTATATTGCCTAATGGTGGCGGTCATGGCTTGGTAGAGGGCGGCCCGCGCCCCGCAGCAGCCCGCCGGCCGGGGCGGAGCGGCAGCGGCGGAGGGAGGCGGGAGGCGAGCGGCGGGGCGCGCCGCCGGCGCCCGGGAGGATGGTGTCCCAGCTGAGCGCCCTGCAACGGGAGCTGCTGGGAGCCCTGCTCAGCTCCGGAGCCACCAAGGAGGGGTTGATCCGCGCCCTGGAGGACATGGTGCCCGCCGCCGGCTTCGGCGTCAAGCTGGAGAGCCTGCCGCTGTCCCCGGGCGGGCCGCCCGACGGCAAGGCCGCCTTCGCGCCGCTGGCCAACGGGCACGGCAAGGGCAAGCTCTCCGGTGACGAGGGCTCGGAGGACGGCGACGACTTCGACACGCCGCAGATCCTCCGGGAGCTGCAGGCGCTCAACACGGAGGAGGCCGTGGAGCAGCGGGCAGAGGTGGACAGGATGATCAGGTACCGGAGGGGATCGGACCCGCGACGGGACCGGGAGGGGACGAGGCGCACGCAAGCTCCGTTTGCAGCCGCTCGGTGCGACAGCCCCACAGGCTCCAGGCGCCCTACCCGAGGGTCGTCCCCGGTGCACCTTGCCCGGTGTGTTCTACCTGGTGACGGGTCCCGGTGCTCCCCGCCCGCCCCGTGGTCACTCCCGGTGGCGGGTCCCGGTGCGCCCTGGCCCGGCGGGGCTGTGCCGCGGTCCCGGCGGTGGCGGGGAGCGGGCAGGGAGAGGGGCCGGCGCTCGCCGGCCGCGTCCTCCCGCCCCGTCGGGGGCTGCCAGCCCGGGCGCAGCGGAGGGGCCGGGAGCTGCCGCGGCCGTGGAGGCTCGGACCGGCCACCGGCTCCGTCCCTCCGCGCCGGGAGCTAAAAACATAAACTGCAACACGTGGAGCCCGGGGTGTTATTAATTTATTTCTATAAATCATCAACAGAAAGATACACAAAGGGCCGCGACGAGGGCGAGAGGAGCGGCGGGTTATTCATTGCCGAAGTTGTAAAGCGGCCGGGGAGGGGGGGAAGTAGGAAACCCCCGCGGGCTGCGCTCCTGCCCGTCGCGGCGATGCGGCTCCGCACCGGTCCCGGCCGTGCCGCGCCGCCGGGAGCGGGGCCGCCGTCCGGTCGCGGCGGAGCAGCCCCGGGCTCGTCGGGGCGCGAACGGCGTCGGCTCCGTGCGCCGGGGCGATGGTGGCTCCCCCGAAGCGCACCCGGGGCCGGTGCAGGCAGGTGGGAGCCCCGCGGGACAACCCTTCGTGCTCCCGGGGCACCTTTGGGTCCCCCCCACCTTGCTCTGCGGTTTTATACCTGTATGGGGGCACCGATCCTGCAACCGGGCTGAGCCCCTGGTGCCTCCTGCACCCGCTGCCAGCCTGCATTGCCCCGGGGCAGCCCTGGCTCTTGCCCTCCAACAGCTCCGGTGCTTCGGCATTGATGGGCACACCACCGCGGATGTGCCCCCGGCCTGCCTCGGGGGCAGACAGCACCTTTTGGGAGCAGGGTTTGGCAGCGGCACCCGTTCCAGCCAAAGGGCTCGGCTGGGACACACGGCTCTGTGTGAGGGAGAAATCATTGCAGGCCTTTTCCACTGGGATCCCTCCTGTCCTGTGCAGCACCATGTCCTGCACCTCTGGGTGCTGCTGCCTGGCCCCAGTCCCCCACTTCTTGCTGGCCGCATCCATCCTGGGGTGTCCATGGGGTGTGGAGAGGGCTCAGCCCCGGGGTTCCTGTGCTCCCACAGGTGTTCCTGTGCAAAGTTTGCCTTTGGTGCAAACAAGAGCAGGCACATGTCCCTGAGGAGCCTTTGCAAAGAGCTCGTGTTTGCTCTAAGAGAGGCCTTTGTACTTGGAGAGGGAGCTGGGTAGGGGAGTCGGGATCCATTTATTGCAGCTACGCACGGGGAATAAACCCCCTCTGCTCCTGCTCCCCTGGTGTCGGCATCCTGACCCCAGCGCTGGCTCCATCTCAGGCTATTCCCACATCCCCGGCGGTGCTCAACCCTGCAGCTCTTTTTGGGAACATGGTATGGGCTTTGCTGCCCACCATGGCACGGGCTGGAGCTGCCCATTGTGGTGTGGTGGTCCCGAGTGGTTCACCCCAGCCGCAGCCCCTCGGCAAGCAGCACATTCCCTTGGGCACCTTCATGGCTTCAGCTGATGCTTCTGAGCTACTGGCTGGGCTTAAACCACGACAGTGTGGCAGAGGGGTGAGCTCAGGCTGGTCCCACCCTGGCACTGTGCTGCTCACAGAGCCTGGCCAGGGGGGTGCCGAAGGCATGGAGAGCCCAGCGCCGGGGCGAGACGCCCCATGGCTCCATATCCCTGCCCCATCCCACTTTCCGGGGCTCACAGATAATACATCCCAGCAGCACCCAGATCCCATGGGCCTGGGGACCGTGGGGAAGCCACTCACCCTTGGGGACCCGGCTGGAGATGCCCTGAAGCCACCCCGATATATACAGGGAGTGGCTGGCACAGCACATGTCCCCACGCTGGTTCCCCGTGTGCACGGGTAGATGAGATTAGGGAGATAATTTCTTAGGAAGCCGGGTTTATAATCCATCTGTATAAATTCTTGGAATATTTCTCCCAAGGATACGGAGTGTATTTACCTGTTTTCAAGGCTGACAAAGGGGGTGAGCGAGTCCGGGAGTCACTGGGGAGAGGGACAGGTTGCATATGGGGCTGGGGTTGGAAAAGCCTCTTTCTCAGTCAGCGTTGGTGTCTCCGGGCTTCATTGGGGTTAATTTCATACAAGAAATACAACCTTTTCCTTGATTTTGGTGGAGAAGAACCACAGAGCGAGGGCTATAAACTGGTTTTCCGGTGTTACAAAGCACTCCTGGGTTGGGTGGGTTATTTTGCGTGTAAAGAAGATCGGACAATTAATGTGTTTTTGTTTCATTTTGGTGACAGAACAAAAAAGAAAAGGGCTTGTGTTGAATCAAAAGGTTTTTCCTCTCTCACTTTTTAGGTTAACCAGAAAAGAAAGGGGGGAAAAAAAAAAAAAGGAGGCCAAACAAACACTCAAACGTTTCATTTTGGGTCAAGTCCAAACATTTTGTTTAACATGAAACAAAATGTTTGGGTTTGGTTTCAGGTTGTTTAACCCTTTTGAATACGGTCAAGTTGGTTTGTAAAGAAAAATCACTGCTCAGAAATGAAGAGCCGAGTAATTGTTTTGAAAGTGTAAGTGTGAAACATGCTGGAAACACAGGAGGTGAAACCTTCCTTAAAATAATAAAATGGAGGGAAACTCAGGGATATTTTTTCCTAATTCTCCCATATTTTTTCCAGCCAAAATGCTGCCAAATTTCATTTAAATTCAGAAATCACGTTGTCCTAAAAGCATTCGGAAGTCTCAATTCTGAACTCTTGCGCTGGCTCACCATTTAACTCTGGGAAAGCGATGCCCTTGGTTTATCTGTGAACCAAACAGCTATTAGAAATGATAATGAGCTCTGTTCCATTAACTTATTATTAATCAGTAATTAGTAGGATCAGTTGGGTGACATGCAGGGCTTGTGACAAAAGTCTGCGTGAACCCCTTGGCTTGGGTACGGCGGCGCGGGCTTTGCCCAGCTCCATTGGGAAGGAGCGTGCGGAGGAGCTCTGCGGTGCAAGGACATTTTCTTCACATCCTTCTTGTTGGCTCCCACCTTCTCCTGCGGCAGCACAAGGACCCGAGAGCCCTGAAACCTCAGTGTTTTGGGGACAGGAACAGGCTTTTCTGCTTGCACCGTGCTTAACCCAGCCTGGGGTCCCAGCTATTGGGACCACCGGAGTCAGCGTGTCGGCGTGCCCGTGTCCATACACAGCTCCTTGTGACCATCACCGTGTGGAGGACACCATGTACATGGCGGGGTTCTCCTGCCCGGAGGATGCAGGATGGGGCACAGGGATGGTATCTCTAGGAAGGCTCTGTGCCATCCTTCCCGAGTGTGACAAAGCCGCTGCCACCATCAGCGTGCTGGCCGTGGTCGGGTGCTTTTGCTTTGGATCCAACCAGCTTTGTTTTCACGCTGCATTCAGGACAAAAAGTAAGAAATCTATTTGTTGGGGTTTTTTTTTTTTCTCCTCCTTGACAAGTTGAAGGATCCAAAATAAGTAATGAATTGGGAAAGCAGCCGGACGGTTACTCCAAGCGCAGCATTATTTGAGTGCATGACTGTGACCAGGTTTGGGCTCCACACTGTTTTTTTCAGTGTTAAAGCACTTCCTTTTAGTGCAGCGTTCTCTTGGAGTGCAGAATAAACCCGGGGCTCTGGAATACAGTGAAGGTGTGTTGCCTGTTCCTCTGCCTTCGTGTTTTGCTTTCGTTAGAGCTAAAGAAGGCAGACGGCATTTTGATTTGTGGTTGTAGTTTTATTTGTTCCTTAGATTAGTGTCAGCTCCTCCAAGGACACCAAAGTAATGTGGATTTAGGAAAGAGTCATTTTACACCTAGATCCTGCAGGGTCTGAATTAAGTGTTTAAAAATGTTCAAGAATGACTTAAAATTGTTGAGGGGGGTTTGGTTTTGGTTTTCCATTCCGGGGCTTGCTTGGGTTTGTGTGCCTGGTTTGACCTTCGCTTCTCTGCCTTGTGCATATGGCCCGTGTGTGCACTGCGCTGTTGTGAGAGCGTGGAATTAGGGTCTCTTTTAAATGAATATTGAGATTTTTAGGTAATTATCCCTGTGGGAATGGAGGGGGAGGATGAAGCAGCGAGCACGGCGGGTGGTGTTCGGTGGCCGTGCAGGGTCCTTGCTAGCCAGCAGCAAGCCAGGGCACAGGGCACAGTGCGGGTACCGCACCCAGGGCAGGAAAAACATCCCCAGCACTTCCACATGGGAGGTTTCTCTTTCTTCAGAGAGATTCCCAATACGGGTGTCCCAAATGCATACATGTGTTTGTGTGTCCCGCTGTGTGTGCGTATCTTCAAAAGGAAGAATTGCTCCAAATAGCAATGGCAGCAATTATTGGATGGGCTGCATTTCTCCTGGAAGGATCAGGGTGTTAATGTGATCTTGATGATCCACAAGGATCCTTTTTACTTCTCCCTCCCTGGGTGAACAGCCTGGTGGGCATACCTGGGGTGGCCGTGGCACCCCATGAGCCCCCGTCCCACCAGCTCCTGCCTTCTTGGGGCTGTTCTGGGGCTCTGGGATGGCCGTCAGGGAAAGACAAATGCTCCAGCGATGTTGTGCCTTTCTGAAACAGGTTTTGGAGTAATAATAATGGGTTTCCATCATGGGAAGAAGCAAATAGTGGGAGCTTTTCCCCGATCAGAAGACATTAACCCTGGTTTTCCTTCCCCTCAGCGAGGACCCGTGGCGGGCGGCGAAGATGATCAAGGGGTACATGCAGCAGCACAACATCCCGCAGCGGGAGGTGGTGGATGTCACCGGCCTCAACCAGTCGCACCTCTCCCAGCACCTCAATAAGGGCACCCCCATGAAGACGCAGAAGAGAGCCGCCCTCTACACGTGGTACGTCCGCAAGCAGCGGGAGATCCTCCGGCGTAAGTACCCGCGGCAGCGCTCGCCATCCGGGGGTAAGGGAGGAAAAGGGGGTCCCGCATCCCGGTCCTGCCTGTGAGCACATCCATGGGTGAGGAGCAGCCCCTTTTCTGCTTCCATGCCTGACTTGGGCTGCAGAGCGTCTTCCCCAACAGAGCTTTAGAAGTAAAATGAATTTAAGGCATAGGAAAATCAGGCAAAAGCCCCTCTTGATTGCAGTAACACAGTTTGAGTTTCTGTGTATTTATATTTGTTAGAACTGGGAAAGCAATTAATGTTTACACACAATTAGATGCCTTTCCCACCTCTGCCCCCTTTTCCCTTCCATTTCTTAAGACTGCTCGTTCTCTGCAATTACTTGCAAAATAAAGAGAGAGAAAAGAGAAAAAACCTGTAAATTGCTCCTGTTTGTAGCATGGTCCTGGGGCTCTCTGTGCTATCTAAACTATAAGACCAAGTGCACAGAACTGTTGTGCACCTCTCTTGTATCAGTCAAAGCAGCCCCATTTTTGGCTGAGCTGCAGGTTCGGGCACTGACATTGCCTCCCACCTCCAAAAGGATGCAATATCCAGCGGACGGGAAGTGCAGAGAAGGGTTTAGCACCAAATACCATTGCTTTGAAAACACACCTTGAAGCGTTAGAGCAAACAGAGCCTGCTACAGCCTTGCCCTGCACTTCCCCCCTTGTCACAGGGGGAAAAGCAATTATAGAAAGAGGGAGAATTCCCCTGCAAAACTGAGAATAATAAAACCCTCCCATTAATCTCCCTTTACTGCCACAGTGACAAGCATCGGGTCCAACGCGGGCGGTGGGGAAGGTCACCTCTGGTGCTGCTGCCCCGGGCATGGGGCTGATGTCCCACTGCATTGGGACGGGAGCGGGAGCCGGAGGGGAGCTCTGGGCAAGCAGAGCAAGGCACCATCCCAGGGGGGCTTTGCAGTCACCCTGCCTGGCTCCTCGCTTGCACAAATCCCCCCAAAGCAAGTCCACCACCAGCGAGGACCCTGCCCATGAATATGCATGTGCTGCACATGCCTGCCCATTAAACACCATCCCGCAGGGGTGGCAATAACTCCCCTGGCAGTGTGCAAAGCAGGTCCTTTCCCTGGGATGGGTGTTAGGAGCACCAAGACATGCTGGGGCCATGGGTTTGGGATGCTGCAGGAGGGGACACGGGGACACACGCACCACTGCGGCGGCTATAGGCCAGCTCACGTCTGCTCCTTTCTCTTTCAGAGTTCAACCAGGCAGTCCAGGGTTGTGGAAATAGGACAGACAAAAGCAGTCAGGATCAGCTGCTGTTTCTCTTTCCAGAGTTCAATCAGCAGAACCAGGGGGCTGCCCAGCTCGACGACGCCTGCTCCGAAACCCCCAGCAAGAAGATGCGCCGCAATCGGTTCAAGTGGGGGCCGGCCTCCCAGCAAATCTTGTACCAAGCCTACGACCGGCAAAAGAACCCCAGCAAGGAGGAGCGCGAGGCGCTGGTGGAGGAGTGCAACAGGTAAAGGTTGCCCCACACTGCCCATCCCACAGCCTTTCTCCCCAAAACTCCATGTTATTCCAGGCTCCCGGCTTGCAGACCCGGACACTGGCTTGTGGCACAACTTTGCTGAGCTGCCTGGCCTCTTTTTGCCTTGTGTTCCCCATATGGGTGATGTTTGGGGCTGGGTGAGCTCCATGTTGGGGTAGGGATGCTGCAGGGGTGCCCTGGGGATGCTGGCGGGTGCCAGGAGGATGCTCAGAGATGCCCTGGGGATGCTGCAGGGAAGCCCTGGGGATGCTGCAGCATCACAGCAATATCAGAAGAACAGGGGATGGCTTTTACAGCATGGATATAGTTGGAAAGAGCAGACAGGCTCACAGGAAGGGCTTAAACACCCCCAAATCTGCCTGACCTCCCTGGCCCCCTGCCTGGCGGTGCTGTCAGAGCCCCCCTCCAGCAGCACCCTTGTTCCAACATGTCCCCTTGCACGCACAGGGCCGAGTGTCTGCAGCGAGGGGTGTCTCCCTCCAAGGCGCACGGGCTCGGCTCCAACCTGGTGACAGAGGTGCGGGTCTACAACTGGTTTGCCAACCGACGGAAGGAGGAGGCTTTCCGACAGAAGCTGGCCATGGATGCCTACAGCTCGGGCCAGCCCCCCCCGCACAGCATGAACCTGCTGCTGTCCCATGGCTCCCCGCACCACAACCAGCCCAGCGCCTCGCCGCCCAGCAAAATGACAGGTAAGCCCTCGCCAAGGATGCTCACGTGGTGGGGTTGGAGCAAATGCGGTGCTAGGTCCTGTTTCTGCTGGGGATGGGGGTGCTGAGCACTCAGGATGTGCGTGGATAGCCTTGAGAGGATGGAAGATGGGCACATTGGTCCCTGGTGCAGCCTCAAGTGATGGTGCAGAGACGAGCAAGCGGTGTTGCTGCGCTGTTGTGGCCTCATGTGGTGGGGCTGGATTTCCATCCTGTCTAAGATTAATTGGCATTTGCTTGGTTGGTTTAATTCACTGGAGTCCCTTTGTGGGCTCATTGAGGCAGGGAGATGGGCTGCTCTGTGCCTGATGCACCAGTGCTGGAGCCTTGGGATGCAGCCCACTGGTGAGCACTGGTTTTGGGGTAGGGGTGCAGAGGCAATGCTGCAAAGCCCGTAAGATGAAGCAGTGTGTCCTGGGCTGGAGCTAGCCCCAGGCTGGGTGCATGGTGCTGCAGCATCGCCATGCCAGAGAGAAGGGAGGTGGATGAAGAAAGCTGCTCAGGGGTGCAGGGCTCAACCTCCACCTCTCCCCACCACAATCCAGCCCTGTTGTGCACAGTGAGGAGCAGGTTGGGAGAGCAGACCTGCCGAAAGCTCCGGGGGGATTTGAGCAGGAGATAACACCACCGGGGAGGGTAGCGTGGGGAGAGAGGCATTGTTGGGAGAACAATCCCCATTGTCCCCCTCCTGCCCTCCGCAGCCAACGTGCCAGGTCCCAGCGCACAGGAGCAGTACTTGGTGATGGGGGTTCAGTGCAGGGGCTGCATCCCAATCACCCTGTGTCCCCCCTCGGCCATGGCACAGCATGGCCAGGGAGGTTAAACCATTTGGAAATGACCCTGCTTGGCTCGTTACACACCCCCAGCTCATTACAAAGGCAAATTAAATGAAACCTGTGTGCAGAGAGTCCCTGCGGGAAGGACAAGGTGCTTATGGAGAGGAGGCTGAGAGCTAGGGACAGCGCCAGGCCACGGCTGGACACCAGCCTCTGGGTGTTAGCAAATGAGGGCAGCCCCAAAAGTGGTACCCAGGGGGGATGCAGCAGCTCTGGGTTGGTGCACAGCATCCAACCCATCTTCTACAGAGGGACAGGCAGCATCCATCCCTCTCCCGGGTACCGCTCTCCCTTAGGGCCGACGAGCAGTGACCACGATGTGACCCTGCCCCAGGAATGCCCCTCACAATGGCGGGGACAAGGAGGACGTTTGCCCTCCTGTCACCGGCTGATTGCTTACAAGGTGCCCTACAAGCACATTGTCAGCAGAATCAGCTGTTTTCAGTGTCGGCCGGCGGGGCTCCACAATGCCCCACCAGCATGCAGCCCCGCATTGTCATGGCTCGTCCCTGTGCATGCTTAATTGACAATTAAACCGGGCTTTGAACGAACCCCACTGCCTTTGATGTGCCCCCGGCCTGCCAGCGCGCATGCAGCACCCCTGAGAGCCTTTGTTTGCTTCTATTAGGGGATGGCAATTACTGTAACCACGGGCATTTATCTCGGGGCTGGAGGGCCCTTAAGCCCCGACCTTTATTTTCCCGTCGGAGCAGTGCCAGCAGGAGCCGGTCCCGGCTATAGGGCCGATGACAGCCCATTCGGAGGGGCTTTTGAGCAGGGCAGGAGTGATGGTTGCAGTGATGGTGAAGGGCCCCTCTGGAGGGGTCAGGAGGGCTTGGCTGCAGGAATGTCTTAGTGGATGGTGCTTGTATCCATCGGCCTTGCCGAGGAGGAGGAGATGGGCATGGTGAGGTGGGGTTTTAGGGCTGGTTTGGGATGGAGCTCAGCCGTGATTGATTCAGGGTCACCTGGACCAAGCTGGGTCTGGCCAGCTAGCAGCTCCAAAAACTGGCTCCTAAACCATGTTTAAGATGAGACGGGACATGCTGCCTTGATGGGACATGGGGAGTGCTGCCTGGCTGACCCCATCCCGGGCTGGCCATGCTGGGATTTGAACTGCCCTTGCACCGCTGCGGTGGCGTCTGGGCCTTTCAATGCCTTAACAGCTTAATGATGGCGCAGGGACGCTGCCCGAGTCCTACCCCTGCACAGCCCTGTCTCCCCCAGGACATCCCCCAGCAGGAAACGATGGGGCTGGTGGCATGGGGCAGCTGCACAATCGCTCCCGTGCCCGCAGACAAAGGGGGCTCGCCTGCTCCTCAGGACATCAATGGGGTCTTGCAAAAGGGTGTAATGACAGCCGGGCAGGGATAAGGGCTGTAAAAGTCAAACATCCTCCTGGCCTCTTCTTGGGGACCCATCTGTCAAGCCTCAAGCTGTAGTTCTTAACTATTTGGAGGTAAATACTTAAAGCCTATCTACCTCAGAAGCTTCTCTCAGACTCTGGACTTTTCCCTTACTATGGGCTATTATCAGTGATCTTGGTTCCCTGTTTGATTTGAAGGTCACTCGGGGCGTTATCTCGGTGCCATGCCGTAGACTCTGGCTTATGCCATCTTTATCTTCAAGAGCCCCGAGGACAATCAGTGCATTGATGAGATTAGGGGAGGCACCGCCTGCCCGTAGCCCCCTGCCTCCCCCTGCATACAAAGGGACGGCGGCGCCCAGCGGACCCCGCAGAGCCCTGTCCCCATGGCCGGGGGTCACAGCATCGCCTCCAGCCCAGCCCGGTGGTTGGAGCGTCCATCCATCCATCCATCCATCCGTACCTGCTCTGCGAATATCAGAGTAGTAGAGCAGTATCAGAGTATACATTTATATATGTATTTATATATATGAATGTACAGTACTTATATATTTTTAGATATCGCTATAGATGGAGAGCAAACATATATATGAATGTACATTACTTACATATTTTTAGGTATGTCTGTAGATGGAGATAAAAACCATATATATGAATGTACATTACTTATATATTTTTAGATATATATAGAGGGAGATAAAAAATATATATACATTTATATACATGAGTGTACATTACTTATGTATTTTTAGATATCCCTATAGATGGAGATAAACCCCATATATATATAAATGTACATTACTTATATATTTTTAGATATCTCTGTAAATGGAGATAAAAAACATATATATTACTTACATAACTTATATACCTATATACTCGCATTACTTATATATTTCTATAATCTCTATAGATGGAGATAACAAACATAAAAATAACTCAGCACCACCCCTGAGATCCTTCCTAAACCCACTTTAAGGGTTTTCACTTTTCCTTAAAGAAGATCCCATCAATAAACCCTTGGTCCAAAGGTGCTTTGGTTTCTGTCTGGATCCTACACGTTGTTGCCCAGGGTAGGTGCTGGTTCTGATTGCAGACCCAGTGCCAGCGGTTGTAATGTTTTACTGTTGGGCGCACTGTGGGGCTCGGTGGGTACAGGGCGCTGTTAGGAGCTTTTCCCTGTTTTATGGGGGGTAATTAGAACTTTATGACAGCAGCGCAATGGGAGGGTCCAGTCCCCATAAACAGGTTTATAATGGATATAAACTATGCACCTCTGTAACTTAGCAAGATTAACACTTTAGGGACAATTTGAGTGGCAGCCCAAAAATCAGAGCTACGTCTGGGAGGGTGAAAAGGTCCCATCACCGACCCGGCTGCTTCCACAGTGTCAATAGGTGCAGCATCGCTGAGTCCTGCGTGACCCCAAAAGGGATATTTTGCCCTTCCCATCACGCTGCCAGGCTCCCAGTCCATACCAGCTGCATCCCCGCGGATCGGGCTGAATCCCTGCTGCTGAGTTACCCATGTCTGGGTGTGCAGCGTGACCGGGTCTGTTTTGGGGTTGGGCATCACTGGTGATTTACAGGATGTTTGCAAAGCTCCAGGCAAAAATGCAGCCGGAGCCGGGGTGAGCAGCAGGAGCTGCGGGAGGAGGTCGGGATGTGCTGCGCGACAGCATGGGAATAGTTTAGAAGCGCAGTGATTTTTCTTCTTTAAAGTACAATTTAATCATATCAATGGGACTTAAAACAGAGGAAAACCAAGAGGCTTCATTGCTTCTGCCCCCCAAAGACACAAGACTGGGGGGTACCTAGAGCATGGCACAATTGAGATGAAAACAGCACATATCGAAATACCAGATCAAGGTTTCCAACTATCTTACTTTCACAACCCTCCCCTCCCTGTTGCTCTCCCCATCCCAAAAGCTGGATTGGGGAATGGTTTTGGCACCCCTTGAAGCTGTAGAAAGCCACGGGGGCAGGACCCCTTGATTCCTGGTTGGCTGAAACACAGGGTTAAGGCTACGGGAGCCGGACTCTGCGGCATGTCTGGAAACATGGGAAAGCAGTAAAACAGTTCGCGGGCTGTGCAGCTCAGGGGCTGCACAATAGCCAGGTCCCATAAACAGACTTTTATATTATGGCTGTAGCTCCAGTAAAAACAAAAAAGGAAGCCTTAACAAGGGCAGGCTCCATAGCCAGGCCCATTCCCAGTGATCCCCATCCTGGCTCCTCTCTTGGGCTGCCACAGGGAGAGGTCGAGGAGGAATAAATCTCTGCACGGGAGCTGCTTCCAGCTGTGGGGGCACAGGAGAGCAGCAGGAGAATGGTTGTGTCAGGCTTTGACAGTGTCTGAGCCCCTGCTCGTAAACCCTGGACCCCAAAGCCCCCTGTTTGCTCCAGGAGGAAGCCTTCATGACCTGGTGCAAATAGCCAGAGCCATGCCCATGCATTCACTCTGGCTGTTGGGGTCCTGGAGGGGTCCCAGTGGTTGTGCTGCCGGGAGATGTTGTGCAGAATGGGGTCCTACTGATGGAACAGATAAAGCCCAAAGGCAGGAAAATGGACCAGGAAGGTGGCTGGGGAGGAGAAACTTGGGGAAGAAAGCTTGAAAGTAGCTAATGCCCAGGTTGCTGCCTTAGGCTAGGCTTGGATGGAGTGTGCTCTGTTCCAAGGGAATGGGAATCATCATCATCGGGGAGCTCAGTTATAGCAGTGTCAATAGCAACAGCACTAACCCCTCATGCTGGTTTCCCAATATTGATTGTTTAATCTGCCCAAATCCAACCCAATGCTGAGGGCATGTAGACAGCAATAATAACCATCCCATTCTAGGAATGAGAAAAACCCAAGCCAGGATAGTTGATGGCTTCCTAAAGGTCTACAAGGTGGCCTTGGCAGAAGGCTGTTACTGGGGGAAGCAGTTTCTGGGCTTTGGGGATGCAAAAGCTCAGAGCGGGGTCCTAAGGGGCTGGATGGTGGCACCGCTGCCACCAGCCCAAGCCTGACCTCACACTCCTGAGAAGAGTTAATCTTCATCAAGGCTCGGAGTCTTCAGCGGTTTTATCTAGAGACCCAAAATCTCGGTCACCAGACTATCAGAAAATCTCAGCATTGCTTATTGTTTCTCAGACAATAAAAGTCTTGTCCTTGGGATTGCGAGGGAAAGCTTGAAAATCAGCTTTCAACCTCATATGTTTTAAAGACAACTTCCTGGCTTTGGGTCCTGACAAGCATCCTCAGCTGGATATGGCAATATTTTGGGTTTAAATTGGGTTATTTTGTTCTTACTGAACCTGAAAGCGATTGAGGATCGAGCAGAAACTCTGGTTTTCTTCCCAATGGGAGCTGCCTGTGCTCCTGGTCTATCTTTAAGATCATGCTCAGAAGAAAGGGCTTTATTTTATCTCCCCTCCCATTGTTTGAGCAGCGCTGCAGGATCTCGGAGCGGCAGCGGCTGAAGCACACTCTGCACGAGGCCGGGAAGAATGTGTGTGACAGTGCCCGGTTGAGTAATGTTTACCCTGTTCATGGCAGGGACGTCCACTCGGGCCCGCAAATATCCACCTGCCAGAGGACATTCTTTTATTATCAGGGATAAAAGGGGTTTGCTGGGAAATGATCAGGAGCCAGACATCGCGGGGAGATTCCTATCTGTGGGACGTGTTTAACCAGCTGATGGGGGAAATTCGGGGGTGATTAGAGAGTCTCTTTGCTTTGATTTTGGTGGAGGGCTTGGGGAGCTGTCTGCGCTTTGGTAGATGCTTTTGGAGCTCGTGGAAAGCTCCTGGACTCCAGTTCTTGTTTGTTTCCTTTTCCTTGATTCAGAGATATTTAGTGTAGCACTTTGAGCATCCTTTGCCGAGCCAGCCCGTATCAGCTCTTCCCTTCAGACACCTGGGAGCAGGAGATCCCAATATCCCGGGGAGGATAATCCTTTACCTGGGGATGTCTGTGCTGTGCCAGGACGGCCAAGAAGCCACCAGCAACCTCCACAGGCTGAACAATTCCATCTGATGGTGATTTGGGGGAGCTATCCCAATGTCCCTGTGCAGTGGCTGGGGGTCATGGGTGGATGATGCTCTTTGTGGTCTCATTTGGGAAGGTGGGCTTTGCCTCCATGGTTTTCCTTCCCAGGAGAGCTGTGGGTTGTCCATCCATCCGTCCATCCACCGCTTCGATCCCAGGGCAGTTCAGTGAACCCATAACAAATGGCTTTTCACCGTAGCCGTCAAGGCAGCCTCGTAAATGACGCTTTTGTTTCCCGTGGGTTTTCCTGGGTTAATTATTTGTGATCTGTGGATGCCTTTCCATGACACATGGCTGATCATCTGGTTATCAGCGCAGGGGGGCTTAGCCAAATTAAATAGATTTATATAGAAGAGCTGTGCTCGAGCCAGATTTGCCTCCTTGGTGGCGGTGGGCTGAGGTCTGGTTTGCAGAGTTGTGTGTGTCTGGTCCCTCTGTCTTCCTGCAGTAATCTGTTAATCATACACTTGTCAAGAGGGAAATCGGATGTGGAAGGGCCTGAGGAAGAAGTGAGAGCGTCACTGTTCGGAGCTGGGATGGCCATGGGCTGCATGGAGCTGGGAGGGAAGAGCTGGAGGATGCAGAGCTGGTGCCCATGGCTCAAGGCCCCCAGGCTGGTGTCTGAGAGCTGCAGGGACATCACAGGAATGTGCACAATGGGTGGAAACTAAAGCACAAAGGATGCAGAAGGGTGTCCAGGCTGCTGGCCTATGTTGGGCTCCCTTTCCACGGCATGGCATTGATACCTATGGGCAGCCTGGGGTGTGCGTTTAGCATCCCTTTCCATAAACTTCCCGCTATCATTTCAGAAGATGGGGTTGGGGAGAAGCTGTGAAGCAGCACTGGAAGGAGGAACAGGCACATTGTTCCATGCTATCCCTTCTGTTTATCATGCAAGGGTGCCATTCAGGAGCTTGCACATCCATTTACATCCATGTACCGTGCAAGCCAAGGAGCGCTGGAGGCTTTCCCCTTTGCAGGCACACTTTGGGAAGGCATTGACCCATCTGGGGTGCCCATGGGGTGACCCCAATCGTGGTGTGGTGTTTTGCAGGGGTCCGGTACAGCCAAGCAGCGAGCGGCGAGGCAGCATCCTCCGGCACCATCAGCCACCACGGCAGCGGTGCCATGGTCACCACGAGCCAGGCGGTGCTGCAGCAGGTCTCCCCGGCCGGCCTGGACCCGGGCCACGGTTTGCTCTCTCCCGACGGTAAAATGGTGAGTACACCTGGGCTATTGTGGCGGCGGCGCTGATAAGATAAGAGGGCCCAGCGGGCAAAGCAAACACGCTTTCCCCTGGGTTTCACACGCGGCCCATAGTGAACAATGGCGCATTGTGGGGTATGCAACTGGCCCCGGCGGGCAACGGTGTGTTTTCCATGCTTCCCATAAAGCCAACGGAGCCCCGCTCCGGGGTTTATTGATCGCATTCCTCACGGATGGAAGGCGCGCTGGGTGGATCGCTGTTTGTTTTCTCCTGCCAGTGACATGGGTGTCGATAAAATGCTCGTTCATTAGTTGTTCCCTAAGCCCTCCCGAGTTCGGGGTTTTGCTGGGGAAGTGCATTCCTGCCAAGTAGGGATTTTCTTGATCCAAAGGATCACTAACGCGCTAGTGCCAGCTCCAGCATCGGTGCTCCTGCTTCTCCCTGTCCCCTTCCCCACATGCTCAGGGCTCTTGCAAGGGCTTTGCTGGACAGAGCTGCAGATGCCATTGCAGAAAAGTGGTTGTAAATGTAGGGCTGGGCTGGGCTTCCAGCACCAAGCACTTGGGCTGCTGCTTTCCATGGGTGCCTGGCTGGTGTAAAGCCCTTTGGAGGAGTGTGTGATGAAGCGGGGTGAGGAGTGGATGAAGGGGGCCAGGCCAGGATGGGATATAATGAAATGAAATGGAATGGAATTAAACGGGATGGGATGGGAGATGGCAGCCCTTCCCCGGCGCAGGCTGGCAGAGGTTTGCGTGCAGCCGCTGCTCTTCCGGGAGGAGGATTACTCCCTGCTGAAAGCGAAAGTCAAACATGGCACTGTGTGGCGCGGCCAAGCCCGCTCTTCCTGGGTTTTCACTTCCATTTTCAGAGGCTTGGCTTTCACACTGATCTCCTTACAAAGCTGGGTGGCTGTGGAGGGGCTCATCGTCCCTCCCTTGGCTATGGCACCATTTAATCCATTTAATTTTGCCTTCCCTTCTTCCACTCTCTGGCTCATGAGGGTCTTCATGCAGTCCCCTGGGTTCAGGTGCTGACCCTGCAAAGCCAAGCATTCCCAACCAAGCAGGGGGGATATTCCCAAGCACAACCCAAGCCCTCCCAACACGCTCCCTCCACCCCAAACACACCCATTATCTCCGCAGGGGTGTGTTGAGCCCTATAACCCTGAGCCTGGAAGCCATAAAATGAGTCAGGAAGGACTAAAGGCGGCAGCACCAGGCACCGGCTGCCCGGGGCTGCAGTGTGGGACATGGCTGCATGGGAATACAGTGGGTTAAACTGGGAAAAGCAGCTTGTGCAGTGCAGTGGGCACTGGAGTGTGGCTGCAAGAGCCCTGCTCAGTTATCCCCACTGCACGGACACTGCACAGCGCCGTGAGGGACCGCTCGGGTCCTCAGCAGCTTGCGGCTCTGCCAGCTTATCTCTGATCTTGAAGCAGGGCTAGCTAGTGCTTGCAAGGGATTTAATAAAATATGCTGTAGGCTGTGGTTTCTAGTAAGTAAATATGTGCCTCTGATAGCCCACATGAAACCAAAAGCTGGAAAGGAAGTTGCTGCATCTGAAGGCAATCGATTTCTTTCAGGGAGGAGCGTCACCTAGGCTGCACAAGGCTTTGGTGGTTCACTGGTTCATGCTCTAGCGTTGCCCTTAGTCGTGGCAGTGCAAAGGGTCTCCCTCAATGGTTCAGTGCCTGGAGGGTCTTTTCCAGTCATGCAATCTCCAGAGGTGATTGTGGGTGCAGTGCTTTGGATCTAAACACCCATGAAAGGAGCCTGGGCTGCAGGCGAGCAGCGTGTGCTCCCCGTGAGCTGTTTGACTTGTGCAGCCGAGTGTGGCGTAACCCGGCCTTGAAGAGACTTTGAAAGTGGAAAATACCGGATCAGGAAATATGAGTCACTCCCGGGCTTTGGAATTTATTGATGGATTTGTTTCAATGGCAGCGGGGCTATCGCCAGCTCACATGTGCACAATAAACACGGTGTCCAGAAGTGTCACACCGAGAGCCGCGGGGATGGCTCTGAATGGGGAGCGGGGCTGCTCAGTGCAAGAAGTCTGAGGAGGGGGATTAGGAGAATGAGCAGCAATGAAAGAAATAAGGCACTTAACCCCCTGTTTGCCCTGGGGACCAGCTCCAGTCCTCTCAGCACACTCCAAGTGCCCTTGTGTGTCTGATCCCTAAACCCTGACCTGAAATCCTATGAGCTGGCTCTGGCCAAGCGTGCCTGCCTCATCTCGCCAGGATCCTGCCCATCTGCAAAAGGGGGGACTAAGATCATTACCATGAGGCCCTTTTTATCTGCTTTCTGCCTTTTTTCTTTACCTTCCTGAGTTCATATTTCCTCCTTTCTCCTACAACCGTGATGGTTAATGAGTGTTGAGAGTCTTCAGCTGTCCCGGAGGGCAGGAGCTTGGACTCAGGGGACAAAATGGCAAAGGCTCAGGATGTGCCATGTCCTGGCACCATGCTCTGTTGGAGCTGGAAGCTGGTGCCAGCAAAATCCTTCGATGCTGCTGCTTTGCTATTTATTAACAACATGTTTGGGCATCCAGGCTGGGTTCTGTGCCCTGGGGTGGTGGGAGCTGTGTGCTCCAGCAAGACTGCACCGCTTGCCTTTTGGATGGGGCTTTGCTGGTTCTCCCCATCTCCCCACTGAAGCAGGATGGGGATGGGGATGGGAGCAGCCCCTCCGGCCATGTCTCTGATAACGTGTGTTCTGCTGGCTCCTTGGCAGATCTCAGTTTCGGGGGGCGGGCTGCCCCCGGTGAGCACCCTGACCAACATCCACAGCTTGTCACACCACAACCCGCAGCAGTCCCAGAACCTCATCATGGCACCGCTCTCAGGGGTCATGGCCATTGCACAGAGTAAGTGCTCATCTCCGTGCCCCAACGGACCCCCTTGTCCTGCGATGGGACACACCAGTGCTATAACACCCCCGTTCTGCTCTCTCCCAGGTCTCAACACCTCGCAGGCGCAGAGTGTTCCCGTCATCAACAGCGTTGCCGGCAGCTTGGCAGCTCTACAGCCCGTCCAGTTCTCGCAGCAGCTCCATACTCCGCACCAGCAGCCGCTGATGCAGCAGTCGCCCAGCCACATGTCACAGCAGCCCTTCATGGCCACCGTGACCCAGCTGCAGAACTCACACAGTAAGGAAGGGTCCGGGTGGTCCCTGCCAAGGGAAGGGCACCGAGAATGAGCTCAGGTGGAAAATAGGCTTGTGCTCACTTCAGGCTCGCACCCTTGGCTGCCGCCTCTCTCCTGGGTACCAGTGTGAGTGGGATGCACGGTGCTGCTGTATGGCCACATCGCACCTCATGCCCTTCCTTCCCCTGTGCTATCCACTATGCTACATCTCCTATACCTCTCTGTACTGCCCCACAAGTGGGATGCATTCCCCCACCCCTCCAGCACCCTGTACAAACTTCCATGCATTTTCCCTTCTGTGTCCTTAAATCACCTGCTTTGGCAAAGGGGTGGCTTTGTGCTCTCTGCAAAGCAAACGCTTCCCTGCCGTGCCCTGAAGGGAACTGTCTTTGCCCCTCAGGTTTATCCAGCAGCCCCACAGGGCTCTGCTGCAGTGGGGTTGTGGATCTCCAGTGTCTGGTCCAGCCACAGCCCTTCAGCCCCCACTAAGGGCAAGTGGCTACCTGAGAGGTGGCTTAGAGGCGGGTGCTGATTTCCTTTTATGCCTTGTTCTATCTCATCCGTGCCTCCACAATGCTCATTCCCATGCAGCATCCCTGTGACCTGCTGTAACACAGCACTCGGGTGCTCTGCCCCTGTGGGGGGCTATTCCATGACGCTGCTTGTCTCCTTCCCCTCCACAGTGTATGCACACAAGCAGGAGCCTCCCCAGTATTCCCACACCTCCCGCTTCCCCTCGGCGATGGTGGTGACAGATACCAGCAGCATCAGCACGCTGACCAATATGTCTTCCAGTAAGCAGGTAATGGCCCTGCAGATGGGGATGAGAGTGCACAGAGGTGGATGTGTAGAGGTGGAGCAGGAATGTTTCTCCTCTGGAAATGGGGCTGGAGGAGGAAGGGAAAGACCTTGTCCTGCTGTCTGTGCTGCACCCCCATGGGAAGCTGAGGATGAGCTTTCTGGTACTGAGAACCCCATCCCAGCCCCTTCACATGCTCCAAAAAGCCTGCTTGCAGATGGAGTGATGGGGATTTGGGTGATGGCCCAACTGTGCTGGACAATGAGGACTTGTCTAATGCCTGCTGGTACCAGCCGGGCCACGCTCATCCCTGGGGCAGCCTCATCAGAGTGGGAGCATCCTACTGTGGTACAAACTGGGCTGAGAAGGTCAGGACCAAGCAGGTTTTGCTGCCTTGGTGTCCAGGGTGAATTAACCCTGGTTGGAGTCAAGTGGAAGATCCAGGCTCCGATGCACCCTGACTTCCCATAAACCTTTATCATCATCCCAGTGCGGTGCAGGTGTAAGGCTGGACTTATCCCGGTTCAAATCAGGTGTGTGAGGCCTTACTCAGACAATAGTCCCTTTCTAAAAGCCACCTCTGGGGACTGTGGGAAATATGTGGCCCTTATTGATCACTAGATAAATAAGAGAGAGCCTTGAACTTGCATCCAGATAAACTTTCTTACGGAGGTTTGACAGGGGAGAGGGAAAAAATGCCTGCAATGACCACAGAGTAAACACAACATGGGATTGCTGCGAGACAGCCCCGGGAATGGATGGTGAGGGGTGAAGGATGGGGCTGGGGTGGCAGGTTGGGAGAGGGGGTGCTCAGGAAGGTGATGAACACCATTGCCCCCGGCTGGGGTCGGGCTCCGGTGCTTTGTAGTGCTGTGGGGTGACCATCGATGTGCAGGAGGCGGTCAGGCCTCGGGAGCACCATTTCCTCAGTGCTGCTTTATCAGCCCATCTGGTGTTCACCCAGCCCGAACTGCCCCTGATTAACTGAGCTCTCCCACCACGGGCTGCCTTTGATGCCGGGCTGGCCGCACGGAGCCCTGGGCACACAGGAAATGTGCCTGGCAGGGAGATAGCGCCCGGCCATCCCCGCTGCTGCGAGCAGCCTCCTTTGACCCAACACTGCCCGCGGTGCCGGGGGCTCCCGCTGCTTTCTCCCCCCATCACCCTTGCACCCTTTAATTAAAGCAGAAGGTCTCACTGCTCAGGAGGGGGGAGATGGGGTGGGGAAACGGGTGCAGAAGAGGCATGCACCCACCCCGTTAGCCCCCCTGTACATGATGAACAAGCACAGGTTGGTCCTGCAAGCACCGGGGGCAGGATCAGGCTCTTGTTGCCCCCCCAATCCCTGGGGCCTCTTTTCCTGCCAACCATTTGACGTTCAAGCTAAAGCTGGAGAAATTTATCTTTGAATATTGATTCTTTATCTCAGTGGTTTCATTAGCAAGGGGCAAATGAAGTGCTAAGAGGGAGCCCGGGGACCCATAAGTGCTGCTTACCCCCCAGATGGCTCAAATGCCTAAATACTTTTGGTGATTTGGGTTTCTGCCCCTGACTGGGGCTAACAGGGGCCATCCCTTGGCCTCTCCATGCTTTGCCTTGGCGAAAGGCAGGTGCTGCTGGGCACAAGGATGCCTGGCAGCAATGGGCTCCTCCAAGGTGGGCAGAAAGGATGGGAAGGTCACTTGGATGCCCAGTTTTCCAGTGCAGTTTGCTGGAGAGCACATGGATAAACCCAGGGGATGCATAGCCCACATAAAACCCCAGTCTGGGGGCTTGTGCTGCTGCTCCCTGAGCAACCCCCTCTCTGCAAGAGGAGAGGCTTTCTCACACAAAGCAAAGCCTCCATCATTCCCTGGTGGCAATTCTGCACCCCACAAGCCCTACACCAGCTCCATGTTGGAGCCGGGATGCTCCCAGTCCTGCTGGTGGTATGGAGGTTGGAGTTGCCCCCCCATCTCTCCCCTCTCAGCCCAATGCCACAGATCACTTATCAGGTGTTGTTATTTAGACCTGGAAGGGGCAAATACCTCCTGGTTCCTTTGACACGGCTTGAGGCCAAGCCACCATTTTTATGACGTTAGCAAACACCCGATAGCCGCGGCCCGTCCCTAATGACATGTCACGGGAGGCTCCTGGCGTCTCCTTATCTCTGTGTTATGATGTTTGCTGTGAGCTCCAGCCCACAAGGTCACTCCCGGCCCCACACCAGGCACTGGGGGGACCGCAGGTGGGGCACATACCCTGCGGGATGCAGAAGGGGCTGCTGCGGTGGGATGGATGCGGTGCTGGATCAGCTCCTTCCCCATCTAGTTTAATGGCTTTAAACTAGAAGAGGATAGATTGAGATGAGCTCTTAGGCAGAAGCTCTTCCCTGTGAGGGTGCTGAGGCGCTGGCACAGGGTGCCCAGAGAAGCTGTGGCTGCCCCATCCCTGGCAGTGTTCAAGGCCAGGTTGGACACAGGGGCTTGGAGCAACCTGCTCTAGTGGAAGGTGTCCCTGCCCGTGGCAAGGGGTTGGAACTGGATGAGCTTTAAGGTCCCTTCAGCCCAAACCAGTCTGTGCTTCTATGATTCTTTGGGAAGGGGGTGGCAATATCTGGCTTAGAAAGCATTTTCCCACTCGGGGCCAAGCAGGGCTTGTGAGGCACCACTGAGGTCCTGGAGTGATGCAGGAGGTGATGCCTCCAAATGCTTTGCAATGCCCTCACCTCCCGCCTGCCGCTCACTGCACTGCTCTCTCCTCCGCAGTGTCCCCTGCAAGCCTGGTGATGCTCCACACCTCGCTGCTTTCGCACATAGCAACGGGATCTTATTTTCCACAACATCCCAGAGGTGACCTGTGTGCCGAGCCCGGGGAGTCACCAGAGCAAAGCCCAGCACCGCAGCGAGGAGCCCATCAACCCGAAACGGAGCCGGAGGCTCGAGATTCCCCATCGCCCTTCCCGGCATCCCACCGGGAACGAGCCCGGATTCATGGGTGCCCTCCCGGGACCTCTCCTTCCCTCCGTGCAGTATTTCCAAGCTGTGTCTTGGGGATTTTTTCCTTAAGTATTTGCCTTCCAAGAGGCCGCTGGCTCTCCTGAGGAACTGGAACAAGCTGTGCTGGGAACTGGCAGAAAGGGAAGATGGATAATATTTAAGTTATACTCCTCCACCCGACGGACTGAGAGGGACTTGGGTCTGTTACTTGGCGTTTGGAAGGAGGAATTGCATGTGCTGTTGAACTGAGCCAATTGAACTGTAAATATAGGTACAGTCTGCTCCATCCTCACCCTTCCCCACTCCTATACATAGAGATTTATATAAAAAGAAGTAAATTTTGTCCAATGGATGTAAACTACTGTAATTAAGTGCAATTCTGCCATCTGTATATATTGTTCCTGAATCTCTTCTCTTTCTCCTTTATGTTGTTTTTTTTTTTGTTTGGTAAAGGTCAGAGCTGAGGATGGTTTTGGTTTTGTACTTCTCTTCTTCCTTTAAATGAGTTAATTCAAAGGCCACACTGGTCTCTGTGGCAGGACAGGCAGACACGTGTCCTCTGCATGGTGACATCCCATGTGAAGAAAGGGCACAGGGCGAGCTGAGCGGAGCCCCAGCAGGACCTGAACCATCTGCAAGGGGAAAACTGCCTCTACAGAGATTTCAAGGGACTCTTCTGCCTTTGGGGGCTCTGAGGTGGGTCATGGTGGGATGAGGAAGCGCTCAGCAGCCCAGTCAGCACACCAAACCATTGGGGAGTGTTCAGCATTGGCAGCTTTCAGGTGAGTCTGTAGCATTTGCTGCTACAGAGGTGAATGAGTCTGCAAGGAATTCTGGTGGGGTCTTCCTCAAGTGGGGTTCAGAGATTGTTTCCCTTTTCTCCCCTCCTTGGGGCACAGAAGGGACTGGGTGCCCAGTTACTGCCCAGTAAAAGGCCAGTATGGGTGGCTTGTTTTCCACCATTAGCAGGTTGATGATGAGCCTTGTTGGCTCCACCCTTATCAAGAAACACAGTGCTGCAGTAGCTGTAAAAGGCACCATCTCTCATCCTGTACAACACAAGCTCCTCCGTCCCTGCTGCCTCTTGTAAATGGATCGAATGCTCCCCAGCTTTACAAACCTTTTGTTGACTCTTCAGCATGTGCCAACTACTGAGAGTGGTTTCAAGAGGTGCCCATGGGTGGATGACCACTGCTAAAAGGAAAAACAGTGGATGCTTTCTTTAGGGCAAGAAAGGCTCTTTTGCTCTGTGTTTGTACAGTGTCGTGTACAGAGGGACCCTAACCCTTGCTGGGACTGATAGGAGTTGCCCTATGGTGAATAAGTCATCATGAATTGGAGACCAATACTCGGAATGACATTTAATTTAATGTATACCATAATTAAATACCATTTCTTCTGAACCATTGCTGCTGTGTGGTGTGTAAATTCCACAGCCATCATCTGCTGTGGTTTGGCAGATGTTGGTCAGGAGGTGGGATGCAGGCTGGTGGCAGGGACATGTCCCTCCTGCTGTCCCTTGCAATGCTGGTTTAGGTTTCTACCTGCCTGGACGTGGTGAGTGTTTCATATGAAGCCCCAGGTATCAGCCAAAACTAGCAGGAGGCTCTAAGAAGTGGGGACACCTTCACCCTCCTAATGATGCTCTAATGAGGTTGCCCTTAGCCCAGCACAGTTTATTCCTCACCCTCTGCTAACTTTAGCAGCTGAGTGTTAAGCAAACCAATTAGGAGCTGAGGGCCAGACTAAGCCAAACCCCATCGTTCTGGATGCTGAGGCTGCAGGTCAGAAAAGCAGGAGGGTGTGCTGTGGTTGCTGTAAAGCTTTTGAAGATCTTTGGTTGTAAAGAGCTAACATAGCTGAGTGACTCGGAGCACATCAGTAGCTTGTTATGTGCTGTCACACACCCCCTGGGAGAGGGGAAGGTAGAAAGCGTGATGGGTTGCTGGAGGATGCTGTGGATGCTATACATACCAATGTCTTCATTCAGAGTAAGCTTTCCCTGATCTAGATTTAACCTCTGGCTGAGGAAACCTTTCTGCACAGGCAAATACCACCCAAACTGCTTCCCTGAGCAGCCTCTGCAGCAGCTGGCATAGGGATGGGAATGGGGCTGTCCCTGTCCAGGCCTCACCTTGCTCACAGAAGCACCGAGTGCGGTGTTTGCTCCTCTAGACACCCTCACTGCCCCATTAAGTTGCTGGAAAATACGATGTAATGTCAAACGAGGCCCCTGGAAGATCTTTCTTTTCCACCTATTGCTGTTGGGCATGTTGTGTTTGGCCATAAGGCAGTTGTTATGGAGCAAAGGAGCTATCAGAAACACAGCAAAGTTCATTTATGACCAATAGAGTTTTACACAGCAGAGTGATTACAGTTCAGGGCTATTCACAAGGGAATTCCATGCACACGAGGATCCACAGGCTGCCACAAGGCTTTGCTGGTCACTCTTCAGAATAGTCAAAACCAGGTTAGAGCCACCCTCGCTGCCTGCCCCAGAGCCACGATAGGGCTTTATGAAACAGTGACCATGAGCCCTCAGCGTGGGGCTGTCCCTGCGGAGAAGGGCTCCATGGTGCTTATCACCTCCAATTGTGGGGAGGAACGGAACCAGGGAAACCCTATCCAGGGCCAAACCCTGCGTGCCACTGATCCTGGAGGGCTGGGACACCCTGGTGCTGGGATCCCCATCCTCAGGTGTGTGATGGCAGCCTGGTGGTGGTGCAGACCTTGCTGCTAGAGCAGTGCCAAGGCTCAGCCACCATCCCCAGTGCTCCTGCACTGGCTGGGCTCTAGCCCTGCTACAGCCATTCCAACCCACATCAGCCAGCGCAAAGCATATGGATTGCTAAGGAAGTCCCATGTCATTCCCATGGAGGAGCAGACGTCCTGCTGGCCATGAAGGCAACAGGGATGTCTCCAGGGATACCGAAACACAGATGAGCTATTCCAGCAACTTTAGAAATGCCGTTTGGCGCACAGGTAAACGTAACACTCAGTTGCACAACAGCACGGGCTCCAAACATGCTGCTTTCCAGACTTGTTCTGCCAGTCCAGCCAGATGGACAGATCTGCTGGAAATTTCAGCAGGAAAAGCAGCAGCAGCAGCAGCAGTGTGGGGCTGTGCTCCCCCCCAGTGCAGCCTGCACCCTGCACACCATCGCCCAGTGATCCCAGTGCTGCCTCCCTGTGCGATGGGTCAAAAGGGAAAGCATTGTCAGTCCCCTGCGGACAGCAAACATGCTCTGCCCTTTGAAGCCTTTGAGCGGATTTGGTTGGGCCGGTGGCGAAGTTTGAGGAGTACACAGAGAGGAATGCAGCAAGTGCTTGTGTTGGGAGGCTGGGCCGTTGGCAGGCGTTGCCAGCTCCCCGCTGTGGTCTGGCCATGGGAGCAGGGATACGGAGCTGGAGGAGTCCCTGTGCCAGGCGGGTGGCAGCTTTGGGCAGCGTGCATTGATCCCAGGGGGGTTCTATGATGTGTTTGCAGGTCTTCACAAGGTTGTGAAATGTGGAAAGGATTGATGGGGAAGAGATGTGAGTCATAAAGAGCAGCAGCAGCAGCAGAGAATAGCACTGTGACAGTGTCCTCTCCTAAACCAACCCAGCACTTCCAAGCACCTTAAAATGCTCTCAGTGGCCAGAGAAAACCCCGCTCTGCTTGTTCCAGTGCATCTCTAACTGCTCCTGCAGCTCTGGGTGCTGGAACCTCCACAGTCCCTGCACTAACCTCTCCTCAACAACCAAGAGACCTGGGGGTTCACCAGCCTGTAAAGGTCTCAGGGGGCCTTGATATCCCACCACCCAGGGCTGCCTCTCCAGCTGCAAGCACCAGCAGCCCCGCACACCCACTGCAGCAGAGTTGTCCCATCCCCGTGTGTGTGTAATACGGAGCCACACAAAGCCATATCTCAGACATTCCACGTTATCTTGTAATTCAAGGAACTTTGATTTTACTTTACTATTCAGCAAAATTAATTCTCCTCTCTGTAATTAATATGCTGCTCAAATGGATTCTTAATTACAGATAAATCACAAATCTACACACTCAACTGTTATGCTTTTCAAGTAATAAAACAGATCATTTGTCTTCCTCAGCTGAACAGAGACCAACCAGCACAGCATTTCCCCCTTTATGAAGAATTCATTTGCCTTAGAAAGAAAGTCTTTAAAAAAACATTGCCAGCCTTTCTTGAATAGGGGATCAAAGCTCCCCCACTGCTGGAAACCATTTTTGCTAAATAAGATGTGGGTAAAGGGGAAAAAAGTAAAAGTTTTTTGGGAGCTGGTGGGATTACAACACCCTTGGGAGGGACGAGGATGCGGGGTCAAGAAGTTGTGACCAGGTTAGCAACACAGAGAACAGAAGGGGAGGACAAAGGAACAGAAAGTGGAAATGGACAGATGAATGAGGAAGCATGTTTCTTTGCCAAAAGAGAATGGATGCTACATCAATTCATACTGAGAGCTAAAGGATGAGGGCCTGTTAATGGATTGGGGGACACAGCAGGGATCAGAGGTCATGAGTGCACTCAGCTGGGCTAATTGACTGTTATGTGCATATTAGTGATGATGATGCAGTAGGATAGTGGGGAGCAGATATGCAAAGGTTCCCCTGACAAGCGCTGTCCTGTAATTACACCTGTAAAATGAATGCACAAAAGACACTGGCCTTAGCTGGCTCTCTTCAGGAGGGGACCCCATGGCTACAGGTAAGCACCTCAGACCTGACGGGGCTTGTGCTGAAGTAAACTTGCTCACCAGATTTGCTTTGCAGTCTTAGGGGGTTTATTTCAGTGCTATGTGTTGGGTATGGAGCAATGATCTCACCTTCTACACAGTCACAGCGGTCCCCCGAGCATCCCTGTGTGGGATGAGGGGCTGTTTTGGGGTCAGGGGTGTACCTTGCTATTAAAACATGCCTGTACCTGCTGCGATCCCTGGGGCTGTCTGCAGGAATAACAAATGAAAGGGGGAAACTATACATCCTGGGCTCTCCCCCACATCCCAGCCCAGTCCACAGGCACCCTGCCAGCAGCTCCAGGCAGAACAGCCTGGTGACTACTCTCCTCTGCTAGAACTTTATGCCAAACCTGGTGTGTTGGAAGCTTCATGTTCCCCTGCACGTACATGTGGGTGCAGGGGGTTCATGTAAAGACCACGAGCTGGCCTAATAAATACTGTATTCACCCTGTGCAGTGTGGCTGTGGCTGGGGGGTGCTGATGCCCCCTTAGCTGGCACAGAAGGTTGTCTCTTGTTTGCTGTGGTGCAGATGGGAGTGAGAACTCCCTGGCAGAAGGCACTGTGCTTTGCCTGTGCTGGTTCGGATCAATGATAGGGAACGAAGCCAGCTATCCTTTGCCCTGGGGGGGTGGTTCTGCAGTGTGCACCTAAGAGGAATGCTTCCCTGGGAGGCTGTAGGTCACTGTGCTCACAAAGCAACAGAGAAAGAGTGAATTCAGCTCCAGCTGATCCAGGTACAGGATCAGTTTTGGAGGGCAGGTGAAGTTTTGAGCTGACTTTCATGGAACTGAGATCCAACCTGCCGAGTGCTCTGATAAAACAGGATTGCCCAGGTTACACCGGGCATTAATCACCGTGTCCATGGCTGGGCTGAGCTGAACAGCCTGTGCTCCTGCACCACATGCACCCTGCAAAGGCCTCGCTGGTCATCTGGTGTCAGCGCTGACTTGGCAATTAGCACTGGGTAATTGATAGAGCAGCACTGGGGAAGCAAAGCTAAACCCAGCACCGTGACAAGAGCAGGTTTGCTTTGCATTAACTGAAGTTGCTCCATTTCTGTATTTCATAGACTTCTCCCTTTCAGTCCCGATACACACAGGACTGCTTGTAACCCTGATGCTGGCCCCTCTGACCACTCCAGGCCAGATCAGCTTTGCTTGCATGTGCTGGAGTATGGGATCATACCACCAGGGACTGCTCCCGATGGAGGTCCCTCGCTCCTGGCACACAGCTTTCTGCCACCTCAGAAGCAGAAAGTGCCTTTCTCCTTACACAAAAGGATTTCCCAGTCGACTGATGAAGAGAATGTTTCCCGTTTCCTCACTCTTGAATCTGCTGACAGCATCTCTTGGTGAGTGATGGATATTGGAGATGATTTATAGTTCTTTGTTACACAAATGCCTCCGCATTCTTCCCCATCCTCTCGCAGCAACCAGTAGCCGCTTCTCCCAGCAGAAAAGCAAGAGCCTCAGCCCAGGAATGGCCTGAAGGATGTGGCATCGAGTCTCTGTCCTGCAATGGCTTTACCCGGGGAAACAGAGGAGGGAAGTGTCGGTGTCGTGGTGCTCTGTACCCAGCCAGATCTCCGAGCGGCTGCTTCCATCCATCCATCGGGAAGTCAAAAGGTTGGCAAAGGAAAAGTGCTATAAATCAGGCAGAAAGGGGCTGCGGGAGGATCATGTTTTTGCCATTTTTCATCTCAAAGCTTGTAATTAAAGCAGTGAACGTTAACAGGGGGAACAGCCGTTGCTTCTATGTCTTAGAGCTCTTGGGTTTTGGCAGCATAAAAGTTTAGCCCTTGAGACTTTTATTACATAAAATAGTTCCTGTAATGTCGTTGTAGCTTAATTGGATTCCTGTTTGTTTTACTTCAAGAACACCAGGAAAAATATCTGTATTGTTTGATCTGATACCGAGTTCTAGGGGACTTACCTGCACTATTGGGTCTCACAGTTTATCATAATGAATAAATACATGAATTAAAGAAATTCTGATCTTAATCTATGCGGAGTTTCTTGGTTGCCCTGTGCAGCTGAGCCAGTTGCTGGGTTGCTCCTGCCATTGCCTCCAGCGCTTCTTTCTCCAAGCACAGTGGTGAGGCCGGATTCTATCAGTGGAAATCAAGGATTAAACAAGTTAACTGGGCACATTCTTTAGTTTAGGTGTCACCAGGACTGCTAACCGGCTTTGGGTCAGACCTATGCTGAAATGTTCTATGTGGGTCTTAAAAGCATGGAATCACAGAGTGGTTTTAGGGTTGGAAAGGGCTTTTAGATCATCTAGTTCAGGAGGAGGAGATCATCTAAATTAGGAGGGTCAATGTGGGAGGGAGCCCTAAGTGTTTTTTAACAACAGAATGGTTTGGATTGGATGGGTTTAAATCAAAGCAAGAGAAAACATTCCTCTGCTTTCACAGGGAAAGGCAGAGCCACTTGTTGCAGGTCACAAAGGCACTTCCCCATCAATCCACAGAGAGAATATAAACCGAGGGATGAGCCGGGCAATGAAAAGTGCTAATAAGGCACTGTTTTGCCTCCTCTGAAATATCCAGGACCCAAGTTTACATCTCTAAGGGGCACAGTGGTTGTGCCCAGCAGAGCCGATAATCTCTGCTTGGGGTGCTGTGATGGATAGAAGAGAGGTCAGTGCTTTGAGACCAGCTAATGATAGTGTAAATCACCAACGAGCAGACACAGCCCAACAAAAACTGCCCACAAAAGCTTTTGTCCTTTTATTCAGCCAAGACCTTCCTTAAAAACAGCCGAAGCAGTCAGCGCAATTAACTTGCCATCAGGAACACACAAAAGGACAAAACGCTGATAAAGATGTCGAACAGTTTTATGGCTCATATTGGATTTGGTGTTTCTGATTTGTTTAGACCTCACATAAACGATAGACCAGAAAGGAAACCGGGGACCAACAAACACCACCCTCTCCTCCCGCCCCTTCCAGACCCCGTTACAGCTGCAGTGATGGGGTCTGGAAGGGGCAGGAGGGACGGGACCCACATCCACACACAGCTTTCCACCCTCGGGCTGCCGGTAGGGCCGTGCCCGCCTCGGGGGTGTCCTCTCCCGGTGCCCCGGGCCTGGTGCGGCCTAGAGCGGAGCTCGGCCCGGTGGAGCCTGACAGAGCGGTTGCCATGGCAACGCGGCGCCATGGCACACACACACCCCCCCCCCCCCCGCCGTGGCGCCGTTGCTAGGATACGCAGCCAGGCAGCCCGCCTCCGCGGTTCCGGAAGCGCTCGGTACTTCCGGCGGCGGCAGCATGGAGGCGCGGGAGCTGTTCCGGAGGCTCGGCGCCGGTGCCCGCTTTGACCTGCGGCGCTTCGGGCTCGATGCGAGGCGCTTCGGGGTGCGGTGGCACCGGGGGCAAGGGTCTGCGCTCCGTTCCCTGCGCCGTGCCGGCTCCAGGGACCGGTCCCTTCATTGCGGAGGGCGCTCGGGCCTGCCCGCGGCCCTGTGTGTCCGGGGTGTCTCACCGTTGTCCCCGCTCTCTTCCCGCAGGTGATAAGGGGAAACGGCGGCAGCGCCTCGCTGGAGAGCCTCGACTTCTTCGGGCACAAGGAGGGGGCCCCCGAGGGGTCTGCTGAGGAGGGCTGGGCAGGGGCTGAAGAGGAGGTAAAGGGTGGAGAGGAGGATGGAGCCGGGAAAAGCGGTGGAGAGACGACGGGAAAGAGGAAAAGAGCTGCAGAAAGCGGTGAAGGGAAGAGAAAAAAGAAAAAGACACGAGGTATTCATATATATATATGTGTGTGTGTGTGTCCCTGGTGGGAAGCCCTGATGGAGTTCATGTTAATTACTTGTCTCAGTTTACTTTAAATCTGAAGGTACCGTAGGTCATTTTACCCAAAAACAAGAGGCTTCTGGGTTTGTTGGCTGGCCTGTGCCAGAGCTGATAAGTAATTGGCCATATTAGAGGCTAAAGGCCAGGTTGAACAGGGCTTGGAACAACCTGCTCTAGTGGAAGGTGTCCCTGCCCGTGGCAGGGGGTTGGAACTGGATGAGCTTTAAGGTCCCTTCCAACCCAAACCATTCCATGATTCGGTGTTAAGGCACAGGGATGTGGCTGCCATCTTTCTGGAGTCTTCATTAGCTTTAGTGAGAATGAGAGAAAAAAGGCTTTTCAATGTCCTTTTCTACCAAATAATGTTTGTCTGGGTTTTACTAATGGAAATACCCAATTTTTTGGAACCTGCAGGAGCAGTACCAGAGTTGTCAGAAAGTAACGGCATAAAGTGGATGTCCTCTCTGGAAGCAAAATATGAAGATGCGAAAGACAAAAAACCTACTGCAGAAAAACTTGAACGCTTGAGAAGACAAAAGGTAGAACCACGGGGTTTGAATGTAGCAAGAGATTACTTGGATTCTGTGGGCTTTTCAACTGAAAATTGAGGTTCATTTATGGAAATTTGGGAGGAGGGTGACTGGGGATGGGGAAAATAACCAGAAGGTGAATCCATACGTGTGTAGTTTTATGCTGTTAGAAAGAGAAAGACCGAGTTTGTCTTTTGTCTTTTAGATAAACCACTTCAGAAATCAACATAAGATCAGTGTCCAAGGAACAGATCTTCCTGACCCGATTGCCACGTTTGATCAGCTTCAGAAGGAATACAAAATCCACCCCAAAATCATGGAGAATATTCAGGCTGCTGGTTTCCGGGTGCCAACACCCATCCAGATGCAGGCGATTCCCGTCATGCTTCATGTAAGCTTTTCTGATGCTGCATTTGATTAGAGTATGGCAAAGCTTGGATAGCAATGTTCTTGAGCTGTGCTTTTAATCATGTATTTTGGGTTACTTTGTGGCATTAATACTTATGTAAATGTGACTTTTTGGGTGTGTTTTGTTTTGGGGTGGTTTTGTCTTTTGTTTTCCCCAGTAATAAAGACCACCTTGTTTTCCTTACAGGGCCGGGAACTTCTGGCTTCAGCTCCTACTGGGTCTGGAAAAACACTGGCATTTTGTATTCCTCTCTTAACACATCTGAAACAACCTAGGAACAAAGGATTCAGAGCTCTAATCATATCGCCTACCCGAGAACTTGCTAGCCAGGTGGGTGTTGCGGGGGAAGGGTGTCATATTGATGGACTTCAAAGATTTCACTCTGAATCAGTAAAATAGTAAATAGGTCTTTTTCCTTTATTACTCTCAGATATCAGAAAAAGACCAGAAAAAGCTAATTTAAACATTTCTTTTAAGCCTTTATTCTTCTGTAAAGTAGCTACATACCTAGTGTCTTCGTCTAATCTGAATGATTAGGTTAGAGGCTCTAGATTCTCTGATGACATTTAAAACTTCCCAGTGCTTGGGTGCTCTTAATCCCTACTTTCATATTCTCTACAAGAGATTGATCTGTTTGTCCCAACCACAGAATTTCAACAAATAACTTCAATATTAAAGCTTTGTTAGTAAACTGAAATAAAAATGACAATTCGGGCAGAGTTCCATTTATATTCAGATGGGCTAGAAAGCTGCATTTTATTATGCATTTTATTATAAGGAAAGTAGAGAGCACTGGACTTGGGTTGATGCTTGAAGCTGTATCTTCAGCATTGGCTGCAGATTTTCTGGCTAGAAAAGCTCATCAGCGCAGTTTGAAAATGGAAAATTTGATCTGTTGCTGCCTCCCCAGACACATCGCGAGCTGGTGAAGTTGGCTGAGGGGACAGGCTTCAGGATACACATGATCCAGAAAGCAGCTGAAGCAGCGAAGAAGTTTGGGCCCAAGTCTTCAAAGAAATTTGGTAATTGTTGTAATTAGTGAAGTGCTTCTAAAAACTGAAAAAATGTCCCTGACCTTTCTCTTCTCTTCTGGCCTGTGTGGTTTTGAAGAGCTCAGTTTGTACCACTCGAGGTGTGTGATGTATTGCTCAACACTAAAAAAGGAGTTAGCGTGGAAGAAATAGGAATTGAGACTAACGGTTCTCCTCTGGCACATGGGGTTGGAATTATGTTTCTGAGGGCTCTGATAGTCTGGTTTATTTTGTGTCTTTTTCAATGTTTTGACTCTTTTTTTCTCCTTTCTTCTGATAGATATACTGGTTACTACTCCAAACAGACTCATTTATTTGCTGAAGCAAGATCCTCCAGCAATAGACTTGACCAGGTACTCGGGGTCTTGCTCAGATGTGGCTTTGCTACTAGCTTTGAGACTGAGGGTTTGCATAGCCCTTGCATCTGTGATGGGCCTGTTAGAACTTCTGCCTTCTCCCCAAGTGACTCTTGGTGAAAGGAAAACCTCTCTGTTCCCAGTGTGGAGTGGCTGGTGGTGGATGAGTCGGACAAGCTCTTTGAAGATGGGAAGTCGGGCTTCCGGGAGCAATTGGCCTCCATCTTCCTGGCGTGCACGTCCCATGTGGTGAGACGAGCCTTGTTCAGCGCCACCTTCGCCCATGACGTGGAGGAGTGGTGTAAGCTCAACCTGGACAGCGTGGTTCTGGTGTCTGTTGGAGCAAGGTGGGTGTGCAGGTGGATGCTGACTGTCCTCCTCGGGTGGATGACTCTGTTGTGAGTCTGAAACCTGCAGGTTTGTCTCCAGCAGACCTTGTGTGGCGTGTAGGTCTTTCTCACCTCCTGGGAAAAGAGTTTTCCTTTGCTTATTACTTGATCATCAAATAAACATCAATCTTAGGAGTGTGTACTGGTGAAGTAAGTTTGTCGTGGAGTATTTCTTGTTCACCAGGTGTATTTTATGGTGGTTTTTTATAAAGATATAAAAAAAAGATTAAAAAAAATTATAGATTATATTCTTTTATCTATTCTATAATAATATATTTTATAAAAATACGTACTTTATTGTATTTTTATATTTCATAGTAGTTTATGCTTCATTATATTTTTCAGTATTTTATTTCATCATACTATATTTTGTCTTTTATATTTTCTACTGAATTTGATATTTTAAGTTATTTTTATATTAGTAGTATTACATTAAATCAAATATTAATGATTTAGATTACATGTTGTTGTTCAGCTTTTTACCAAACTAGTTTACTGCCATTTATAATGCTATATAACAAGTGTAGCGTGTAGCACGCCTGAACACACATGTAGCATGCCTGAACACGCGTGTAACGTGTCTAACCCCTGTGATGTAGCACACTTCCTTTGTGTTCCTGGTTTCAGGAACTCGGCAGCAGAGACGGTTGAACAGGAGCTGCTGTTTGTTGGCTCCGAGACAGGAAAACTCACAGCCATGCGAGAGCTTGTGAAAAAGGTAATTGGGAGAGAGGGAGAATGTTCTGCTTGTGGCCACACTGAGCTGCTTGTTCTGTCAGAGACTCAGTTTCCTGGGACAAAGACTTCCCTGGGACACATGTTAATCCATTGTCCAAATTTGCTGTACAAGAGGAAAAGTAAGCTAACCTACGTAAGCAAACTGGGAGTGTTCCCCGTTCTTGACTACATATTTGAGTCTTGCTTTGGAGCAGTTTGTATTAACAGCCTGGTTCCTGTCACTTGGCAGTGTGAGTGGGTTGTTCATATTGGGTGGGGGTAAAAAAGAAATCTGTTTGCGTGGATTAAAATGCTGCCTGATGCTAAAGTCAGGAACCATTCCATCAAAGGAAGTGGAGATGAACTGGCTTAGTTCTGACTCCCAAAGATTTGGCTAGTCAAAAAAACCCAACCAAACCAAAATCCATCCTCTGAGATATAAAGTACTGGGGCTTTTTAAGTCTCTTTAGTAGCTTGGGGTCTGCACCCAGTAACAGTAGGAAAAGGACTTGAACCTTAGACTTAAAAAGCTTATTCTTTTGCAGGGTTTTGCTCCTCCTGTCCTTGTTTTCGTGCAGTCTATTGAGAGGGCTAAAGAGCTTTTCCATGAACTTATTTATGAAGGCATCAATGTGGATGTCATCCATGCAGACAAAACTCAGCAACAGGTAAGAGGATATGATTTCTTCTCAAGAAACACTTCAGAAAGAAAGGTTTTTACACAAGAGTGTTGGAATGTAACTTCAGGGAACTTTCACAGGAAATTACTGCAAGTTTTTGTTCAGAGGTTTGATTTTATTTAACATCATGGCAGCTTTCAGGAAACAAGTTCACCTTCTTTCTCAAATTGCTAAGTAGACTCCAAGTGCCTTTCTTTTCTCTTCTTAGAGAGATAATGTAGTTCGCAGCTTCAGAGCTGGGAAGATCTGGGTGCTCATCTGCTCAGCCTTACTAGCTCGAGGGATTGACTTCAAAGGAGTGAACATGGTCATCAATTACGATTTGCCAACGAGTGCAGTGGAATACATCCACAGGATAGGTGAGTGATTGTTCACAAGTTATGGCTTTTATCTCATTTCCTAGATCTTTAATGTAGATGCTCTTGTGCATGAGCAAAAACCCTGAAGCCAAGCCTCCTCTGTTGCTGCAACATGAGCTTCTATGTTGCTCGAGCCACTTTATATCTGTTATTCAGCTTTCAGTAAAACCATGTTACTTTTTGTCAGTCTTCTGTGAACCTTAAATATTCAGAAATACATAAAGAGGCCAACAACAGAGCTGGAGAGGGACTTTTTACATGGACATGTAGTGATAGAATAAGGGGGAATGGCTTTAAACTGACAGAGGGGAGATTTAGATGAGATATTAGGAAGAGGAATAGAATAAAGGGAGATACTTAAAACCTCTACTCTGCAAATCTGTGCTTGGCAGGTCGTACAGGACGAGCTGGGCACACAGGAAAAGCAGTCACGTTCTTCACAGAGGACGATAAACCTTTGTTACGGAGGTAAGTTGGAAGCATGATACAGCAAAAATGGTTTCTTGTATTTTGTACTGTGTACTGCTGAACCATGTTGTCTCTGGTACCACACACCTCATAAGTACAGTACTGCCATGCTCTGGAAACCTATTGCTACTGTAATAATCTCTTAACAAATAGAGAACTCTGTATCGGTATGGTAGAGCTAAAGGCAGTACCACAGTATAGGAAAGACTGAGAACATTTCAATTTAAGGTTTCTTTTTGAAGCCTTTACACTAATGCAGCAAAGGAGGAACTAGCATCCTTTCCCTTCTTTCAGCTGTGTTGCCAGCAATGACAACGTGATGGCTACTTCCTTGTGTCCAAAGTTACTTGGTTTGATTCTCTGGTTTTGCTTACTGCTTTTCCTTCCATCTCCTTGGAGGCTGTCCTTGCCTAGAGTTTCAGTTTGTTTGAATGTATCCAAATGAAGTCATTAGTTTCATTTAAACCTTTTATATCTTTTTCACCTTACTTCAAACTCTCTTTTATGTACACAACAAGAAACCGGCCAGTTGTTAGGGATTGCTGTTTTCCACAGAAGATGCTTCTCTCTTGTCCAGGCACTCACTGCCAGTGTTGATCTCTTCCCTCCTCTCCTTTCTAGCATAGCCAATGTTATTCAGCGAGCTGGCTGTCCTGTGCCAGACTACATAAAACACTTCCCCAAACTGCAAAGGTATGTTCACTTGAGTACTTTCCCACTTTGTTTCCCATTTTTAAAGCCTGCAGGAGTGGTGCTGGGGGTATAAGTGTTAGAGAAGATCTAGTCATTTGCAATGTAATTGCAGTTTAGCTGCAAAAGGAATTTTAGACAGGATGGGGGTGACAGTTTTTTACCCAGACAAAAATGGAAACAAAAGGAATTCTGTACTTCTGGTTTTTTCTGGAGTTAACTCTTTCTGCGAGTTCCCTGAAACCTGCTTTAGACTTTCAGGCCCCTACTTATGAATTGGGCTTCTGATACATGAAAGAAAGTCCTTTATGCTTTGGAGTTACACCCCCACACCATTTTTTCTCAAGGTATTCATATAGATAAATAGTTTTTAAATTAGTGCTTCTTTTTTTGCCCTTTTTCATAACTTCTAAGTGTTTCTAAAACTAGGAAATCATATATATGTATTAGACATATATCAAAGTTTGTTTGGGTGTCTTGGAGACAGCGTGGCTAATCCTGGAATAAAGGAAATATACTCAGAGCCATAAACCTGTAACCAGTAAAGGTGTCATTATGTTTTATTTACTTTGGATATTAATCCTTGCCCTTTAATCCTTCTCCACTGAATGTTGTTCTTAGCAAACAGAAGAAGAAATTCATTAAGAAACCATTGACAAGAGAATCCATTTGTACCACCCCTGAGTGCTTCTTGAAAAAGGCCAAAAGAAAAATGTAAGTAGGTTTTTCTCGAGAGGAGGTAAGAGATGCTGTTTACCCAGAGAAGGTCCAGCAAGCTTCCTCCAAAATAATGGTAACTTGTTTGGATGGGCCAACCAGTCGTAATGATTTTAGCAATGGTGAAGTTTTAATGTCAATACCTGTCCTATGGGAATTGGATTAATGCTGTCAGTTTGTCTTAACGTGCTGCCATGTATCAGGTGATGGCAAGCTGAGTTTAAACCACTGGCCTTAAAGCCAGACTTCAGAGTAGCTATCATTTGACTGAACCTGTCTGCTGCTCTTCTGGAAAAGGGCTGGCTTTGATTTTAGCACATAGAGTACTAATACAAGAAGCAGATCTTATGTTGTAATGATAGAGCTCACAGAGACTGGTGTGTAGCAGTTTGCCGTAGTAAAGTGATCATAAAGAACACCATTACCCACACTTTGGGGTGTTGCTACTGAAGGACTTATGTTCAGCTGCACTAATATGATATAAAACAACTGATGTCTGTGTCTCTGCTTCATACATGATGTTCAGGTGTTTTGGTCTCCAATGTGTTTCTTGTAGGAAAACTGCCAAGGAAAATTTTAAGGAAAAAAAGAAAGCTAAAGAAGATAAAAATGTCAGTAAACTACAGGCTGTTTCCAAAAGCTGAATAATAACAGACTGTTTGTGAGCTGGGGCTGACATGTCCATACTGAAGAACAGAAGAATGAAGATAACAGCAATGGTGAAGGAGAAAAGTATGTCTAATGTTTCCTTCTAGGTGAGGATGGATGTTTACATGCAAGAAAGTCTCTACTAAATACTGGTAGAGGATTCCTGAATGCTTCTTATAGAAGCTGAACACTCTGCTCTTGCAATAAATGACTTCTGTTTCTGAACAATAGTTCAAAAATAGCATCTGTTTGTGTTACTCTCACACAGTTTTATGTTAACTCCTTGGAAATGCTGTCTGTTCTGTGTTCAGATCACCCCTACTATGTTTGTCAGAGTTCAGAAGATGTAGTGGCAGACAACACACGAAGCTTACTGCAGTTGTCAAAGATTCCCTGGACACTTAACAGAAATGCAAACCGAACCCACTTGTATGTGAAAGTAAAGCCTTGTTCCACCTGCTTTTTTGCTTTTAGAAACTCATTTTGAAATAAGTAATACTTTACATGTCTGTAATTTTGTACTGTTTCATATTTAAGCCTCAGACTAACCAAAGTTATAGAAGATTCTAATAGAGGGACCTGCCTTAATGGAGCAAGGCTGCAGGCATTATTCCATAGCCTGTTCTGCAAAAAAGGCCAGACTCCACATGTTTTCCATCTCTTCACCTTTCACATGTGTTCTGAGTCTACTGTGGCCATGTCAGAATTCCAGTAATGTGGGAATGGCTTCTCCTTTGCATCTACAATCCTTCTTTAAGCAGGATTTTCTTCTTGTGTTGTCATACTTATCCAGTATGGAAGTGGATCCCAGGTCCTTATAACTCATTTACAGCAGAGCACTGTTCATTGCTCTGCCCAGCTGAGAAGTTTTGTGAGAAACTGATGAAAACTCTGTCCTGTTCTGCTTATTTCTGAGCTAGACTTGCTTTCTTTGCAGAAGTGCATCTTGTGTTTGGGTTATATAGGAGCTAGTGTCTTCGTTTTGACATTTATGAATAGTTTTGCCTGTGTATTTTAATAAAAATGAAGTTGTGTATTCTGATAAATACCAACTTGACTGCTGCAAGATATTGATGATGGATACCACGTGGAATGTTTAACAATGAGTGAGAAATTGCCAATATTCATCTTTAAAGGCACTGCTAATACATAGAATAGTGGTAGTGGGAGAGAAAACAAGCTTTCAGTCATGAGTGTCTCTGTTTCGCATAGCAGGGTGCAATTCTGCTGAAAGATACCGTAGTTCTTTCTGAGGTACTTTGCTTTAAAATGAGAGCTTAGATCTCAGTTTGCTCTTTCTCTGAGGCTGTGTTTGATGAATGATTTCTGACGCTGGTCACTAGCTTATCAAGGCATTTAAGCAGCGGCCTGTCTCAGGATTTACCCCTCTGTCACACCAAATGCCGCCTTTGCCTGAGGTGAAGAACAACTCCAGAACTTTGCCATGTATTTTATGAAGCTTTGGCTAATCTTATGAAGGAAGAGGAGCTGCTTCTGCGTGACTCTGTCCAGTACATCCTATAGCACCTCATCAGGAGCGCTTCTTTTACAATAATTGGGCTTTTGGCTGGCATAATGACCAGGTAATGAATATTCGCAGTGCCCTGGGCTGGAGCATGTCCATGGGGCAGAGCCGCGCTGGGCTGCAGGACACCCTGGGGCTCCATTTATCCCCTTTGTGTGAGGGAAGGACATTGGCGAAGCGACTTTATCAACACACAGCCTCGAGTTTAAAAGCATCCCTGAGGCGAAGGCCGGGCCCCTCTGCCCGCTTCCCGCCGCGCCGGGTCCCGGCCGCACAGCGCCGCCCGCCCGGGCTGCTGAGGGGAGCCGCGGGGCCGGGCTGTGGGCGGGCCGCGGCCGGGCCCGGCCCCGGAAGCCGCCGCCGCCGCTCAGCTGACAGCCGGGGCCGGAGCGGGAAGATGGCGCTGCGGCCGGGACCCGGCGCGGGGGGACCCGGCTCGGCGGCGGCGGGCGGCGCGGGCGGCGGCGGAGCGGGGCCCGCCAGGTCGGTGGTGGCGGAGCGGGGCCGGGGCGCGGGGCCGGGGCGCTGCGGGCAGCGCGGGTGTGCGGCCGAGGATGAGGGGCGGAGGGAGGTGGGGCTGTGGAGGGGAGGAAGACGAGGTGAAGATGGGGAGGTGTGAGGGGGACATGGGAGGGGCAGAGATGTGGGGTGATAAGGGGGCAGAGGTAAAGGGGAGACTTGTGGGGTGGAGGCGCCGGGTACCGGTGGAGTGTGGGAGCAGAAGGGTCAGGGCCCAGGCGGGCTGTGGGGGGAATCCCAGATGAGGTATATGGGGTCCCAGGTGAGGTATATGGGGTCCTAGGTGAAGTATGTGGGGTCCAGTGTGGGGTGTAGCTGCCCCAGGTGGGGTATGTGGGGTGTTGGGTAGGTTATGGGGGGTCCCAGGTGAGGTGTATGGGGTCCTGGGTGAAGTATATGGGGTCCAGTGTGGGGTGTAGGTGCCCTAGGTGGGGTATGTGGGGTTTCTGGTGGGGTGTGTGTGGCCTTGGATGGGTTGGGGGGGTCCCAGGCAGGCTATGGGGAATGCAGCCGTGGTGGCTCCACAGTGTATTGGAATTGATTCACATTTTAGGAGCCCACCTTATCCCCCTGCTTGTCCAATCTTGGGCAGTTGCAGCCCACTTGCCATCAGGCTCCGCAGCCGCAATCTCAGGCATCGGGTGTAAAGGGGTTCCTGGATTTCACCAGCCCTGCGTGGTGTCAGCAGCGATAAATGCTGCTTATCACCACCGGGCAGGTTTGTGGCTGCTGCAGGACAGAGCCGCTGCTGTGGGGAGCTTTATTTTCCCCTGCATCCCACAAAGGGCTCTTCAGCAAACAGGGGGGGACTGAGGAGTAGTGTCAGGAGGAAGAAACAATGGTCAAAGAGATGTGTGAACACATCGTTGTGTTTTTGGAAAGGCCTTTGAAGACTTGGTAATTATTCTTTTCAATGCAGGCTCTTGTGTGGTATGTATCTGTTGTCTCACTTCCAGGGAGAGTGGGTGAATTCTGTCTTTGACAAATAAGTTCAGTAAGTTGTTCTGGATATCTGAAGCCTACAGCTTTGTTGGTGGTATTTGGGATGTGAGGAGAGGAGGTCTGCACCGGGGTGACCTCCTATATACAGACATATATTCAGGTGTATATGTGTGCCTGTGTGTGCTATGGAAGGTACAGGAGGTTGTCTTTGTGTTTCCCCACATATATAAAGCTGAAACAATTCATGTGAGGGATTGGATAAACCATCTGATCTCTTAGAGTAACGCTGCCTGATAAGGAAAGTAAGACTATAAGGTTTTGAAAAATAAAGGGATTTATAAATCATTGTTTCCCATGGTTAGTGTTTTGGTTTCATTGAGAATGAAGTCTGGAGGTAGAGGGAAAAGTTCCTTTCGCTGTGTGGGTTCTTTGCCTTGTTTCACTTTGATTTTTGTGGATTTCTGCCACTCAAAAATACTATGACAGTCGGTAATGCGTTGGTAGAGCTGTACTGATTGGGAATTAAGGGGTTTAAAAATCCACTTGTGGATGGGAAGATGTTGTGTGCAGTTTGGAGCTTTTATAGCGAAGTATGAATACAGAGAAGGAGTTGCTTCTCCCCACACTCCTGCATTTGGACTGAAGCTGTTGGCTGTTTGGTTTGGGTTTTGGCTTTTTTAAAGCTCCATATTTAAGATACTTATAAGAATTTACAGATTTATATTACTACTTTAAGAGTCCTGTTGTAGGGTAATTGCTTTGTTTTCCTTATATTCATTTTATTTGTGCATTGTACACATATATTACACTTCTTGTCGCATGAACCTAGATGCTGAAGTGCTTCTGCTCTTGAGAACCACAGAAATATCTGCAGGTGCATTAAACCCTTGTGGAAATAACAAGGAGTAAGAAGCTCTATTGAAACAGCATGCTTGATAATAGTCCACTAATCTATATATTTAAACATCATGGGGTCATAAAAGTTCCCATTGTCTGCAAAGTCATTTTAGAGCATACAGTCAGCCTGCTATAAATGTTCTTTTAGCCCCCAAGTAGTGCATTGCTCCTTTCAGATGGCTTAATTTATCATGCCCATGCTTTTTCTTTTTCCCCTTTAAAAAAAGGGAAGCTATTCTAATTTTGTCTGGTTAATAATAATTTTGTCTGTTTTTAATCCTTCTCTCAGTGCTGTTATTTGGAGATAACTGGAATTAAAATGTTTTCTTTAAAAGCAAGTTAATTCTGTTGCTTCTATCGCTATG